>NC_034410.1:69297932-69300567 GCF_002078875.1 Numida meleagris | reverse complement strand
CGCTCTCCAGCCGTCTTATCGTCGGTAGTAGAGTAAGGCCTACCTTGATTTTGGGACATTCTCTCTCATTGTATTGGATTTATTAGCTTAAATTATAATTATATTGTATTATAGTGTGTTGTTTTGCATCCTGATATCTTATTTAGTAAATTAGTTTGTTTCTCCTCAGATTGTTGCTGCTGTTTTTGCTCTCAGGGCCATCTCCCTACTCTTTTTTTTTTTCCCTTTTCCCTTTCCTGGGGCGTGGGTCCATGGGTCCCCCGGGCCGAACACCTGTAATCCGTTGACAGGAGTTGTCAACTCTACAAGTTGTAATGATCTACATTCCACCTATAGTAGCTATTCATAACAGTTCTTCTGTGTGGAAGAGGGAGAAAGGAGGAAGAAAGGTAGAAGTAATCCTGAACAAGGTCTGAACCTAGTGAAGCAGGTTTCCACTTGCATTAGTCTAGATATATTCTCTAAATTTTTACTGTAGTCTTCTAAAGTTTGTCTACTCATCTGTCATAGTCACCTGACACTTCTAGCAATTGATAAAAAATTAAGAAGCTGATGTCTGATTAAAAAAATTGGGATTATCACTGAAATCTAAAAAGTTTTCGAGTACAGGTGAGAACTGGGGTAAAACCCCTTCCTTTCAAAGCAGTAAGATTTTTCCATTGTTCTGACACTGGTTGTGCTAGAGGCAAAAAAAAAAAAAAAAAAAGACAAAGAATATGAAGAGGCTCATCTTCAAGATGCAGCATATTCCAGAGTTTATTTGATAGCAGGAGTACCTTACTGGTAGCTTGAATAGCCCTAACATTTTAAATTTTTCTTTTCTTCCTGAGTAAAAGCTGCCTGTCTTCTAAAAGGCAGAAAATTAACTTCTTCTGTCTCAACCACTATCTGCCTTATACTTAACTGGCTGGAGGAGAAGAGAAAGGCCGTACCACTTCTGGCCTTGTAACGTCATCCTTTGTGTGAAGGCCATGGCAAAGCACTAGGAAGATTGTCCTGCTCAGTTTCATCCCCAGTTACTCATACATGTTTTTGGTGAAAGACTGGCCTCATGACAAGAGAACTTCAAATATATCCATTTTCCTTATTCACTCTAACTTTTATGCCTTTACTCATCTTAAGAACTAAAATGAGCTAGCATCGCCTGATAATAATAATGATACACAAGCAACAGAACAGGTAATATATCCCATTACTTTAATGCTACTCAAGTGTATTCCCATCTCCTCTGAAGTACTTTTTCAGATACTTTAACCTGTTCTCAGAATTCTCTACTTATGACTCATGTGGTCATTGATAATTTTTGTTGGAGGGCAGGTTGCTCGGCAGCACGTAGCTACTGATTTACTAATGATTTACGATGTAATCTTAGATGAAAGGGGCAAGTTAAACTTGCATGGAATGTGGTGTTTCTAGTAGAGTTCTGTACTTAACAACATGTACTGTACACAAAATTAGCCTGGATAACGGTATTGTTCTCTTATACGCTTGGTCGCATAGACCCTGTATCCCTGGGAGCATGTATGCTATATAAGATGGTGTGTTGCTACAATAAAATCGGACACATCTCATATTGAGTTGATCTTGCGTTCCCCACGCGAGTACCGGTAGGGCAACCCTTTTGGGGAAACTTGGGGCATTCCCCAACAAATTTTATTCCCCTTATATTGAAATTTTTGTGCTATTTAAAATGAAATTGAACCATTAAACAGCAGAATGCATGAAATGATTATATTCATAAAATTGGACTATCTGAACTTTGTTTTCAGAAAAGTAGAAAATATATCTTGACAAACCCTTCAGAACTTGAAGGGTTTCAGAACATGAGACTTTATCATGAAGTCTAGCAAAAGAATACTAACCTTAATTAAACATTATTTGTAAATTTGTAAATCATGTTCATTTATTTATAAATATTAATTAATTTGATTAATCTGAATACTAGAAGTCAATCAGTTATTTCAAACACAGTGTGCTTCATGCTGTTCCCTCAATAAATCTATGATTTGGCCTGCATTTCAAGCAAAAATATTATTCAGTTTATGGACTGTTTTCCCTTCAGGAAAAAAATTGAAATATTTGCTATTTGGCAAATGATACACTGCCAACATAACTTTCTCTGGCTTCTTAACTATAAAGAAAGAATTAGCATTGTCCTCGTGATTGGCAAAGGAAATTAATTAGGATCAGAAACTTGACTGTCTCAACTATTACTGAGCTTCCATAGTTATGGGATAAAAAAGCATACAAGCACACACACACACACACACACATACAAAAAGGAGAGTAGAGGAAAGGAGAGAAAAGAAAAGAAAAGAAAAAGAAAAAGGAGAAGGAGAAGGAGAAGGAGAAGGAGAAGGAGAAGGAGAAGGAGAAGGAGAAGGAGAAGGAGAAGGAGAAGGAGAAGGAGAAGGAGAAGGAGAAGGAAAGGGAAAAGGGAAAAGGGAAAGGGAAAGGGAAAGGGAAAGGGAAAGGGAAAGGGAAAGGGAAAGAGAAAGGAAAAGAAAAAGGAAAAGAAAAAGGAAAAGAAAAAGAAAAAGGAAAAGAAAAAGGAAAAGAAAAAGAAAAAGAAAAAGAAAAAGAAAAAGAAAAAGAAAAAGAAAAAGAGAAAGAAAAAGAAAAAGAAAAAGAAAAA
>NC_034410.1:69124329-69297782 GCF_002078875.1 Numida meleagris | reverse complement strand
AAAAAGAAAAAGAAAAAGAAAAAGAAAAAGAAAAAGAAAAAGAAAAAGAAAAAGAAAAAGAAAAAGAAAAAGAAAAAGAAAAAGAAAAAGAAAAAAAAATTAATGAAAACAGAAGCCATGCAATCTTTTGTCTCAAAATCTTTATTTTACTCAACCTACTCAGACAAGAATAGTATGTATGCATTCAATTTCTTTTGTTAGCTTACACACAATATCTGGATATTTTTAATTATAAAGAGAATGGCAAATGGAGTGCAGATATAGTAGCCTCCTGCAGATTTCCCAGAGGATGACTATTCAGTCTTGATACACATAGCTCCGCAAAAGTGTAATGAAATTAAAGTTGTGGCCTCTACCATCAGCCAGTGGTGAGTATTTTTACTCTTGGCCAATAGAAGCAGCAGACTACTGCCTCTTAGGAAAAGAGGATACAGGGATCAGGCATCATCCAACCTCCAGACTACAGATCTATTTCAGAAATGTTGAAGTAAGTGCTGTCCTTAGCTTCAGGCAGTGTGCGTTCTCTAGCTCTGTGCACTCCCATCCTGTATGCAGAAAATAGCACCTAGGTTAAGGAGAAAACGATTCTATTTCTGAAATGTTCTAATGTTCTCAGCTTAGCAGCATCTAAATTATGCAGGCAATACAATTTCTATGGGGATTTATTTTCAAAAACAAAGGGATACAAACTGAAGAAAATGCATTTAGAAGAAATGATTTGCTGGACTGTCAGTTGAAAACAAGACAATTAAAAGTAGAACAAAAGGAACAAAAGAATATGATGTACTCATGAAATTACAGTTATTTATCTGACAGAGATTTACATGGAGGGCCAAAAGGTACTGTAGTACTGTAGAATGAGCTGCAGTGTCATCAACTTTGACCCACCAATAGCAATTAATGTGATTCAAGGCAAAGCCAGAGTCAGATGGGTTTATGACAAAATGTAACCTCTCTGACCCAGTGATATCAAAATAATGTCCAGAATTTCTGAGGCTGAATAATAATTCAAGTGCTAAATACTGTGTGAGGGACCATGAAACTTCCATTCATATTGAAATCAGAGGAAATCGAGGTCATTTAGGACTAAACACTCAAAGACACTTAGGGGATTATTTTTCCTTTTCCTTTTTTTTTTTTTTTTTCCTGATCACAAAAATCATGAGAGATTGGGTCCTCTACCATTAGTACATTTTCATTAGCAAGCAGTAAGAAACAGCTTGGGCTACTATTGCATAGGAAATAGGATAACTGGCCCTAAAATGGAGCCCTGGGGAACTACACTAGTGACTAGTTGCCAGCCTGATGTAACCTCATTTACTATAAAACTTTGGGCCTGACCCATTAGCCAGTTGCTCACTGGTGGAGCAATTGTGGAAATCCATGCCAGTCAAACACTCTGTCTTTCCTATCTGTGGACAAGTGGATTTTAGAAGACCTTAAGATAAGCTTCAGTCTGAAAACTTGCTTAAGTTTCCCACTCACTGACAAGAGCTTTCTGAATATATTCCACTACTAGATTTTCTACTGATAATTTCAAGTAATTTAGTTGCCTCTTCCTTTTGTTTCACTTGCTTTAAAAAGAGTAAAAATAGTTGTCACAAGGAAGCTTGCAGAGATGATAACGTATTTGCAGATTATTTTTAGACCTTTGGAAATAGAATTTGTTTCTCATACTGATTCACATTTTTCCTCTCTGCATACTTTCTGCTCGAGATATTCATCCAGCTCCACATTTGTTGCAGAAAAATTATTTTGAAAGTAGATGGAGCAAGAACATTTATCAGTCCAAAATTTCAAGATAATGCCCCAAGCCTAGTGATATGGTTTTGCGCAGTAAAATTTGAAAATGCAGTAAATTATTTGTGTCTGTGGACTCTGTCTCTGACAAAATTGCAACCTCCGCATGCCTAACTTAAATGCAGTAAGGACAAAGTAAAAGAACAAGACCAGTCAAATTACTTGTCAAACTAGATCTGCTGTACAGCATACCAATTTTTAAGTGTTAAACAAGCATTTTGTTTTGAGGACAGCCAGATGTAATCAGGAACATCCAAATGCACTAGTTAGTTGAGCTTACTTAAAACAAACAAACAACTGTAACATGCATACCTACATACATGCACCGCATCTTTTGGTGAGTGATGAAACAGAAATGAAGAAACATCTTCACAGTACTCTTGCACTAATCTTTTGGAACTAGTAATATACACAGAAGTCATTTTTTCTGCAGGTCTCCAGGTCAAAGTTGCCCTTAACAGCTCTCTGAGCTTTGGCACACAGCTCACTTTGTGGAAGTCTGAAATTGGACTTGCATGCAGTATTTTTTTACAATAAAATAAAATAAATTACTACTATCACAAGAAAGAGAGAGGTCAGTTTTTCCCTGCAGTGTATTCATCAGTATTCTCTAGATTAGGTAAGAATTTCTGACACCATCCAGAATTCTCCTGTGGCTACTCATTCAAGTAACAGATCTTTCTTTCTTTCATTCTTTGCCTAGACAACTACTTCACTTGTTCCTTGAAGAAATAGTCCCCCATAGTTTGAAGAGAAAAAAAAAGTTGGAAAGTACACAGTCATGTTCTTCAATATTTGCTTTATTGTCTGCAAAAAAAGAGATAACAAGGTATATATTTACACAATAATCAGAGAGATATGCTTTCTTTTGTATCTCCTGTTTTGGTCAAGTGACTCCTGAACAATCTTACCACCTCATTAAAGTAGCTAGTTAGTTTTAAAGAAATAGTTTGGCTTAGTAGCCACTGTTTGGTCTCATATACTCTATTTAACTGCATGGTCTTCAAATTTGCTGCTCCTAAAACAAGCAGAGTAAATTCTTATGATCCCCTCCTCAGTCTGTCTTTCAGTAAGGAGGCAGAAGTCAGGAAAGAGGACCAATATTGTGATGGAGCTCAGAGGTAACTGACTGTAACAGTGTAATACCACAAAGAATATTTAGTAGTAAGACAGAGTTCAGATTCTTTGAAGAACTCTCATAATATCAGTATAGCGAATATTTTATTAGTAGAATTCTAATGTTTTGCAAACAGTCTGCAGTAGGAATAACTGCTTTTACAGTGCTGTTACAGAATGAATGAATGCTCTAACCTTTGCAGTAGAAGTTGTTACCAGCACCAAAACTATATTTGTGTGTTAGTACATATATCATAGCTTATGTTAAATAAATCAGTGCTAAGCTAATTTGTTATATTTTTATAGCTATTTGAATAAGCATGACATACTATTTTCTTTCAGTGTTAGACATATTATTTTCTTTCAGTTTTACATTTGCCCATTATTAGTTAAGTTACAAGTAAAAAAAAATTATTTACATGATTGTTTGAAAGTATTTCTCTTGGAAAAATCAACTGATATGTCTTTCATGTAAATTATGCAATCAGTATTCATCAGAGTACACAGAGCAGTTTGTACAAAATAAGGTACTTATTCAGCTGGCAGGAAAATATGCATGCTTATAAAGAAGCAGAAATTACGGAAGATGGTGGGATGCTGATAGTAGCAAATGCAAGAAGATTTGGAAATGGGAGTATTGTGTGAAAACAAGGGATACTTCATGGTGCGTAGTTACACTGAGACAGTGTTTTAAATTCTTCAGGGGGAACAGCATAAACTGCAATTCTCGATTTAATGTTTCTTGATTATTGCTTGTTATTTGACTATGTTTTTAATTTTTGCCCACTTACTTGTGTGGCAGTGATTCAGCATAAAAACAAGGATTTAAGAAACTGAAACTATGGCTAGCTGAATTACACACCTGGTCTTCATCTCTGTAATCAGCTTTAATGTCAGAAAAACTCCCTAATTTCCTTCAGCGGGATCCTTGAACTCCTTCAACATGCATTCTTGCATACAATTGGTTGCTCTTTACACTTCATGCCATGCATTTTACAAATTCATTTTTTGAAGTAGAATAATTTATCTGATAAGCAAGATCTGACATACCAATATAATAGATAGTGGTTGCTTGGAACAATTTCTTGGTCCTCCTTCCTGGTGAACTCAGAAGTCTTTCAGCACTTGATAAAAAAAAAAAAGATAAAAGCTACCTAAAACTTCTCTCTATCCTTTCCTTTCACCATGTAGGTATTATTTCACCCAGTACAGGACAATTATTGTTTAGACTGGTCTGAACTATATCTATGTCTATACAAAAAATAATAATAATATATATATATTTTTAAAGGGATCAAGGAAACAGGATTTTCCTGACCGCAGTTGATCCATATTTTACTTCGTTTGCTTTTGTTTTTAGCCAAAGATATAACTAGCATCTAATTTTATTTTATTTTTTATATTTCATTTAGCTTAACTGAGGAGAAGAAGAGCGGCTCCAAAAATCAAAAATCAACAACTTTTTAAAATGTTACAGGATCTTTTTAGATTTTGGTTTTAAGGCAAACATTTAGCCAAGAATATATAATAAGCTACTACTGACAAGAATAAGTCCCATCAACATGTGCTTTCTCATAACACATCAATGATCCAAGCACATACAAAACACTGCTTTTAGCATTAGTAAATGCTAAAATGTAATTTATACATGCATTAATCATCTGCATGAAAAAATCATATTATTGTAAAAATTAAAAAAAGCTTTTATATAAAATCTGTTGTGTCTTTATTATTGAAATTCAGTAAATGTTCTTTTTTACTTTGAACTTCATTATTCCGCTAAATGTGCTTGCATGTTAGACTATAGTGGGAACAATACAAACCACTTGTTTTGTTATATATTGACAAAATGAAGTAACGATTCAATATTGAAATTGCACTCCACAGCAGAGAACAGTATTATTTATGATACAAAAGTAAAGGTAGTTCTTTACATTCTATCTCTGCAAGGGTTTTTTACAGATCTAATTCTCTCATTGAGAAAGGCAAAGGTCTTTCTTGTGTGAAGAAATTCAGCTGTGATGTTCCTCCTCTTACATGGGTATTTTTTCTGTAGTTTGTGTTCAGACAAGGTAACTGCCATCCTCTTCAGAATAGGATAGTAGGAAGTAATCAATATTTCCAAAAAAATCCTTGGGAACATACTGCTTTTGTGATTTATGGTGTCTTTTGATATTCCTGAAAAGTGTTTGTTCTCTTCAATAATCTAGCCAGAGACTTGACCCTGTAATTCCTTTAAAATGAATGACTTCTTTAATTCTTCTTTCCTGAGTACAGTTGTATGAGAACAAACGTTTCAGGGATATATGTTGACTGAAAGGTTTCCTGAAACTCTGAGCAAAGGAGCAGCTCTTTATTGCTTTCTTTGTGACATGCTCAAGGAAAAAAAAAAAGTCTAAATTATTTGCAAATGCGTAGGATTGAATAAAAAATAACAGATAAAAACAATTTCCAAAACACCTGACTCTGCATGCAATCTTGCTTAATGGAAGTAAACTGCAAAGTAATCACTAGTATTTTAAAGAATTCTTCTTTCTGTACTATTGTGCACTGACCCAGCTCTGAAATGCTTAAATGGGGTAAATCAGTACAAGTATAAAATTGTTGTAATGTAGTTGTGCTGCTTCTAGCACCATTTTATCTTGTTTAGAGTTAGTGAAGATATTACTGTTTGGCTCTGTAATGAGTATGTTGAGACAAAATCACTTTAAGCTACACTAGCATGTAAAAAAATCAGTATTTAGTACCAGCTGTATTCCTATAAGAGCAGAATATTTTCTACACATGATTTTTATACTAAGTGTACAGGTCAGCAGTGTCGAATCTGGATGTTAAAATATATGTAGAAAAATGAAGTTTGTTTTCTCAAAACTTCCTTTTCACTCTTTTGCTTCTGGGGTTCCAAAGAGGCACAAAATAATAGTTTTCATGACTGGTTTCTTGAAATTGCCTCACAACTTATTTCTCAAAACTGCCTTTCCCTTAGTGGAGAAATATTTTGTATAATTGAAACAAAGCTGCCTGTACTTCTCCTGTTTCCTAATTCATATAGAATCATAGAATCAGCTAGGTTGGGAAAGACCTACAAGATCATCCAGTCCAAACGTCCACCTACCACCAATAATCCCACTAAACCATGTCTCTCAACACAACATCTAAATGTTTCTTGAACACCTCCAGGGACGGTGACTCAACCACCTCCCTGGCAGCTCATTCCAGTGCCTGACCACTCTTTCAGAAAAGTAGTATCTCCTGATGTCCAGCCTAAATCTCCCCTGGCGCAACTTGAGGCCGTTCCCCCTTGTCCTGTCACTAGTTACAAGAGAGAAGAGGTTGACCTCCAGCTCATTACAACCTCCCTTCAGGTAGTTATAGAGAACAATAAGGTCTCACATGGCCTGGTGAATGCTTCTGCCATCTTAACCACTGTTGTCAACATCAGAGCTGACATGGTCTTTTCACCCAGCAGTTGTTGTATCCAAGGAGTTTCTAGCTCACTGAAAAATGACTTCTCTTTAGTTCAAAGTGAAAACAAATTTAAAACCAGGACAAAATAAAATACATTTAAACAACGACATTTTTATGAAAATGAAAAGACTCATAAGTGATTGTGACCTTAATCACATATTTTATACCGGCAGAAATCCTAGTAGGCCAACAAATTCTTGCTTAGTAACTCTTTGGTCACAGATTTTTGTTACTTCATCTTCTCTTAGTTTAACCTATTATTTCATGGTGATTTGAGACACTCCATTGCTTTTTGAGTATGAAGAAGTACAATACAATGATTTCATGACTAGCTCTCCTCAATATATGCATACCTCAAGTCCTTTGACAATTGAAAGCAGTTTATTCTCTGGCATTTTCTGGAAATGGTTGCAAAGAGATTGTTATTTTTCACAGAAGAAAAGGATTGATTGATCTATTTTTCCAGTGTTTTCCTTATTATTATAATTTCAAGAAAAATCACTTTAGCTCAAAATAGTTTTTTTCATTTCTGCATCTGAACCTGCAAGTATTGTTTTTGTGAATAAAAAAATGATAAGGCTGATTATAATAGAGGGTACGGTTTAGATTTGTGGCAACTGAAGCAGATTTGTGAGCTATAAGGGCTATCAAAAATGTGTACAGCTGCACATGATTTAGTAATTAGCAGTGTCCACAGCATCTATCTCTGGCAGATGTTTCAAATGTTACTAATTTTAAATTGAATCAAAAAGAATGATTTATGCAAGAGAATACTCTGGTCTTCTAAAATTTAAAAATACCAACTTATATTTTTTGAAAAAAGTTAAATAAATAAAATATCTTTTAAGTTAATAGAAAAAATGAAGTGCATTCATGATAATCCATGTTTGAAAAGTGCATTCTTTTGTCGGAGGAAATAAATATCCTACTTTGAGACTTTATATACTTTGTTGATGCATCCTTAGGCACAATAAAACATACCTTTATGATTCTAAGTCTTATTGTTTCTAAGATATATAAATGTTTGTGAACATTTCAGAGAACCTCCGGGCTCAAACAGTAATTCTAACCTTCAAGGTACTGTGTACAAGTCTGATTTACTACAGCATTTATGGAAGATCATAAGTGATAGATAAAATATTTCTACTAAAACTTGCATTTGCTAATGGCACCAGTGCAAACCTTTCAATAGCAGTCAGGTGTTAAGATTCCAATGCAGGATGATTTTGTTTTCTCATATGAATAATTTAAACTCTTTTAGATCAGATTATTGTGTTAAGCATGTTGATGTGTCCTTCCCTTATTGCCATTAAGAGCCTGAAGTGAGAAATTGAAATAATATTGTCTGAAGAGTGTTTCTTTGTGTGTTTTGTTTTTGTTTTCAGTGTGAATAGCAGATGATTTTCCTGAAAGCTTCATAAAGATGGGAAAGGTATTCTTAATTAATTAGCTTTTCCAATTTTCTCAGAACATTTATAGTATGTTATGGCCCTGAGTACATTATTTGACACTAAATACAATTCAGTATGAAACCTGTGAACATATAAGTCAGACAATTTCAGGTCAGAATAAATGGGAGAAAGTAACAAACTTTTTTTTTTTTTCCAATCTAATTTTCAGACTTTTGACTTGGCTTCCCTCTGGATTTTGATTTCTGTATAAGAGGAGAAAGGTAGAAAGAGTAGAGGAAAATTAATTTTAAAAGAATTTAAAAGTACCATTCCCTTATGATTCACAAGTGGTGGAAGAGTTACCTTCCATCATCTTTGCTTCTTATCTCTAGATTGCATCTTCCTGAAGACAACTTTTACTTGAAAGAAGTAACATAAAGTATACGACTAATTACCTTACAAATGCTATACCAAATTTATCTGTGTTTCTTGGTTTTGTTTTTGTCTTTCCAAAAAACTGGCAATATATTAGTTTTCTTCCCACTGAAAATGGGCTTCTTGAGCACTGATCTCATTTGAGTTAAAGCTTCTCTATCCAATCTTTTATTAGCTATTTTAAGTGTAGCAGATAACATCATGCTTGTATCAGTTTTATTTTCTAACAGAACGTTGCCAAAAAAAACAAAACCCTTACAGTACCATTCCTTACAGAGTCACTATTATCTATCTCTCTGTTTGCAAAGTCAGTCAAGTTCACATTCACATATATTTGGTTACTTATTTATTCTGTTTGATATGTAAGAATTAAATGAGATTTTAAAGGTAAATGTATGCTACTTCATTCAAGTCGTTCATTAAAATATTACAATCAAAGTAGAGCACCTTTCATTTACACATTGATAAATCAGAATTCCATTTAATATATATGAATTACACAGGAGTAAGCCCAGTGCCATATACAGTTCGGAGTAGGGAACTGTATAAAGCATATGGAGAATAAATGATTCATACCTTTAGTAGACTTTGCATGACTTTCCTAAATAAAACGTTTTATTTTACTTCTATTGACTTAGCTTCTGTCCTGAGTTTACATTTCCAGTATGCTTTGCTGTATGCTAGCTTTCAATATGAGCACTGAAAGTGAGAAAGAAAAATTTAACAGACTATTTGCAGAACTAGCAGCATCCTTCAGCTGCAGAGTGGATAGCATTAACAGTAATCCTTCAGCTCCAGTAGGAGCTCTCTGCAGATCCACAGAAACTCTGAGCTAACCTTACTAAAGAATATCCCTTTCATCTTTACTTTCTCCCGTGAGTTTCAAAGCTTCTTTAAGGACCATGCTGTCTTTGGTTATGACCCTTATGCTTTAACCAGAATCTCCAGAGAAAAGGTGGTAAGTAGAAGCCTCTAAAAAGTCAACAGGGTGTCCACAGAGATTGCTTTAAAAATATAGAGAAAGTAATAAAGAGAAATTTTCCAAAAGGGATTATTTTTTTCTATTAAAATCTACAATTAAAAATAATTAAGTACAATATTAAGACTTATTTAAAAGTCTTAACATAGATATCTATTTATATCAGATAAAGATATCAGCTAAACTTGGAAGGCTAATTTCTGAAGGCAATATTTTGCATAGGTCTCTGACGTTTCAAACTGTGTCTAAGTTAAACTGAGCTTACACCTTCCAGGTGTTGAATAGCTTGTCTTCTGTACTTTGCATGGATTTTGGACTTTTATTTTAGGCTGTGATATGTTTTCCTTTTACTTTTTATAGCTTTCATTTTGCCTTGGATTCAGCCACATATTTTTTTTGTTTTCATTTCATATCAGGATATATATTCTGAGAAAGAAAATAATTTTTTTAAAAAAGGAAGAAACAAAGAAACAAAAATCCAGTCACTCTCCCCATCAAAACTCTTGAGTTTTGTCTGTTTTGATACCAAATTAATACATTTCAAAGTAATAGACAAATTGTTAAAAAAATTTCTCAATTACATATCATATTTCTACAAATATTATCTAGCCTAAATGACTGCAACTTGGTAAGCAATGGCAATGCACAGAGCACTGTAGCACTGTACAAAACATAGGATGTGTACATTGTTTGTGCCATAGACACACAGTTTATTTTGCTGAGCTCTTGATATATAAGAAAACCTGAGAACCTTTCAGTTTTTCTATGAAAATTGAACATTTCTATTCAACTCTTGTTATAATCAGTTATAACCGTGGCGATGGGCAGGTTTGCAACCCCAACTAGTTACTACAGCTACTGCAGTGTGAACTTCGTGACACTTTCATACGATTCTGTGAACATCTGCTTTTAATACTCTTGTATTTCCCTGCTTTTCAAAATATGAAGTTTTTTGCATATTATGTTCTGCAGTGAGCAAAGCCATCAATTTTAAGCATCTTTTTCACATTTGCTGCAGAATGAAATCATTTTCTTTTCTCATCAAACAATCTGTCTAATTAGAGTACTTTATAGCTATCTGTATCAAACAATTAGTGTATTAATTGCTGAGGGTAGGACTATACTATTGAGCATGTAAGCAAAATTTTATAAATGTGATAACACTGTTGAAAATGTAATGAACAGGAATGGCATTTCTATGGACAATGAATTCTTTTCTCCACAGCTTAACTACAAAGCTTTCTGATTTTCATTATAGATAGTCAGTTGTTTATCCTCAGGGGATATTTCTCTTTTCTGTATCTTAAATTTTCTCTTTATATTTGAAAGATCTAATTCTGATCTGAATTATTTAGATTTTATTCTAAGGAAAGTCAATTGATTTCAAAAAAGTCTATCTGCATTTATGAAGCCATAACTAAGAGCTTATTGTGGCCCAGAGTCTTTTGAAGAACCTTTGAGCATTCACTGAAAGTTAGTCTTGTTTTGCTGCCATGGTTTCTTAAATGTGATGCATAGCAGCCATTTATCTGAGTTTGATGAGAAATGCTTAGCATATTATTATAATCATTGGGTATTTTAGTACATATCTGATGTGTGTCATGTTCTTGTACATGAACAACACACATGATCTGTTAGTTACTTAAACTGAGAGGGCTGTATTCTGCTTTTAATGGCACAAGCCTTAAGTCAGTTATTCTAGACTTCACTTGCAAACTCATTAATCGCTCCCTCGTTCTGCAGAAATAGAAACTGCATAGACTCACTTTTCATGAATGGCTCAGGCCCTCAGGCAAACCACACCCTTGAGATCATAGAATTTGAAGACCATGGTGATAATTTGGGGTTTTTCAAAACAGAAATATCCATCTACTCTACAGTAACACTGAAACTAGCTCATGAAGAGGAACAATACTGTCTGTACATACTTTTTAATCTTCAAAAATGAAATGCTTTTTTTCAATTTTAAATATGGAATGAATTATACCTGCTGATATTTATTTATGTCTTTCTGAGTGAAGGACTGGGGATGTGGAGTTTTTGGGGTTGTGGAGAGGAGCTCGGCAAAGACAATGCCAGGAGGGAGAGAATAAAGGATACTCTATTATGTACTCCTTTCTCCTATCTCTGTTTTGATTTCATGAAATGTAATGATTCAGCTCAAGGCAGATAGGTGGTCACATAAGCAGTCTTTACTATAAGACCTAAAGGCCTTACACGGATCTGCAGATTTGTGTGGCTTACCTTCAACATAGAGATGAGGCAGAGTTATGTCCTATGCTTTCTTGCTCCATGGGTTCTCATGTAAGTGAAAATCAGGAGTACGGGTTAGACAGGAGCTGCAGAATATTCAGAAAGGTGGTTAATCTGAATAAAAAAGGCAACAACTCTGTGAAATATACAGAGGAGCAGACACAGCCCAGAGTGAGCATACAGTCATGAGCAGAATAAAGAAAAGTATCAGATGGTATGTGGTGATATTTAAAAGAAGACTCTCTTCAGTACATTTTAAAAGGAACTGATGCAAAACTCCATGGCAAATGCAGAACTAGATCAAATTAAAGAGAATTTCAACATCTGCCAGAATTCGTACAGCAAAGTAAGCCAAAATGTAGGCCTGTTTTTAAGTTACTTTGAAATTGTCTAGTGAACAAAAAACAGAATAGGAAGACATGGTCAGCTGGATAGACACTTTATTTAGGAGACTTGCTGAAAAGTATTATCACGTTTAGTTTTTTCAGCCATCTCTAATTTTTAATATCTATGTTAATAGCTTGCAAGGAAGCGAAGAGCCTGAGGTCTTTTACAAGTAATAGAAAAAAGTCATACTTACAGGTCTACCAGCCATTACAAAGATTTCCTTAAGGTGCCTCATTTTTTAAGTGAATGTAGTCAACCTGATTAATTGTCAGTCTAGAATATTATTTAAATTTTTATGTATTCATCAATGTTTTCAATTGAGGTAGAAAATTTATGTACAGAAATTATTTTATCATATATAGTTTTTATTTCCTGTTTATGTTTATTTCAAATAAATTTCAAAGCTGTTAGTATTGCACAATTACATAGAAACTTGACCAAGGTTACAATTCTGTACCTCTAGGCACTGCAGAAGACAGTTAAAAGCAAATATCTGCCCAAACTCTTTGCAGACAAAGCATACAAACACATAAGAATTTTATGGGGGGGGGATTAATTCATAAGAAAATAAATGTTTATTCCAAAAATAACTGTAACTCTACAGCCAAATCTGGAAACTCAATGTCCAATATTTCAGACTATTTTTTCTGTCTTTGCAGAAACTAGTATTTAAAGATTACTTAGTGCAGTTTCATCGTACTGTCCAAATTACATCTTCAGACTTCTCTATGGCAGCTGTAAATGTATTTTTTAATACTTTATATATTTTAGCATGCAAAATTGGTTAGGGTAAGGAAATCTCAGTATAGATGCTAAAAACCTGACTGTAGGGGAGACTAGGAGAGTTCATGGAAGAGAAATAGGTTTGAGATTTCATATATAAAGATGCCACTTCTCACTAATTAAATCCCTGTGCTTCAAATTATTGAAAAACTGTGAGATACTAAGAAACCCATTCTGTAAGAAAACAAAGATATTCCTACAGGGATCTATCAGCTGCAGGTGCTGAGCTGAAGCAACTTCTCGTATGTCCAAGAACCATCCTCCCTATTGTGCATGAGAACCTATATGAGACAATACTATCACTACATTTGTACAGACTAGTATCATAATATTTCTATTTCTCTTCCAAAGTCATCTTTTTCAGATTATTCAAGACACACAGTAACTCCGAAGTCCCTTTATCTGCTTGGAACAAGAAAATAAATGTAGCTTACTGCACACTAACTTCCTTGTACAGGTAATAGTTGAAGTAGCAGACTTTTCTTAAGCAGTTTCAGTTACATTTCAGAAAATGATTTTCTGGATGTCCAGAATAATTCAAAATTTAGTGAGATGGAATATCATACAGATTTAAACCTCAGAGAGTCAGGCCTCAATAAATCAGATTTGGGCATTAACGCAGTCTATCTCAGATAACAAATACACTCCCCTGATTAAGAAGTGTTTTTTTCCCAGCTAATATATAAAATTGAATTCAAATCTTGGCCACAAAGGAAGATATAAGCTGTTCAGATCTGATATAATGCAAAACAATAATCCTTTTGCCACTAATACCAGAATGAAGATACAGGAGTCTTCATTCCCTTTCGCAAAATTTATGTGAAATTTTAAAGGGCTTTGGATAAAACCAAAAACAATTGATAAATCTGCCTTTAAGATTCTATAGACCTTTATATAGAGAAAAATTGACATATCAGTTGTGATATTCTATATGACAGACAGTATCATTAAAATGTATATAAAATACTCTCATGAATATGTAGTGTACATACAAATAAAGAAATTTTGCACGAATATCTATCTACATATATCACCAAATTCTTGCTTTTGCAAATTTTGTTGTGATTCAAAACAGAAAGATTTTCAATTTTTCTTTGCAGTTCAGTCTTACTGTATCTCAGTCAAAAGAATTTCTATCACACCTAGCAAAAACCACAGGTGATACAGGGTCTAGGGTGTGGGACTGACATGATCTGGGTGGCCATGACCACGCCAGCTGCCTTGGGGATGAGTGATTCCTGCTTTCTGGCTGAGCTGTGGCTGTGCATTACCATCATTAGTGTGAGCTACATTAAGGAAGGGTATGAAAATAAACCCATGACTGAAGTTCCCCACCACTGAGTGAAGAACATGAGACACTGTTGGTTCATTAAGAAAGACTGGAGCGACTAACTGTAGGACCCAGAATGATGATGGAAGGGTGAAAATAACCCCTGAGGAGAGAGAGGTGGGGATAGGGCTTTCTGTATAACAATTAAGGATATTGTTATCATTTTTTGTTATCAGTTGTCAACATCAATCTGGACTATGAGTGTTAGTACTATTACAGTTGGAGTAATAAAAACTTTGTTAGCTTTTCACAGAAACATAGAATCAGATGATGGTTTAGGTTGGAAGGGACCTCAAGGATCATCAAGTTCCAACCCCACTGCCACAGACAGTGTTGCCAGTGTCTAGATTAAATACTAGATCATATTGCCCAGAGCCCCATCTAACCCAGCCAGGGACAGGGCATTCACAATCTCTGGGCAACCTGTTCCAGCACCTCACCACTCTCTCAGTAGAAGAACTTCCCCCTGACATCTAATCTAAATCACCCTTCCTTTAGTTCAAAACCATTCCCCGTTGTCCTATCACTATCTACTCATGTAAAAAATTGATTTCCCTCAAGTTTATAAACTCCCTTTAAATACTGGAAAGCCACAATGAGGTCTCTCCGCAACATTCTCTTCTCCAGACTGAACAAATACAGTTCCTTCAGCCTTTCTTCATAGCGAAGGTGCACCAGCCCTTGGATCATCTTTGTGGCCCTCCTATGTATGCTCTCCAAATGCTCCTCATCTTTCCTGTGTTGAGAATCCCATACCTGGACAAGATACTCCACCTGGGGCCTCACAAGGGCTGAGTAGAAGGAGACAATCACCCGTCTTCTGATGGAACTCAGGATACTACTGACCTTCCAGGATGCAAGCACACACTGCTGGTTCACGTTAAGTTTATTGTCTGCCAGGACCCCCAAGTCCTACTCAGCAGACTTGCTCTCAAGGAGTACTTCTCTCAGTCTGTATATATATCTGGGATTATCTCAACCCAAGTGCAAAACCTTACACTTTGCTTTATTGAACCTCATCAGGTTTACAAGGGCTCACCTTTCAAGTTTATCCAGGTCCTTCCAGATGGTATTTCTTCCTTCTGCTTTATCAACCACGCCACTCAGCTTGGTGTCATCAGCAAACTTGCTGAGGGTGCACTTGATCCCATCATCTACTATGTCACTGATAAAGATGCTGAAGAGTACCAGACCCAAGACGGGCCTCTGGGGGACACTGCTCATTACCAGCCTCCACTTGGACATATAGCTATTGATCACAACACTGTGGCAGAGATCTTCCAACTAATTCCTTATCCACCGAATAGTCCACTCTTCAAATCCATATTTCTCCAATTTAGAGATAAGGATGTGGTGGGGGATCATGTCAAAGGCCTTGCAGAAGTCCAGGTAGATGACATCATTTGCCTTCCTTTTATCCACCGATGCCATCACTCCATTTCTTCCTTCCTTTCTTGTAAATGAGAGTGATATTTCCCATTTTCCAGTCCCTGGGGACTTCACCTGACAGCCACAACTTTTCAAATATGATGGAGAGTGGCTCAGCAACCACATCAGCCAGCTCCCTAGAATTCTGGTATGCATGCCATCCCACCCCATGGACTTGCACACATCCAGTCCCGTGAGTTGGTCTTGAACTTACTCCACCCTAGCAGTGGAGAGGAGTTTGCTCTCCCAGTTCCCACACAGAGGTTCAAGTTCAGGGATGTGATGCTCAGGAATGTCATAATCCTGGCTGCCAGTGAAGACTGAAGCAAAGAATCCATTGAGTACTTCAGCTTTCTTTGTATCTGTTTTTTGTATCTCGTTTAGCAGGGGATGTATGCTTTCTTTGGCCTGTCTCTTCTGACCTATGTACCTGTAGAATCTCTTCTTGATTTTTTTTTTATCATACTTCACTAAGTTCAGTTCTATCTGTACCTTGGCTTTCCTAATCCTATCTCTGCAAGTCTGGATAGCATCTCTGTATTCTTCCCAGGTGACACTCCCTTGCTTCCACTGTCTGTACTTGCCCTTCTTTTCCCTCAGTTTGACCAGCAGGTCCTCGCCAAGCCATGCTGGTTTCCTGCCCCTCTTGCGTGCTTTCTTATTATGAGGGATTGAGAGCTCTCATAAACACATAAAAGAGTAGCCAGCTTAGTTCCACTCCTTTGTCTCTAATTGACTTCTTCCCTGGAGATCTCATCCAACAGTTCCTAACAGGCTGAACTTCGCTCTCTTGAAGTTCAGGGTCTTGCCTCCACTCTCTGCCAGGCCCATATTCCTTGAGATCATGAACTCAACCAGGGTGTGGTCGCTGCAGCCCAGGCTGCCTCTGATCTTAATATCTTTAACCATCTCCTCTGCATTGGTGAGCACCAGGTCCAACAATGTTTCTCCTCTGGTCAGTCTGTCCAGTACTTGAAGCAGAGAGTTGTCATCAATAGATAACTTATGTTTTAATCATATTGTTAGGATTTAATTAGACTAGCTATAAATTTTTGGCTCCACCCAAAGCAATATTTTGAGTATAAAACTAGGTATATTTGGTCTTCAGATAACCATTTAATTACAATTCTTTTCATAAGCAAGGCATTTTTAGTGGTTCTAGGTACTTCAAAAAGAATTTTGAACACAACTAAAATGTGTTTAATCCGAACAATTGAGCATCTACTCAAGAATACATTCTTCCATATGTATTAAAAAAGAAAAAAATGTAGAAACAGATGTTTTCTGCTCACCTTGCTAAGGTACACATTTTCTGTATGGATGTTTTATTTTCATAAAGGGGAAGAATGTACATTGTCAGATACGTTCACTTACATGGGCCTCATCTGAGATACCCTATGGCCTTAGTCAATATAAACAGGTTCAGTTTTTTTTTTTTCCTGTTTATTAGGAAGCTAGATAAAAAGACAGGGTGGTTAAGAGTTGTTTTGCAAGGGTAAATCTACAAACTCGGATGCCTCTGAGAAATGACTGTAGCATTATTTGTTGAACAAAAAAATCAAATAATTTGGTGGATGTTTTGTTATGTATTGTGCTTTTTACTTCTCCATGTAACATAAAAATAAGAAATTTAAAGTCAGTGGAATTGTCTTTGTCTTAGAAGGATTCCAGTAGTCACTGCATCTCTTCAATCACGTATCTCTTTCGATCACTTAACACAACTGACATGTTGCTGATCTAAGTTTTGTATTGCATTTTGATCTTGACTGCAGTTCCATTATTACGGGTATGCACTTTTGTGTTCTGTGTTATTTATACACTAACTTCTATTTGGTGTGTTTTATTCTCTTGCTATTAATTTTTTTTGTGAACAGAATACCAGCAGAGCTGTCATTTTAATTAGGACAGCTGATAACTATAACAGTAAATAAAACTTTATACTGATACAAAATTGTATGAGATTTCATTCTGTGTTGGAGAACTGCACATTTAATGGAGTGACTGCAATCTGTAGTTTATTCAGCTTGTATAGTTTGTAGTGTGTTTTAAGTCCATTTTGGAAGTTTCATATATTCAAAAATAGCCCAAAATGAAATTCAAGGCACAGCCATTTGACACAATATATTTCAGTTTATGAGATTCTTTCATGAGCTGCTTGAACTCTTGTAGCAGGCTACTAGAGATGTATTGCAGGAGACTTCTGCTATGACACAAGTGTCAGTAGGGTTGCATCCCTTTTTTGATTTAGAGGGAGTGTATTTGCAGGTTGACTTTTATTAGGAGAATTACATAATTTTCAGTACCCGCACAGCATGATAGCTTTATAGTTCTCACATCTTGCCCATAGTTCTCAAGTCTTAAAGACAAAAGCCACACTTATCTTTCCAATTAAAATCTCACCTGGGTATTATGACAAGGCTGGACAGCCCCAGGAATTAGTTCAGGCCTTGAATTATAACCATCTAGAGTGTCACCTATGAAGATATGTTGCCACAGTAGTAAAAAAATTAGGAAATACATGCATAGTACTATATCACTGCAGATACACTCTGTTTCTACTAGCAGATAATCTTATTTTTCTCCTATTTTCATTGTTATTTTCTGCTTCAGTGTCACTAATTGAAAAATAAACTGCAAAATCAGAATTTTGGAAAATGATAAATGTTTTGAAGAGCTTGTCTTTGAGAAAGCTTAATAGGAACTGATTTTCCAGAGCAAATTTGCCTTTGGTTTGGTAATAGTCCTGTCACTGAATATTGACTTATCATTTGAAGGGTCCTCTCACATGCAGACTTTCTATTTGTCATATTTGTTCATTAGCTTCATTAAAATTGTGTATAAATATGCTAAATGGAAGCAGAACCTCATGCAAGTAACAGTTTACATAATGCACAGTGTTTCTCAGGCTTGTTTCTGAAAAAATACCCTTCTAAGACACATCAGAAGAGTCCTCATTTCTTTTATTCACCAAATATGAATGCAATGGGGAATGGAAATAGAACTGGCTGAGTTTCTAGATTAGGAAAGTAAGGTAAGAAGACAGAGAGCATGCCTGTAAGACCATAAGATGGGAAAAAAGAAACAAGAAATATAAGAACAATGCCTTGAAAGCATAGACTGTATCATGGAAAGTCTTGAACATAGTTTTAATTTGAAACAAAGCAGTAACCAGTGCAGTTCACTAACCAAATTTCTGCCCTGTGGAGAAATGGAATCCTCCAGATATAAGCATTATTCTCATTTGGATGAAAAAGTGAAATAAGAATGAGATTAGCTCTTCATTTTCACAGACTAACTTCTGAAGAACCAAAAAAACCCAGCCAAACTTTTCTGAATGAGCATTGTCAGCTTTATCATCTTCATATTTCATTACAATTTTCGTTTTTACTGATTTTCCTTTCCATATATTCCATCTTCCATATATTCCATCTTCTGTTAATTGTTCTATTTAGCCTTGAGCTGTGGAAGACTGCATAACTAACCCACTGAAACAAGAGAAATAAATTCAAGAAGGAATACCTTAAGTGAAACTGAGTTATAAAACGCTGGAATGAGAAGAGTTATTAACTTTTGACTCAGTTTCTCTAAGGATGAAATAAAAAATACTATTATAAACATTTCACCACTATCAAATTATTTTAAGTGTTCCACTAAAGATTTAATGAACTAAATATTGAATCTTGTGATTCTATTAATCTTCAATGTTATAATTTTGAGTTCACATAAATCATTACTAAAGATAAATGATTACTTTAAAGCTAAATTGAGATAAATACTGGTGTTTAAGGAGAGATGCATTAATATCATAATGGAACCTGCTACAAGAGTTTCTGCATTGCAGTGATTTTCAGAGAACTATCTTTAATGACAATTATCATCATCAGATCAGAACAAAACTTGAATGCAAATCTACTTGATGATTCGGTTCTGATTCATTGTTATGCCACAGCCTGGTACTTAAAGGAAATGACTACCTTATATTTTTGTACTTTTTTTTCCTTCTGATTATCAGAAGGATAATCAAAATCACAGAATCATAGGTGTTAGAAATGACTTCTGGAGATCAACTAATCCAACTCTTTGCTAAAGCAGGTTCCCTACAATAGGTTACACAGGAAAAAGCATCCAGGAAAGTTTTGAATATCTCCAGAGAAGGAGACTCCACAATCTCTCCAGGTAGCCTGTTCCAGTGCTCTGTAACTCTCTCACTTCATGTGACTTGTCCCATTAACCTTTTAGATATTTATAAGCATTGATAAAACCCTCCCTCAGTCTTTTCTGGAAGCTGAATAGTCCCAGGTCTCTCAGCTTTTCCTTACAGGGAAGATACTCTAGGCTGCCAACCATCTTTTTGCCCTCTGCTGGACTCTTCCTAGAGGTTCCCTGTCTTTCTTGAACTGAAAAGCCCAGAACTGGACACAGTACTCCAGATGTGACCTCACCAGAGCAGAGTAGAGGGGGAGTATAACCTCCCTCGACCAGCTGGCCACACTCTTTTTAATGCTCCCTAGGATGCCATTGGCTTTCTTGGCCACAAGGGCACGCTGCTGGCTCATGGCCAATCTGTTGTCCACCAGGACACCTACATCCTTCTCTGCAGAGCTCCTTTACAGTAGGTCAGCTCCTAACCTGCACTGATGCATGTGGTCATTCATATATTGCATCTACATTAGGCAATCTTCTGATTTCATAAGAAAGCTCTTTTGATCTTGCTAGCATTAAATATTAGAATAAATTATGGCTTATTTTGTTCTATTTGTAATCAGAGAGTTTTATTATTACTTTTTATGCCAGAAGAAATGATTTATTTTAACTTTTACCTATCTACTTGGAAAATAAAATTACTCTAGTTTTATTTAGAAATATATATATTCTATTCATGTTTTCCCATGGTTTTAGATAGAAGTCAGATATTATTTAATATAATAATACTGATCACTTTAATAAAATTGACAATAAATTTAGAATTGTAACCCAATTTTAAAACAAAAACAAGAAAGAATTCTTATGTAAATGAAACTTCATGGAATGTGCAGAAGAAACTGATAATTCAGTGTAGTTCATAAAAATTAAGATGCTTTCAATATCAAGTTTTCATTTCCTTTAATTTTTATAGAAAGTCATCTTTTACTGATTAATTGCTTGTTAGAAAACAATTGTAATCATGTTTTACATTTAGATTTAACCAAATTCAAGTGAATAATCCTTGTAGATATTAACGTAGCTATTCCTGTGAGTAAATTTAAAGGCAGGAATACAGCGAAGTGCTTACATTAATAGTTTAAAAAGTTGAGCTTTAAATATGTGCTTATGTAGGAAACTGTACCTGCATTATTACTGCTATGTCATGCTTAGATCCATGTGTAGTCCAAGCTGGGAAAGCTGTCACACAGGAAACTTAATAGTCCCTCCAACAGAGGCATTCTATTTTCTGTAACATTCCATAGGCCTTTAAGCCATCTTATTAAATCTAACAAAATAGAAAGCCACAAATCTGAAATAGACTTCTTTCATATGGTTGAAAACAAAGCAAAATCCTCTCCAAAGCTGGAAAAAGCTATTAATTTTGATACAATTCCAAGATTTACAGAATTTTTATTAGTTTAAGTTCTTTAAAATTTCCATTAAAAAGAAAATAAAATCCATAGATGTTGTGTCTGGTAAATATAGTGTTGTCATAGTTACTCCTTTTACCTGTATACCTTAATTTTGAAGATGTGTAAGTTGCTCAACAAATGGTATAACACAGAAATTATTTTAAAAGTATTTAAAAAAAAAAGCAAATCATGTGCCATGTTCTGATTTTTTTTTGCTAACCTTTAGTTTAAATATTCCAAAATTTAATACATAAATGTTGCAGATATCGTTTTAAAATAGGGCAATTCCTCAGTGTTGTTTTGAGCAAAACTGTATAATCCTTCCAAAAGATCTCATTCCCTTTCCAAATGCTATTGAATGACAGCCAATTTTAACCCGTCTATAAAATTCTCTATGACAAATCCTTTAGAATCATCACATCATATTTTCCACTATTCCTTACAGAACATAATTACTGTTTAGTTGGTCATTATTAGTAACCTGCAACCTGCTATCAAGGTCGACTCTAGAAAGAAACAAAAACAAAGCAATAAGAAATCTCAATCACAAACCCCATTTTTTCCTACATTAGGAGGCTAAGAACATTTTATTTAGAATATGTTGAATGTTGCATTCATATACACATTATATAGAGAAAACATCAGAATGGAATTTAATAGGTATTTATTCAATCAGCAGTAGATTCATTTAGGAAAAGTGTATCGACAGTAGCTACTTTATGTTCAGAATACATTTAACAAATCACCGTGAATTATAAACCTAATTAGAATTATATTAAGTTAAACTAACCATTTTTATTTAATAGTTGTCTACATCAGCTATTTTTTAATCATGTATCCACAGTTGGTGAAGGCATTGAGAATATGTACTTACAGACACACCTTAATGCTCACGATCTAGTGATTAATTGCACAAACTGTAACACTGGAGATGAAAATTATAAGTAATGCTGTTTTCTTTGCTTTTTCTTGTGTGCTACCATGAATTATTACTTTAATATTTGATAAGAAGGCTTCTCCAAAAGTAATGCCTCCTAATTTATTATGTTGGCCCAAAGTGTCAGAGGCAGATCTTGGTAGTATGGCAGTAGAGGTGTAACTTTCCTGCCAGTATTACATTACATTTTGTTGCCACGTGACAGACAGCAGCAGAGGGACAGTCTGACAAAACAATGTCTGATATGGAATCCCATGTGAAGCAAAGGGGTGGAATTGAATTCCTCTATAAAGAAAAAATGGCACTAACTGACATTCATTAATGCTTGCTGAATGTTTATGGAGACCAAACAGTGGATGTGAGTATAGTGAGGCAGTGGGTGGTGTGTTTCAGCAGTAACAACAGCGACATGAAAGATAAACCATGTTCCAGATGGAAATGACAGAAACAATGATGGTAGCATTGGAATATCGCAAATTTTGCACCAGATGAGTCCCACAGATGCTCATACAGGAACAGAAAGAACACTGTATGAAAGTTTCCCAGGACCTATTGAGCCAGTACGAGGCTGAAGGTGACAACTTCCTGGATCACATCATTACCCATGACAAGACGTGGTGTCACCACTATGAGCCAGAGTCAGATTGGCAGTCTATGGAGAGGTGACATTAATTCCCCACTGAAGAAAATGTTCAAGATGCAGCTCTCAGTGGGTAAAGCAATGTGTACTGTCTTTACGGATAGGAAAGGGGTGATATGTCTGGATTTCCTGCAACCTGGCAAACCATCAACTCTGACCAGTGCACTAGGACATTGACTAAGCTAAAGGCTCAGACTTCCAGAGTCAGGCCAGAGAAGAAGACAACCTTTCTCTTGGAACACAATGCAATACCATGGAGCACATTGCTAGTGTTGGATGCACTGTCCTGCCACAACCAACATGTTGTCCAGATTTGGCACCTTCTGACTTCAATCTGTTTGGGCTAATGAAAGACATGTTGCTTGGGCAACACTTCCCCAGCAACAATGCCATCATAGCAGCTGTGAAACAGTGGGTCACTTCTGTTGATGCAGATTTTTATGAGCACAGCATGCATGCTCTTGTTCATTGCTGGCAAAAATACATAGCTAATGCTGGAGACTATTTTGAAAAATATTTTTTGTACCTGAGAATTTGTCAACGGTTTACGGGCGTTTGGCCGAGTTCCGTGACAAATGGAACGGGGGACCCACGGGCCCATGCCCTGGGAAAAGGGAAAAGGGGAAAAGGGTAAGGAGATGGCCCTGAGAGCAAAGAACAGCGGCAACAATCTGAGGAGAAACAAACTAATTTACTAAATAAGATGTCAGAATGCAAAACAACACACTATAATGCAATATAATTACAATTTAAGCTGATAAATCCAATACAGAGAGAGAGAATGTCCCAAAATCAAGGTAGGCCTTACTCTACTACTGACGATAAGACGGCTGGAGAGTGAGGTGCTGCCAAGACGAGAGACAGCGGAAAAAGGGACGAGGTCTCGTGATCTGCAAGCTTTTATCTTTTCCCTCTGTCTGGAAATGGTAACAGAGGAGCAAAGTACTGTGGGGAATTTAGTAGTCCTTCTCTTCTGAGAACCAGGTACATTCACTCCATGATGTTATGATGTGGAATACCAATAACCAAAAATCACAAAACCATGACAGAATTTGCTCTATCAAATAGTAACAACAAATAGCATTATTGTGCTCTTTGTAGCTGTTATATTTTCCATAGAAATAAACAGGAAGCATTACTTTCAGAGCAACCTATTTCACATGGCCTTTATTTTCACATAGTGAGATAAATGAAAAGAATTAAGAAAATACGTTTATTTTACAGGCTTTCATATGATTTTATATCTCTGTTACACAGGTTATCAGACTTCAGTTAACTTTCTTATTCGTGGTTTTCTATTATAATAACCAAAGACATTTCGTCAACCGTACTTAAAACAGACGATAAAGCAGAACAAATAAATAAATAGTCTTATTTCAAAGTATCCAACAGTAACTACAGACTTCTGTGGGAAGTCATGGTGACTTGGGAAGGTTCCTGAGGAGCCATAAGAAAGCAAATGTCACTCTAACCTTCAGGAAGGTAGCTGGCACTGCACAGTGTGGGAACTCATTAGGCTGAAGCCCTGAAGGTCTACACGTACACATGATCTCACAAGTCATAATGAGGTATACACATCCTTTGTGTCTTGGACATAGCCATAGGTCTTACTCTTACTCTAATCCTCTGTATCCTCGCATAGCAGGAAGCTTCTCAGAAGAGGGGGGGGGGGAGGGGGAGGGGGAGGGGGGAAGAGAGCTAAAGATCTCTGCCTCCCTAGAGGGCATGGGGTATTTATACTGTCTGCTTTCTAGTCACAGCTGGTAGACATCCATGAGGGAGCAGCCTCAGATTACCTAGAACCTTAACAAGGTTCTGCTTCCACAACTCTGTCTAGGACCACTGCCCCCTTAGAAGCTACACTCTCATGTTTTCATTGAAAAGACCAGGCTTACCCTCACTCTACAGTCTCAGTGTTGTCTGCCTATGGCTGTGAAGGCGCTCCAGGTGACCTCATCCTCTATCTTGCAATTTGGAAGCGGAAGTATAGCCTCAGTGCTGCCTTTCTTCCATAGGAACGTAACAGACCTGCACTAATTTTGCGCTGATACCCCCAGAACAGCACAGGCCTCAGCCATGAGCCTTGCCTCCAAAAAGATGTCCAAAGACATTTGACCCAAACAGAAGAGGGAAAGGTCATAAAACTCAGCAAAGAAAAGGCTCCAGAAGGCAGTTAGATCTAATCACTCAGTCACTGTATGACCAGCATATGTCACACCTCTCTAAAGACTCTTTAGCCTCTACAGGATCTAAGCACCCCTAACTCAGTTTTTAATCAGTACAGGACTGAGGATAAAGAAAGCCAGGTATCAACACAGCTAATTTTAAACTGATCTTAAATGATTTTTTTCTCTAACTAAAATATTGACTTCAGCTGTGTTTGTAGATACTTCCTGCATCTTTTTCAAACAAAAAGAGGCATCTCAGCTGTGTATAAAACAGTTGCTTTCTGTAAACTACTACTAGAATTATAATCTTCGCAAAAGAAACAGCATCCAAAAAATATCCTCGTTCCAAGAGGGGAAAAATTGCTTTCAGATGATTATATTAAAATATATATATATATATATATTAAAGATTCTATAGAGTAGCCTAGTGCAAATATACACATTGCTAGCTCTGGAAGTAATGCATCCTATTTATTTCTACCAAAACTACAACAATTAGAAAAAAATTAAAATTTTTCATAGTTTTGCTTTATTGTCTGAACAGCCTGAGTGATTCAAGTACAGTAGCAGAAGTGCACAATCCAATGAGTAATCACAGCATGAGAAACGAGTAGCCAAAAGCCATAACAAACTAGTTGCAAAAAGCCTATGGGGCACAATTCACTTGTCAAACATTTCAGCATTTATTTAAAGTTAGAAAAAGGTTCTGATGAATTGATATTGATTTGCAAAAAGATGGATGAAATCATTGATTTATTTTACAATGAACCATGTAACTACTCCACCAGGGAAAATTTGTAACAGGATTTTTTTCTTCTTCTCTCATACATTTCTCTCAGAGTATATTTGAAAACTTTTATTTTGCTTCATCATAACTAGCAGAAGCAATCTGATAGGCAAGCCTGGCTCTGTGGAAAGAGGGGATATCCTTCTATTTTAACTAACTATATTGTTCTTAATCCAAGGCTAAATCCAAACAATGATATTGGTCACAAAAGTTAAAGTCTGTAATGAGAAAGGATTATTTATTTTGGCCTTCTGTCTTCTCTGATATTTACAGAGGCAAAAAGAGAATTGCAATTTATATTAGCTAAATTTACAGAAAAAGTACATTTTCACCTATTTTATACATGTACATTTGTAGAAATGTGGATGAAAGAGAATTTTGGCTTGTTTCATCTTTAGCTCTTTTATGTATTTGATGTCAGTCTGACTTCAGTACCTTGACTGGGTGTGTACCCTAGTATTCTTTCAACATTACATTAGTCATTTAATATAGACACTGAAGAATTAAATTCTGAATATCTATTCTGCAATATATATAATTACATATTTCTAGTCAGAATTTAAAGCTTAAGCTACAGATGTGGAGAAAAAATGGCTGTCAAATTAACAATTCTAAAAAATCTACATTGTGAAGGTTATATATTTCTGCCATGCAACTTAAGTCATTCTTAAATCATAGTTTTTATAACATGTCTCTAAAGTTTGAACTTGTTTAATGAGTTCTAAATATGTTCTAATACTAATTTTAATCAGGAATACTTAGTGCTGAGTAGATAAGAATTCATATTTATAAGGTGGTAAGCTAAAGGGACAAGCAGAATGAAGTTTTTGCATCATGCCTATATGACATGGTTTCTTAACTGCAAAGTGAAGACATGTATGTGGGTCACTCTGAAAGTAATGCCTCTTATTTATTTCCATTAAAATTGCAACAAAGAGCACAATAGCACTATTTGATAGAGCACATTCTCAGGTACAAAACTGCTTTTCAACATAGTCACCACCATTAGCTTTGCATTTTTGTCAGTAATGAACAAGAGCCTGTGTGCTGTGCTCATGAAAATCTACACCCGTGGAGGTGACCCACTCTCACATTTGTCACTGCTGGAACTCACCACACACCACCTCACTGTGCTCACATCCACTGTTTGGTCTCCAGAAATGTTTAGAAGCATCAGTGAATGTCAATGGGTGTCATTTTTTTCTGTATGGAGGAATTCAGTGACACAATTTTGCTTCATATGCACTTCCATGTCACACGCCAATTTGTCAAAATGCCCCTCTGCTGCCATCTGTCACATGACAACAAAATGTAATGCAATATTGGTGGGAAGGTTTATCCTCTACTGCCAAACCACCAACATCTGCCTTTGATGTTGCGGGGCAACATAATATAATAGACAGCATTGCTTTCAGAGCACCCTTTGTATTTTAGAAAGCTTTTTTTTTTTTTTTTCCCCAATATCATATTATTAAGAACTAATTTAAAAGCAGTGCGTTAAATGCATAGAATATACAGTTGAATTTCCACTGTCTCATTTCTGCCAAAGATAGTGTAGAAACATGTTCCCTATTCTTAAGGAAGTAATTACTAAATCTGTTGTTGGAATAGCCATCTTCAAGAATTAGAAAGAAGACAGTCCATTGCTGGTTTTCAAAATTCCTGAGAAGCATGTGGCTGTGAGGAGAGCGAAGGTTCAACAGGTAAACAAGATCTCATTTATTAAGGTAAAACTGGCCTTTACTTTCATCTTCAGTTTTGTTTGATTCACAGTAATATAAGTATGTGCAAAATGTAGTCCTTGATTATTTAGGATTATCTATTTCACAGTGTCTGTATTACTGATTACCTATCTTTTCCTATCTTTACTACATAATGAGCAATTTCCAACCAGTAATTACAGTGTCTAGTAAAATTTGAGCTGACTTTAATTATCTTGTGTTTACACTTTAAAATGTGATAATTGTTCCATGTGGCTAACCCTACTGCCAGCCTCTCCCACCTGCTTCTTCTGTTTACATTTTATGAATGAGTGAGTTCTTTTCCAAGCAACAAATTACTGTTAGACAGCCATTTACAGTCCTAATGAAATAGCTAAATACAGTAAAAAATATTACATTCTTCTGTTTTTATACATACCTCTTTCAGTACTGTTGTTTCAATGTTGTATTATTTTGACTTCAGTGAATTCCAAATCCTTATACTTAACTATTTTTCTACCAATACTTCACTCTTTTCTTATAACCCCTTCCCTGCCCTTATCTCTCTGTACGTAATTTCTTTTTTTTTTATTTTCTAGAATACAGAATGATTTCCCCTTTTCCTGTTTTCTATTTATCTCTTCCTTTCTCCTTGCTCTGTTTATGTCAGTGGAAGCCTACCTTAGTTTATCCGTTTTCCATTCCTTACTGTCGAAACCCTTTATGCCAGAAAAATCCGACCTAGTATATATTTTATCAAAATGTCCTCCAAGTGAAAACAGCATTCTGCTCTAATAGACTAATCCATACCAAGACTTTGTTGTCTTATTATTCGACTAACAAAAACTGAATGCCTTGTTTTATTCAAAGGGCTATCATGATTGTTCTATTCACCACAAGATAGAACTCTAAAGCTTCTGCTTCCTTTTTATTTGAATTATGAGAATGACTAATGTATTGAAATTGTCAGTGCTACCTTTCTATTTTAAATGTTTTTTTTCTCTCTTCTAAAGCAAAGTGTAACTTAGAAATTTAAAAATCAAACTTCTGATCATCAGATGTTTGAGGAGTTTTGAAATAATTACAGAAAAAGAATACAATAGCTAAACAAATATCAGTGATTATTTATTTTTGTAGAATGAATACCAGTTGCCAATTTAGCTTTTCACTTTGATGTAAGTGGAAGATGCTCTGTTATAGAACCACACAGAATTATGGGACCTATCACAAAATTCTAAAAAAGACTAGATTCACAGTCAAGATTAAATTATTATGTACACTAAAAAATACTTAGGGCAATGGAGAGCAAAGCAGGTTTCAGAAAGAGCAGAACATAACTGAAAAGTCAGAATATACGTAATATGTAGCTTGCACTGTTTCCATTCCTGGTTGACTGTTTTTCAGTAACTGAGTGAGAACAAATGGAAGAACAGGTATACCCATTCACCTAGAAGGCCTATACCTTCTCAGTGTAATGAATGTAGAACCCTTAGCCAGTGATGCATCATGAAGAATCTGAATGTGAGCAAAATACATAGTTCAGGTTTTGATACTGAAGAACCCCAGTAGCAGGTATGATCATTCTATATATGATCTTTTTCTTGTTGAAGTGGTGTGGATGTTAATTATTCTCTTGGATTTATGTCTCCCATAATTTCATTCTTCTTTTGTTTAATGATTGGCCATACCATCAGTAAATCAGGTAATATTTTAGGCATCACATGCTGCTGAACGCAAACTGATACTGCTTTACACTGTCTTAACTTACATATGAATTCTTACATTCTTTTTTAAGATCTTGCCTATCATCACACTTAACAAACTCCTTACAACCTTTGATCATGCTATATAAGTGGGGTAACTAATGTCTTTGACCATTCCTCCACATCCAGAGACATTCAAACACAAAAACTAAAATACACATCAGAATAGCTCAGGCAAGAAAAACAAAGGTTTATAAAGAAATAAAATTGGATATTTATTACTCTAGTCCAAATACCAGATTTGTTGCTTGATGTGAAATTCAAAGCATTTCAGAATGTTAATGACTAATCTGACACAGCATATAGAAATAAAGGCAAAGGATAGGTGAAAGTATTCCATTTAGTATGTGCTTAGATCATAGAATCATAGAATCATAGAATGGCCTGGGTTGAAAAAGACCCCAAGTATCATCGAGTCTCAACCCCTTTGCTAAGTGCAGGGTCACCAACCACTAGACCACGCTGCCCAGAGCCACGTGCAGTCTGGCCTTGAATGCCTCCAGGGACAGGGCATCCACAACGTCCCTGGGCAACCTGTTCCAGTGCGTCACCACCCTCTGTGTGAAAAACTTCCTCCTAATATCTAACCTAAATCTCCCCTGTCTCAGCTTAAAACCATTCCCCCTTGTCTTATCGCTATGTACCCTCACAAACAATCGATCCCCCTCCTGTTTATACTCTCCCTTCAAGTATTGGAAGGCCACAATGAGGTCTCGCTGGAGCCTTCTCTTCTCCGAACTAAACAAGCCCAGTTCCCTCAACCTTTGCTCATAGGAGAGGTGCTCCAGCCCTCTGATCATCTTGGTCGCCCTCCTCAGAACTCGTTCCAAGAGCTCCATGTCCTTCTTGTGCTGGAGGTCCCGGGCCTGGACACAGTACTCCAGATGGGGCCCCACAAGAGCCGAGTAGAGGGGGACCACCACCTCCCTCTCCCTGCTGACCACTCCTCTTTTAATGCAGCCCAGAACAGAGTTGGCCCTCCGGGCTGCCAGCGCACACTGCTGGCTCATGTCCAGCTTCTCGTCCACCAGGACCCCCAAGTCCCTCTCTCTCTGCTCTCGAGGAGTTCTTTACCCAGGTTGTATAAATACCTGGGATTGCCCCGGCCCAAGTGCAGCACCTTGCATTTGGCCTTGTTGAACCTCATTAGGTTCTCGTGGGCCCACTTGTCCAGCCTGTCCAGGTCCCTCTGGATGGCTTCCCTTCCTTCCAATGTATCAACTGCACCGCTCAGCTTGGTGTCATCTGCAAACTTGCTGAGGGTGCACTCGATTCCATCGATAATTCCATCGATCACTCATTGATAAAGACATTGAAGAGCACCGGTCCCAGGACTGAGCCCTGGGGGACACCAGTCATGACCGGCCTCCACCCTGACATAGAACCACTGATCACAACCCTTTGGCTTGCGACCAGCCAACCAGTTCTTAACCCACCAAACAGTCCATCCTTCAAATCTATACCTCTCCAATTTGGAGAGAAGGATGTGATGAGGGACCCTGTCAAAGGCTTTGGAGAAGTCCAAGTAGATGACACTCATCGCCCTCCTCCCATCCACCGATGCCGTCACTTCATCGTAGAAGGCCACCAGATTGGTCAGGCAAGATCTACCCTTGGTGAAGCCATGCTGGCTGTCTTGGATCACCTCCTTGTCACGTATGCGCCTTAACATGTCTTCTAGGAGGATCTGCTCCATGATCTTCCCAGGCACAGAGGTGAGGCTCACCGGCCTGTAGTTCTCCGGGTCATCCTTTCTCCCTTTCTTAAAAATGGGAGTAATGTTTCCCTTTCTCCAGTCACTGGGGACTTCACCGGACAGCCATGATTTTTCAAATATGATGGAGAGCGGCTCGGCAACCACATCAGCCATCTCTCTCAGAACCCTAGGATGGATATCATCTGGCCCCATGGACTTCCACACATTCAGTTTCGTGAGGAGGTCTCAAACTTGTTCCACTGTTACAGTGGGACAGAATCCGCTCCTCTCACCCACGCCTTGAGGTTCAGGGTCCTGGCAGACACGGGGAGCCTGACTGACAGTGAAGGCCGAGGCAAAGTACTTATTGAGCAGCTCATCTTTTTCCATGTCTGAGGAAGCCACTTCTCCATCCTCATTTACCAGAGGGGGAACACTCTCCTTGACTTGTCTTCTCTTGCCTATCTACCTGTAGAACCCCTTCTTGTTATTTTTGACATCCCTAGCCAAGTTTAGCTCTACCTGTGCCTTGGCTTTCCTGATCCTATCTCTACACATGCGGACAACAGCCCTATATTCCTCCCAGGCTACACAACCCTGCTTCCACTTCGCATACATTTCTCTCTTTTCCCTCAGTATAAACTGCAGGTCCTTGCTCAGCCATGCCAGTCGCCCGCCTCCTCTGCTCGATTTCTTTTGCTGGGGAATGGAGAGCTCTTGTGCTCTCAGGAGGGTGTCCTTAAAGAGCTGCCAGCTCTGCTCTGTTCCTACGCCCTTAAGGACAGTTTCCCAGGGGATCCCACCCAGCAGTTCCTTGAGCAGCCGGAATTTTGCTCTCCTGAAGTTCAGGGTCCTGACTTTACTCTTTGCCAGGCCTGCATTCCTCCAGATCACAAACTCCACCAGGGCATGATCACTACAGCCCAGGCTGCCTCCAATCTTAACCCCTCTAATGCTCTCCTCCACATTGGTGAGCACCAAGATGCTACCAAGTAGAATTGTTATAAACTCAGATTCATCTCCTGGTCATAATCACTTTAATCTGAGTGTCTTTGTGTATTATATTAAGAAAATATCATTAGAATATTTGGTGTTCATTTGGTGTTCATACCTCAGTGCTATGGTATTTTCTGAACAAAAACAAGTCTGTTTTATAGATCCTCTCTCAAAGTCAGTGAGAAAGGGAGGAGTAGCTTTAATTAAGCTAAGAAGAAAAAATCGGGGTCAAATTCTGATCTCCTAAGAATGCTGTCTCTACACATGTTTACAATTTAAATTTCTGACTTGCAATGAAGTCAAAAAATTACTTGATAAGCAAGATAACTTTGCTTGAGCAACGAATGCTCTGTGCTTTTTCAGCTAGGCTGCTTCTAGTCTTGAGCAGGTTTATTTACAGTTAACATACATGTAGACCTCACTACTACTTTGCAGTGTTTACTGTGGAAATACTTTGCTTGTGTAAACATTCATCACTGTATAAACTTAGCTTGTCCTAAAAGTTTAAAGACGGAAGGAAAAATTACAAATGATATGCTTAGCTTTTGCTGATGTCTTCTGAGTCATTTTTTTGGATGATAGGACAATTAGAAACTGTGCAGTGGAGCTTTCATTAATGCACCATCAGGTTTTTCTGTTCTTTCTTCCCTACTGCAAACCACAACTGCATAAGATCAAGCCCTCCATTATTTTTTGGTTACCTGTAAATTCCCTAGCTCTGCTGAAAGCCACAAGAGCAGTAGTATTTTTGTTTAAAAATAGAAGGATTACATTGCTTGTCCTGCTGTAATTTCAACAAGTCAGGGTCTTAGGTCCTTAAATTAAGAAAGCTACCTTCCCAGTAACTTCTAAATACTTTAAATGTTCTTTTTAAAATAATAGATACAAATCCAATTGTAGTTGTATTCTATTTTCAGATAGTATTTTTGCTCTGTTGTTACAGTGTCTCCACTGTCAAGACACCCTAATTAGACCAAGGCGGACACCAATCATGATGTAAATAGTGTAACATAGACATGAATGGTAACACTAAAGCTGAGCATTATAGACAAAAATTTGTGTTGATTATTATTTGAAAATTAAGGCAACATGGTAAAGGGTCTTTAAAAGCACATTATACATTGTCCAATTCCATAACAAGGAGGAGCAGCTTAGTAAAATGAAAGAGTGGTTAAGATATGACAAGTAGTAGTAAAAGGTGAAGGACTGCAGAGAATTGAGATACTCAGAGTTCCTTTGGATTTACTGTGCACTCTATTCTCATCATTCATTTTCAGATTTCAACAGTACATAAAACAATTAATTTCTCGGTCTCTGTATCTTTTTTCTTTTTTTTTTTTTTTTCTGATTTAGTCAAAGCCTTTGACTTCAGCTGCCTTAACTCTACTAAGTTTCCATAAGCTAGTAATGGGTCCTCAGATGTTGTAGTCATTTACTGAAAATAGGCCAGCCTTCAGGATGACTTGGGACAGCTAAAGTGACCAGCTTCAGAATCTTTTCTGTGTAAAGGCTCTTACCCCGGGAACTGGAGGGCAAAATAGGAAATTGCCAATGACTCTTTCATAAAAAGGCCAGTCAACAGCAGTGGCAGCTGCACAAAAGCTTGTAATGGCTCATTACGGAGTTTGGAGAAAATGGTATTGCTTGAGAATTGTATTGCTGTACAACAATAAGTGCAGACAGAAGACATTTAATAGGATTGTTTTGCTTTGGTATTAGGCTTTAAAATCTTGGAAGCATTTTGCCTAGACTCTTTCCTGTGTAACCTACTCTAGGGAACCTGCTTTAGTACAGGGATTGGACTAGATGATCTCCAGAGGTCTCTTCTAACCCCTGCAAATTCTGTGATTTTGGAAAATCAAGAATGTGTTTTTTTGGGGAGGTGGGTAATGGCTAAGTACTGTTCGGGAGTTTTGCAGAAATCTAGTTCATGATTTTGAATGTCATGCCAATCTTAAACTAAGGAGTCCTCCCAGCCTCCCCTTTTTCCAACCAGCCACATAAAAAAAAGGAATATGGCCACTTCAGTAATGAAAGTAGAAAGATTTATCTCCAGTAGTATTTCTCCCTTGCATGCCCTCAACTTACAGAAATATCATGTCTGAATTGTGAAATCCTGAAAGATTTCCTTTCACTTTCCATTCCCTTTTGAGTTGAACTACTAATGTGCATGGTGCAACACTCCTGGGCATCAACAGGAACGCTGCTTCTGTAATATTCCAGGAAAACACCTCCAATTACTTTGCCCTCTCATTCCCTTAATATCATATTCACTCCTTGTTCTTACTTCCTTAGACTACGTGCTCACCTTTCACTCATCCTTTTTTCCTTGGCTACATTTTCACTTGCTCCTCATTCTGCCTGCTGAGAACTCTGCTGACATCTGACTGGCTAACAACCACACAAGATAATGTTGTTTTCTGCATCTTTCCTCAGAACTGATGTAGGCAGTACTTCATCTGAATAAAAGACATCAGTAGGGTATAGGAATTACAGCTGTTGAACATCTGTTCCCAGGAATTTGATGAAGTATAATGTTTATAATGTTTTCTCTTTCATGTTTTTTTTTGTGTTTTTTTTTTTTTTTTAATCAACTCAGCCTTATCTTTTAATATTTGCATGGCTCCTGGTATTTTTTGACTAGCTGTGGTGCTTCTGACATTGTTTCTGTGAACTTAAAAGCCCGAGGGAAAGGAGTTTGCAATAGCATTATGTGGCATTCACAAGTCGTGCAGAGGAGTGGGGAATGGGGCTGAGGTCAGTCCCTGACAGCTCCACTCTGCTGTCCTGCTGTCCTTCCCTCCTCACACCATGCCCTGTTCCAGCTGGGCCTTCCCAGGGAAAGCCGTGCTCCAGCATGGTCTCCTGCTGAGGGTTGCCAGGGATGTCTGTTCTGGCTGTGCCTGGAGCCCCTCCTGCCCTCCTCCTTCTCTCCCCCTGGTGCTGACGGAGTTGTTTCTCCCTACCCTCCTCCATTTTTCTTTCTTTTTAAACAGCCATTTTACAACTTCAACTGCTAGTTGTGTACTTAATCCAAGAGGAGTAACTATTTTAATAGGTTAGCTTTATATTTATTTTACCTTAGGTGATGGTACAATTCAGCACAGAAATATGCATGGGTTCCTCCAGAACTGAGGAGTATTATTGTCTGTATGTAAACATGCTTTTTTTGTTAAAACAAAACAAATAGAAAAACAGAATTGGAATAATTGTAGTCAGTATTAACAAAATTACTTGCAGTACTGCATTTATATTCATCCTGTCTGTCCTGTCAGGTTATGTTTGACACAGGGTTAATTTTCTTCATGGTAGATGGTACGATGCTGTGTATAGGATTTAAGACAAAAATAATGTTAATAACACAACAATGTTTTAGATATTGCCAAGGAGTGCTTAAACTTAGTCAAGGATTTTTCAGCTTCTTGCACTGGGGTGCACGAGGAGCTGGGAAGGGACACAGCCTGGTCAGCTGACTCAAACTGATAAAAAGGGATGTCTCATACCATGTGGCATCATGATGAACAATAAAACTGGGGGAGTTGGCTGGGGGGTGGCAACCATTGTTCAACAGTGGCTGGGCATTGGTCAGCAGGTGGTGACCAATTTCGCTGTACATTAGTTGTTTTGTAATTCTTATTATTATTATCTCTTATTTTTCTATCCTTTAGACTGCCTTTATCTCAACCCATGTGTTTTACCTTTTTCCAGTTCTCTTCCTCATCCCAGTGTGAGGGAGCGAGCAAACAGCTGTGTGATGCTGTGCTGCCTGCTGGGTTAAAACACAAAAACATCCTAAGTCATTCAGCTCTCAAGAGTTGGTTTTACCTTCTGGGCTTGTTAGCTACGAAGAAAATGTAGTCTTCCAAGCTACGGAGGTGACAAAGCTTCCTGCTCATAATGTAGAGGCTTCTTTTACTAGTTTATCATTTCTGGTGGTTTTATATGTCTTACTATGAAAATGTGTTTATATTAGGCCTTTTTTTTTTTTTTCCTAAAGAAAGAAAAAAAGCATTGGAGTAACTGATGTAAGATCTTGGACTGAATGACCAGTAGATGAAATACTCCAGAAGCTTTACGAGAAGGATTTAAGGAAGTAGTCATCTATAAAAATATATATATTTTCTAGAATTCTTAGCATGATTTTCTAAAAAGTACATATATATTTAAGTTTTGCAACAGCACTTCTGCGGACATAGGGCAATGAAAGGAACTGTTATGTTAGTGACATCTCTAGCTCACCAGCTGAACTTAAGATACACATTTTTGCTCTGCCCATCCTCTAGAAGCTAACCTGAGTCAGCAACTAATTCCCTTGACTTTTTATTATGAGCACAGTTATTTTTGCTCTTTCAAGTAATCAACAGCTGGTAAGATGTTCCGTTCAAAAGCTAATCTCCAGCACATGTGGCTGTGTTGCAAATAGCACACAAATCACTTGCTGTGTTAATAATACCAATAGACTCTTCCTGCTTTAAGGGACACATCAGCTGTAGGAACTGAAAATCAACTCCTTGGAAGCATGGATCAGTCTTAGGTTATCCAGTGGAGAAAGCACACACCTGGAATACATAATCTAAAGTGGAAGGTCCCCAGCTCCTGGAGTGACAGGATGCACACCGAGAGTAAAGCAAGTGTAAGCATAAAAGAGACCAGGCTGTCCCATTCTTCTCCCCTCTTCTCATTCTTCACTGGAACGAAGTGTCACCAAAGTGCTGACTGTGCCAAAGGGAGCAATCTGAATTAAAAGTAGCAGCTTAGAGATTATCCCCATGTGCTGGGGTGAGAATTGACTGGAACTGTCCTCTACCAAGTCCCTGCTTTGTGTGTGAACCAAGGGGAGGCTTTCTTTCATACTCCAGCTCAGGATTTTCCATTGCTAAGTTGTCAAGATCCATAAGTAAGTAGTTGAATTCTAATGGACTTTTCTGATTCTGTTTCTGAGATCATACTGCTGTCATGAATGTAAATTGAAGAAGAATAAATTTAAGGGAAATTTATATTATAGTTTTCCAGGTTTAGAGCACATATATGGACTACACAAAATAATGCACTATGTTTTTTTATTGAAACTGGCTTGCCATTCAAATTTGTTCTACAACATTTTTTATATAAAATCTACACTCAATAAAGTAAGTGAAATGCAGTATAAAAGGGACTCTAGTTTGGCTCAAGATTTTTCCTGAAGTTGGAATTCAGGATGTGTAGTATCCAAATGCTCCCGTGAATGACAGTCCCATCAGCTTTAATTATATTAGTAAACTTTAACACAGAATGGCTGAAACCCAATGACATAGGTAACTGTGATTTACAATTCTATAGCTTGTTTTGTATTTCATTACATGTGATGTTATATATTCTTTATTCTTTCTGGTTGGATTCATTTTGAAATGAGGATGCATGATATTGGAATTTCATATCCCTCATAACAAGCTCTCACATTCAGCTCCTTTTATAACAACAAATTTTAAATTTACCTTGGGTGTTCCTCTTCACCGTTGCTTTTGAGGACCTGCTGAGCACTTCAATGTTTGAACTACTCTAAAGAAAAAAGAACTGTGCCAATAACCATTCAGTTTACTATTCAGGGCCAAGCATGATTGTACGGGTATTACAAGTTAATTTGATTTTAATGTATGAAAAATTTTACTATTAATTTTACTATTATTTTGCTATTTGTTGCGAGTTATGTCTGGAAGAATTTGTCTCATAATATTCCTTCAGTTACTGGAGTAATTCCAGCAAGGAAGATATGTAACAGTAGGGGGAAAAAAGTTTAATTGTTCATTATTGAGAAAAATCACTTAAAAAAAAAAAAAAAAAAAAAAAAGGACATAGTCTCTTCATAGCTCATGTATACAGAATGAGAAATGGTGGATTAGACATCACATTATCAATTGTATTTAATTTAGGGAAGAAAAATGCAACACAGTGAACACTTTTGGAAAGTGCGCTAACAATTCACTGTTTGAACTATTGAGAAGCGTTTCTATTTGTAATCAATGACATTGTAGAGAGCAGGCATTACAATCCTATTATTATTTTGTAGAGTGGCTTGCCTGCAAACTTTTGCCTCTTGATGTTGCAGGTCAGGTATTTTAGAATCGAGCTAATTTGTTCAATACTTGAACAGATTTGTGCATGATAAATATCCCAGGTTTTCCAGTTTTTTGTTTTGTTTTGTTTTGATTTTTCTTTGTTGTTGCTAGTTGTTAGTTTTGTTTTTGTTTGTTTTCTGCTGTCATTTTAACTCAGAAAACCCCAATAATCTCTGGACACTTTGTATAGTTTTCATTGTTGCAAAAAAAGTTTCAAATAAATAAACAAATATCGATTTTCTTAACTGCAGAGTTACAATTTTTCTGACATTCAGGTGAAGTTTTGCGGTGAGGAAATAGTTTAGAAGTCTGACATCTAAACTATTCTATGCTTTGAAGCTAACTTTCTAGTATGATTATTTGATTTGGAAGGACGGTATAAAGTCAGAAAGGATTTAGGCATGAAGGATCCTATTTTCAAAAAAAAGGTGGGGTGGAAAGGCTAAATCTATTGTACATGGTGTGAAATCTTGCCTGTCAGAAGAAGGGAGATCAGGACTGGTTAGTTCCAACATTGTCATTACCAAGCTTTCATTCTGATCTACAAGTTGGTAGTCAGCAGTCAACTTCAAAATACATCCTAAAGGCTTCTGTTCTCAGCATGTTCCAGGAATTCACTACTGTCCCAGTATAGAAGGTAGAGCTTTTCTCCTAATGTCCAAACGAAATGTCATAAGCCAGAACAGAGATTGCCTTTCACTGTCCCAGCTTAGACTGAAGTATGACCTCTGTAACACTTCCTCTCTGAGTCATTTTGTTCAGAAGATGTTTTACATGAGCAAAGAAATCTACAAACAGGATATATGCGGCTTAAATTGCAGGTAGTTAGAGCTAAAGAGCTACCGTTACTAAAGAGTAACCATTATTGTTAAAGATGTGTTTTTTTCTGTCTAAATAATCATCAATCCAATGGTAAGGGTCATCCTCAGTGCTGCTGTGTTGCCATCTTATGTCTCCCTGTTTTTTTTCTTAAGATTTCATTGCATCTTCATTTCACTGTTATTTTTCTTGAATCCTTACATGTTTAATTATCACAGTTTCAAGTCTTACCTCTTTCTGCACTCTTATCTTATTGAGATATCTCTGATCTTCTTCATGGCTCCTTGTCATAGTTTATCAGTTCTTCAGAAAGCTTGAAAGCCTCAGAAAAGAAACAAACAAAAACATAACAAAACCAACAACAAAATTTATCAATTCCTCAGAAAACTACCTAGCCTCTGCTGTATGAAAACCATGCCTTAGCTCACGTACAACTGAACCTCTAGCACAAGAGTTGCATCAGTGGCTCCAGAAGACATTGGTAAAAAATAAATAAATAAATAAAGTTTCTTCCCTAGGAGAAATGTTGTGTTATATTTGTAGAGGGCCTTTAATATGTGATCTCAGGCATCCGTACATTGATGTTATACAGAATATGACATTGTAACATCAGAGTTCCTGTGGGCTTGCACCCACAAACTGTGGTTTCTCTATGCTGCCATTCATCCATTTCTCAGCCTCATAATTCCACAGGCTTCACTTAAGAGGTTAGGGAGCAAACAATATAATTTAATGCAGCTGGAGGCATCAGTAACATATGAAGCCAACACCAGAACAGCCTCAGATAAGAGAGCAGATGATCTCACTTGTTTAGGTCATACTCTGATCTCCCCACCAGCCTCTCCTCCCCCCATGCATAAGTGCTCTGCCAAGTAGAGGGGTTAATGGGGGTTGTGCTGTGGCAGAGAATCTTTATTGAGTGTAAAAATGCATTTGGCTTTTAAAACCATAAAGGAAACTATTCTGTCTCTCCCAGGGTGTCCCTTTTTCGTTGATAACATAGCACAGTTCTGCAAGAATTCTGCCTATTTGTCTCTCTCTACACAGAATTAGGGAGCAGAGTAAATGAGCCATAGAAACTCAGCCAGATGGGGGAATTTTTAAATTTCTTTTTGAGGTGAGGATTTCAATACCCACAGTTTCATGTGTGCTGATAAGCTTTACAAACAAATGAGTGCTGAAGCATGATCAACATGTCCCTTTTAGGCTATCAAAAACAGAATGATCTTAACCCATTTAGCTTTCAGGTTATGCATCGGTCAAGTGAATACCTAGACTGAAGTCATTTCAGCTGAGAAGGTTAAAGGTTTGCATTTGCAGTTATTACTTCTGTGTCCCAGCTTTACACTTCTACCAGTATCATAAGGTTAGTTTTCACTATAAGCAAGTGAACATATTTCTGAAGACTTGGAAGTTATTATTTTTTTCTTTTTTCTTTCCTCCTTTCTTCTTTTCTTTTTCCTTTGTTTTTGATGCTGCTTTGTTTTGGTGCCTTTAGACTGATTATGGAGGGCTTATACAAACAACTAATGCTATTACATATTAATTTCACACATTTTGGGATATTCTTTCTATTTTCTAGTGAGCACAAAGATAACTACTTACAGATAACTAAAACAGTGCTTTTTCTATGCAGTAGTTAACAATACCACCTGATTAAAAACAAGTCTTTCTTCCAATTCTTTCCATCAATTATGTATTCATGTAAAAGTCTCTCAGAATACTTAGGACCAGTGCAGTGGTAAATTACAAATGGAATTTTATTGCAGTCTTTCAGTGGTGAATGTTAAAAAACTAATACAGAAGTTGTAATATTCTCTGTTACATTACTGTAAATTCACTGTCAACACTTTCAGTGAGCATTTATTTCTCTCTCTCTCTCTCTCTTAATTCAGTTAAGCTAAATTATTCATTCTTTATAGAAGGAATAAAAATCATTAAAAGGATTGGCAAGCAGGTATATTTTTTAATGCTTATTCCTCCCTTTACAACTGAAAAAAAAAAGTTATAGAATCATAGAATTGTAGAATTAGCAAGGTTGGAAAAGACCTACAAGATCATCCAGTCCAACCATCCACCTACCACCAATAACCCCACTAAACCATGTCTCTCTATATCTAAACGTTTCTTGAACACTTCCAGGGACGGTGACTCATCCACATCCCTGGGCAGCCCATTCCAGCGCCTGACCACTCTTTCAGAAAAGTAGAATTTCCTAATGTCCAGCCTGAATCTCCCCTGGTGCATTCTCCCTCATCCTGTCGCTAGTTACAAGAGAGAAGAGGCCAACCCTTAGCTCACTACAACCTCCCTTCAGGTAGTTATAGAGAGCAATAAGGTCTCCCCTGAGCCTCCTCTTCTCCAGACTGAACAATGCCAGCTCCCTCAGCCACTCCTCATAAGGCCTGTGCTCCAGACCCCTCACCAGCTTCGTCACACTCCTCTGAACACGCTCCAGGGCCTCAATGTCTTTCTTGCAGTGAGGGGCCCAAAACTGGACACACTACTTGAGATGGGGCCTCACCAGGGCTGAGTACAGAGGGACAATGATTTCCCTACTCCTACTGGCAACACTATTTCTGATACAAGCCAGGATGCCATTGGCCTTCTTGGCCACCTGGGCACACTGCTGGCTCACGCTCAGCTGAGCACTGACCAATACCCCCAGGTCCGTTTCCTCCATACAGTCTTCCAGCCACTCTGCTCCAAGCCTGTAGTGTTGCCTGGGGTTATTGTGGCCAAGGTGCAGGACCCAGCACTTGGTCTTGCTGAACCTCATCCCGTTGGCTTCAGCCCAGTGATTCAGCCTGTCCAGATCTCTCTGTAGGGCCTCTCTACCCCCAGGCAGATGGATACTTCCTGCCAACTTAGTGTCATCTGCAAATTTACTGAGGGTGCTCTCAATGCCCTCATCTAGGTCATTAGTAAAGATATTGAAGAGGCAGGCCCCAGCACCGACCCCTGGGGAACACCACTCATGACCAGTCACAAGCTAGATTTAATTCTGTTCACCACCACTCTCTGGGCGCAGCCCTCCAGACAGCTCCTTACCCAGCAAGGAGTGTACTTGTCCAAGCCATATACTAAGCCGTATATAATTTTTAAATTAGAGGAATTATCTTATTGGATTAATATACGGATAATTCTATAATCCCAGAGTTGTACAATATTTATATATGTATATATTGTAATATATGTATTTCAGTGTTGTGATTTAACCCAGCAAACAACCAAACACCACAGTCATTCATTCATTCCCCCAGTGGAATGAGTGAGAGAACTGAAAAAAGGTAAAACTCATGAGTTGAGATAAAGAGAGTTTAACAGGACAGAAAATGAAGGGATATTAATAAGAATAATATAATAAAAAATATAATTATAAATATAATTATAAAATACATTTTAAAAAATGAGTGATGCACAAAGAAATTGCTCATCGTCTGCTTACAAATGCCCAGCCAGTCTCCAAACAGCTGGCACCAGCAGTTGGCTGCTCTGGCCAACTCCCCCATTTTCATTATTCAGCATGAGGCTACAAGGTATGGGACGTCTCTTTTGCCAGCTTAGGTCAACTGTCCTGGCTGTGTCCCTTCCCAGCTCTTTGTGCAACTCCAGCTTCCTCTCTGGCAGGGAAGAAGAAGAACATGAAATGTCCTTGGCTCTGTACAAGCACTGCTTTGCAACTAAAACTTCAGTGTGTGATCAACCTTATTCTCATCCTAAATCCAAAACACAGAACCATGCCAGCCACTGTGAAGAAAATTAACTCAGGCTAAGATAGGACTTTGGAAAATTTATAACTACCTTTAAATCAAAAGCTAAAAAAAGCTCCATTTATTCATTAGAATAAACAATAAGAACTGGTTACAAAAAAATATATATATATATATATAGCAGAGGTATGGTAAATAATAGTTTTTAGCAAAAAGCTGAAAATACTTAAACATAATGAAATCTACTTAGCAGTATATATATCACTTGAGATAAAGCCAAGCCTGGAAGAGTATCATAGCTTTCTACCATTTGTGCTTTAATTTCAGGATAAAGAAAAATTCAGAGCACTGTCCACAGTTCTGTATCTGCTGACAACCCTGCATACAGCAATGGAGTGGAAACTAGATGATTTTTGAGGTCCCTTTCAACCATTCTACGGTTCTGATGCTCACTGAAGAGTGTATGTGTGTAGTTGCCTCTGGGTTAGTATACAAAATGATACATAATCACTTTGACATGAATGACTTTTCCAGAAAGGGATATCTTTTTTTTTTTTTTTTTTTTTTTTTTTTTTTGTATTGAGCGCATTGTGTTTACTTGAAATGTGGTCTAGTCATCTATAAAGCTATAGATTTCTCAGTTGCCTTACAAGTTTTAACAGTTAAAAAAGGGAAGCCAGGAATCCAGTTTGGTGGATATCTCTCTGCTGCTGAAGACTGTAAAAGGAAATAAGATCCACCTATCCCAAGATCACTAATTTGAATAGACATTGTACTGGTGGTGACCTATTCCATGCTGCTGGTGTTTTTCATCAGGCAGTCTTCCAAGAGAGCATTGTCAGGATGAAATTGTACTCTTCTAAAAGCATGAATTACACCTACAAGTGTATGCTTAAAGTTTAAATGATGTGAGTCCTACTATCCTTTTATTTTGCAAACGCATCCCTCAAAGTTAGGTTTTGATGTAGATTGGAATTGTGGACATAGCTTTTTACGAATTACTGTGTTACAATTTCTTTTCCCTTTCCCTTCCGCTTTCCCTTTCCTCTCACACAGAAAAGGTATGGGAACTTTTTTTTTTTTTTTTTTTTTGCTTACCTGTATCTTCTTCCTCCAGTCTCTCTTCCTCATTCCTCTTTCTCCTCTCTCCCTTGTAGAAGCAAAATCCTGTATATATATGATGATCTCTCTTCGAACATACTGAGTAGCTCCTCTACACTGGAAAACTAATACTCTGAGTGATGGTGTTACTCAGAATTACTCTGCTCATTCAGTGGAGCTCTTTGTGAAGAACTTGGCTTGGATATTTGACTGTGCTTTCACCCCTATATTCCAACTAAGAGCCACTAGCAGGGAAGTACAAGGAAGTTTGCATTTTGAGTATTCAGCTTCTATTACCCTTACAGAAAACAAGGTACAATACAGGAGGAGAAATGTCCAGACTTCCAGGGAATTTCAAAAATCATGGATTTTACATTGCTTAGTCAAGCCTTGTGTAACCTATTTTGCTTTCTATCACACATTTCTATGACTTAGAATTGGAATACAACTTGATAATGCCTCTTTTTCATGATGGACTACATAAAAAAAATTAGGAATTTGGGTTAGATGTTACTAAGTGTGGAAATGTTAATTCAGCTAATGACATTCTAAAACAAAACAGTGATTTTATTCAGAACTTATAAAATTTCGTGTCTTAAGTGTGCAGAAAAATAAGTACAAATATGTAATTGCTAAAAAGAAAATAAAACAAAAAATACAACATAAATATCTGGTCCTATTTTCTGCAGCATAATGATGAATCTAGCCTACCTTTGCTGTTGATTAACACTCTTGTGATGATCAGTGGCCCCAGATGACTTTATATAGTGAAGGAAAATTAATTCTCAGCAGAGTATAATAAGGTCACATATAGTAAACATGGTAGTGATAAAGCACAGTACAGAAAGAACCAGAGAATCATCTTTATCATCACTGTTGACAGCCCATCTATGTTCATTTCAAATAGATTTGAAGGTATAATAACCAGATAGGTGACTAATGATTTTAACTTGGTGACATTTTCATTTTCTGAAATAGTTACAGTCACTGTTTCAGCGCACTTGTTTTGAGTACTTATTTTTTTTGTCTGCATCTCATATTCATTAAGTCAGATTAGTAGTGGCCTTTCACTTGTTCAGAGATGGATGAGAGCTTCAGGAAACTGGATGTTTTACATTAGAGTTGGAAGAACGGCTTTGATCTCAGAGGCGCAAGTCTGTGTAGAACTCCATTTTGAAATATAGCCTTGAGACAGCAATGAGCTGCTCATTTGGCCATGTATATATAATGTACACTCAATTGTTACAGTTACAATTACTTAATATACTAATCAGCACAGTTACCTTATTCTGGAAAAACACATTAGTTCATGGAAAAGTGTACAAAATGCATAATGGATGTTAGAACTCTTGTTCTTTATTAGTCATAAAAAGCCGGTGTTTTGTCTAGAATTTTAGATGTGCAACATGGGGCAATTATCATGTATGTCTTTTGCCTGTGATGAAGGATTTTCCCTGTCTTCTTTTCTAGTGTTGCTTTTTTGGCTCTTAGACCACTAGCAGTGCAGTGTGACTGTGTTCAGAGGACATTCCTGATTGCCAGGTGTGTTTTACAGAAAATGGTCACTGAGGTGATGTGGGAATGCAAATTTATTTATACAATGCTCTGAAAATGTACAGTCTTTTTTAGAAACACATTTGCACCTATCTAATTACTTTTTCCCCAGAGGTGTTGCCTAATGTACAGCACGCAGGAAATTGAGCAATGCTGTAGGAAACATAATTACAATAGCCTTTTTTCAAAACAACAGAAGCAGAAATAAGTTATACGATTTACTGAAAGTCTGAGTCTTGTAGTGAAATAATTCATGGCCAGAAAGTATCATTTGCACTGTATAGCAGGCAAATCTTACAGTGAAGTGTGACATTTATGAAGAATCAGCTATGACACAACATTTTACTATTCATGAAATCTTACAAACTAATTTGCAATGTCAGAAAATATTAATTGTAATATGTCAACTTTTATGATAAGTAACAGGCAAAGTACTCTTCAGAGGGTAGCTGCAAAGCTATTAGAGCATTACTTATATAAACAATGATACTAACTCAAATCCCCTCAAATCAATCGGAACCTTCTGATTAACTTTGGTGTTTTTTTATCAGGCCCACACTGTAAAAGATATAATTTTTGCTTCAATATTAGTTCACAAAGCTGCTTTTTTAATACACAGAAACTAGTTTTTATCCATGACAAACTGCACTATACCTTGAACTACCGATTTTCATATTACAATTTTACATTTTTTATTTTATCAGACTTTTATACACGTGACTGTATAAAACTTATAACTTTTTCTTTTTAACTTTTCACAGGAGAAAACAATGTTCAAAAACTTCTTACTGGAAATAAGAGTGAATTGCAATGTTATGAACTCTTGGGTTTGAGCTACATTCATGTTCTTATCAGTAACATTATAAAGATTACTGGGTTCAAACCAGGTCAGAATATATAAACAAATATGCATTCTCAGTGTTCAAGTCAAGTATAGATTTAAGCTTTTATTTATTCTCTAGCCCCAAGTGCTGTAATGAGAAAGCTAGGGGAATATACATGTACTAGAATCCAGGGCAAAAGTTAGGATGCATACTATCATAGTAATGCAAGATTTTGGTACACCTACCTATATGTGAGATCAGAACAGACCACGGCCTGCACTTACATCATGTATGCATTTTCCTTGCCAGAAAATATAATAAATAAAACCTTAGAGACGTGTCTCTCCTTCTTGCCTTTCTGGCTGTGAATAAACTTACACTGTTCCCTCTCTCTCTCTTCCCTACTCTGTGTGTGTTGATAGTGCTTCATATATGCCTTGATTTTAGCCGAGCAATTTTTTCTGGTTCCTGACTTCTGGGTGTTGGCTTTATCTTGAAGACAGAGTATTTGAGTTAGGGATTAAATTTTACCATGTGTACATATTTAGTACAATATAATACTTCTAATAGTGTGGCTCTTCCACATCTTTGTTGCATAAATTAAAACATAAATGTAAGGAATCATGAGGTGCTTGTTATATAGCTTGCAGTTTCCATTATGGACAGGACAACATTCTTGTGTGGTGCACAATTCCAGAGTTTACCTTAGCTTTCCCTTCTTTTGACCACAGCGTAATGCACTTCTTTTTACATCATGTAGTGACAATCTGGCAAACCTATATTTATTTAAAAAAAAAAAGTTATCTTTTAGGTTGAAACTGAGCAGATTAAAAATAGTTGGCTTTTTTTTTCCCATTGTCTATCATGCATGTAATGTAGAAAAACATCTATGGAATTTAGACGATGTATGGGTTGCTGCCTAAAAGAGACTTTATGTGGGCACTTCTAATCCTGTGCAGGACAGCACATCTGAGAAATCTCAGACAAAAATGTGCATGTCTAAAGAAATCTGTTACTGCTTGAGCATAGCATGGATTGTTTAGATAAAGGTCACACAGTTTTCTAACATGAAAGTATTTCTCCAAGTTCTTTCCAGTCTTTGTTGACTTTGTTCAATCTGAAAAAAGACTTATTTTGTTTAAGACAGTCTGCAGAACAGCTCCATATAGGTTGTTAATACCTGTAAAGAAGCATCACTGCTGTCAGTAAAATTTGGATGAACATGAATAATTCAGAGACTTCTTATAAGGAAGAAAGGTGAACATGAGCCTATTTTATTTTAAAGAGTGAATCAATCAGTAACTTTTACAGACAAAAAGCAATATAATAGTAAAAATGCACAGTTCATTCTGTACTTTTTGATATTAGAATTGAGCACATATATGAGACCTAGGGTGAGAAAAAGTAAGAAACTTGCATAGATTATTAGGTATTCTGGGGATTTGTGAAATGCTTTTGACATTCTAGGATGCGGTTATAAAAAAATATAAGGTCCTGTTTGGTTTTAGCAATACTGAGCATCCCATATATTAAGTATTTTTGTTATTATGTTGGAGAAGACATTAAGTAGAAAGAAGATATAGGAAAAAGTTCCTTGTCCCTGTCTAATTTTACACTGAATTGCAATAGGGATATCAAATCTATTTGGCTTTTAGAATGAGTTTATATTATTATTTTATATTGTAATGTTATTGTTTTATACTCTACATCATTCCTGAAGTAAAAATGTTTGTACTGATCTGCTTTAGCTTTCTTCCTAATAGAAATCATCAAACATTTCAAAGATGGCTAAGCTGAGTAAATGAATTTTCTGAAGTTTTAAAGGCAACCATTTTCTGGACAATAAATTTTCAGCAGTACCAGCATTCATCATAGGCATGGAAAAGATTACTGCATAATACTGTTGTGGAAAAGATTACTGCATAATACTGTTGGAGAAAAAACATTTCTTCTCCATGCTTTGATCTTTCCAACAAACTGATAATTCTGTGATATTCCATACTTTATACTCAAAGATGCAGAAATTTATCTTCTTTCCTTGGGGAATCTGAGTCCATAGCTCCTGCTTTCCAGGAAAAGTTTACTAAGCTCATATAACAAGGTATTCAGGATGAGGCACTCACGCCCATATTGTCTCTTTTGCTTGAATTGATATTGCATCACAATCTGCAGTGCAATATCCTATCTTCAAAATATTTTCCTAATTCTGAGGCTATGATTCCCTCTCCTCTCACCCAAATGAAAGCACTTTAGGTAATACAGCTCCAGGTGAAGATACTGACGGAGAATCCATTTTGAATACTCAAAGTCTGGTAGGATACCCTTTTTGGAAAGATTTTCTCTGGGAAGAATGTAGAATTTAAATATCATTAATGGATAATCCTTCATTGTTTCAGCTTGCAAACAAACAATAAGGGAAAAAAAGTGGAAAATTGAAAGGAAATTTGGCTTTGACTAATATTATTTTCGCTGTTTCTAGATTCAGCAGCTAGACTAAAAACAGTAAGTCCATTATTTACATATTTTTTAAAAAAAAAACAACAGTTTTTCTTCTCTAGCTTGGTACTTACACATCTGTTTATATTTGTATATTTTTCTATCTTCCATTCCGGTCTCTTGTGCTGCCAGATGCTTCTCTTGGCAATGTTTAATTGTTAAATACACGTTTATATTCTTTCTTTCTTAAGGGTGAATTATAATGCTGGTTAGAAAGGTCATGTGAAAGTTTAGGCATTGTCTCCTTTACTCTTCCTAATAACTACCTAAAAAATTCTGAAGTGTGGGATGCTGCTTCCTTTTACCCATGATACAAATTCTTCCCTAAACCTGTTTTTACTCTCTGTGTGGAATTTATGATGCATTATGCAGTAATGTAGAGAAACATATGCAGATTACACTAATAAAATAGGATCATGAATAGACACCTTTTCACTGAAGCACCTCTTCTTCATAAAAAAGCACTCTTGAACTTTACTATAATAAAAACCTAAACCATTATAACTGTTATAAGAGCCAAATAACCTATTTAATTGCATGTTATTGTGAAATAAATACTTAAAACTCTCCAAGTAAAATAGTACTGTAATAGAAAGTGGAAACTTTCAGGCATTACAGGTGATGACCACCTTCATGTATGCCTCAGAAGACAGTCAGAAAGAAGACATTGTCCTTCACCCTTTAGACAAAAGCTTTTCAGCACTATAGTTTTGATAATGTCTCTAACAACCATTAAATGAAATAAATAAAAGGCTTGTCATCTACCAGAAAGCACAGAATTCAATGTGCCAAACACAAGACAAACTGAGTTTGACATTAGAAAAAACTGAGTGTGACAGCTGCAACAGTTACATCTCTTACAAAGATATGTGTGCTTTACATCAGGTCTTGGTTGGGAGCTGGCATTTTCAAAGGTCATGAGGCTCCTTAGCACCATTCAATTACTGCACAAAGGGTACCACTGACAGTTTTAACACTGTGGTTAAATTAGCTGAGCACTAGTTGAGGTAATCGAACTTTTGACAGGAATGGTTAGATAAAATCCAGATATAACCAAAATTTTAAAATATAATAACTATGTTATCCCCTTATGATGTTATCTCCCCAAAATCATTATTTTTGAAAGACAAGGAAAATGACAAAGAAACATTTTGTAGCTTACAAAGTTATCAACATATGTGTGGCATGTGTGGCCACTCTGAGCTTGACAATTTTTATCATTATTTTGCTCAAATATAGATATAGAGTGAGGTACAAGACAAAATATTTGGCATAACTGTATTGCTCAAAATACAAAAAGACCAACATTGTTCTAGTGTTTACAAATGTACTAACGTTGTTGTATCTTGTCCTGCAACTAGTTTAGATCAAATTATGATTCATCTATATTTTTTATAAGTATAGTATTAGACTGAAAAATAGATGAGCTATGAATTTGAACAGCCAATTGTTAAGTTCTTTTGCTCTGAAAACCATCCTAGAATATTATAGATTTCAGTAGGAATTGTGTTAGAATTCCAAAGACAGGAGTCAGGCAGAATATCTTTAAAAATAGAAATAAAAAACAAATGTATGGAACTGATGTAAAAAAAAATCATGATTTTATGAAGTGTGACACAAAGGGATATTCCCATTTGAAACAGATCTCTTGTAATGATATTTCACTGGTGTTGATATTACATTGTGCTAAAAATATTTTTCTTAAAGAGCCTTTTCAAATTTATTTCTGTCTATTGGTCTTTATTTTGTGGGTAAGAAGACAAATCACTACTTTTACTGACATGAATGATGGTTCTTGTGCACATTTTCATTTTGGTCTTAAGTACAGTTTGTATGCATATACGTTCTTGCGCCATGCAATGAGGGAGGCCTAGATTAATCTTTTAAAGTAGATAGTAAAAGTAAAAACTCTAATGTAATTACTGCTTTGGAGTATGTACGCAATCACATATAGTCTAAAATGTATAATCTTTGGATAATTTGTTCTTACCAAAGATAAATAACCTTGTAAGTAACTAACATTTTAAGAGCTCTTTAGTAGTTCTGAGTTTCCACACGTATGTACATTCTCAAGTGGATTAGATGTCACTTATCATGAGAAGCAGAGAGAATGATAAATTTTAATTGTTGAAAAAGAAGCAAACCTATGTTAAGAATTGTGGGTGTCCTGGGCCTAGCATTAGGACTTGTGTTCTCTGTACAGAATGGGGGAGCTATACATGTGGAAGGTGAGAAAGTACAATCAGTCTCACTGTGTGTTCAGCAAATGCTCAGCACTGATATGAAAATATGCACTTGTATTCAGCAGCTGTTTTTCTAGAAGTCTGAAAATCCGCTCTACTAAATATTTGGAAAAATGCCTAGTTATAGAAAAAGAACAAAACTTGTCCAATAAGACTGTCTTAAGGAATGTGGAATTTGGTGATATACAAGAAATCTCATTATATGTGAAAGTGACAAGAGTAATGTTGGTCAAGGAGTCTTGAAGGACCTTCCACGTGGTAGGGGATTGGAACTGGTTGCTTAAAAGCCACATTGTTGGGAGTAATTAAAGTTGTTAAAGTTTTTTTACAGAGTTTCAGAGAGGTTTTTTTTTGTTTCCACAGGATGTTTCTCCCTCATCCCCACCCCACCCCCTCAAAAAAAAGAAAAAAAAAAAAACAGAACAACAAACAAAAAAAAACAAACAAACTGTGATTTATAGGAAAAAAATATGAATTCTTTTTACCAGATATCAAAGATATTTTGCATGTTACCATAAATCCTGCCACCACCTCTGTTTCACACTCTTATGCTGTACATTCACCCTCAGCTTATAATATATTCTCAGAGAATCAACTAGCCATAGACCAGTTATAATAGTTAAGAAAGCATCTATAACTTGAAATCTTTAAAGAGATTTAGGTAGTCTAAAGAATATAAATAGGTTCCTCTGAAAGTAATGCCTCCTATTTGTTTCCATGGAATCTACAACAGCCAATGAACACAATACGACTGATAGAGCAAATTCTCACCTAGAAAACACTATTTTTCAGCATAGTCACCACCATTAGCTATGCATTTTTTGCCAGTATTGAACAAGAGTCTTCATGCTGTGCTTGTAAAAAATCTGCTCCAGTGGAGGTGACCCACTGTCGCTGTCATCACTGCTGAAACACACCACCCACAGTCTCACTGTGCTCACATCCACTGTTTGGTATTCATAAGTGTTCAGAAAGTGTCAATTAATGTCAATGGGTGCCATTTCTTCTGCACAGTGAAATTCACTTAAACATCTTTGCTTCGTATGCATTCCCATGTCAGACACCATTCTGCCAGACTGCCCCTCTGCTGCCATCTGTCACACAGCAACAACATGTAACACAATATTGTCTGGAAGGTTCAAACTCTACTGCCATATCACTAACATCCACCTCATGTTGTGGGCCTACATAATAAAATAGGAGGCATTGTAAAACTTGAAAAGGTGCATAGTATTTAACATTCCCATCTGTTATAAATAAGTATGAACCAGATCTCAGTTAAAATAAACTGACGGATGCTCTTGGTTTTGGTGTTATATTTTTCTTCATCACTTATTTTATTTCATTAAAAAAGATACTGAGTGTATATGAAGTTTTTTTTCATAAAATAACCATATTAAAAATATTGATAAAATGAACATGAACTGTTCTGTGCTCTGTATGCTTGAAGATCAAATATTTGTAATTAAATATTCTTTGAAATTTCTTTACAAGAAAAATTGTTGATGACTAAATAGGAGGAAATCTCATACTATTTTCTGAGGTGCTGGAAATAGTACTCTTTCAGCATTGGTCCCAGGATTCAGAGAATTACTGCACTGTGTTCTATCTTCAAGCCATTGCCACATGTTGTGTTTGGAAAACAGAAAGTATTAGAGCGCCTTGGAATGGGAATGCCTCCTCCACTGGGGTAACATGAGGGCTACTCCGAAAGTAATGACCTCCTAGTTTACTATGTTGGCCTACAACCTCGGATGTTGGTGGTATGGCAGTAGAGGTTAAACATTTCAGCTAATATTTCACTACATTTTGTTGTCATGTGACAAATGGCAGCAGAGGGACATTCTGACAGGATGGCATCTGACATGGAAGTGTGTATGAAGCAAAGGTGTGGAATTGAATTCCTTCCTCCCTGTGGAAAAAAAAAATCAATGCTTGCTGAATGTTTACGGAGATCAAAAAGTGGATGTGAGCACAGTGAGGCAGTGGGTAGTGCATTTCAGCAGTGATGACAGCATTGTGAAAGACAAGCCTCATTTTGGATGGCCATGAACATTTTTATGAGTGTGGCATTTGGGCTTTTGTTCATCACTAATGAAAATGCCTTGGAAACGGTGGTAACTATGTTGGAAAATAATGTTTTGTAGTTGAGAATTTGCTCTATCAAATTATATTATTGTTCCCTTTGTGTCTGTTGTAGTTTCCATAGAAACAAATAGGAGGCATTACTTTCAGAGCAACCCATGTATTGTGGGATTGCATTTTTTGCTGAAAACTTCCAAAGAAAACTGTTAATTATTGCTTAACATACCGTCCCTATTAACAGTACTTTTTTTCCCTGCCTTCAAATAGGTAATCTGAGGAAAAGAACCACAAAACTATCACAATCTAATAAATGAATAAATAAATAACTCATTGTTATCTTCTTTTCATTTTCCTTTTTATTTTTTCCTCAACATTTTGATTACATATGCAGTCAGTAAAGGGGAAAAAAATTCCAGAAATGATTGACATCAAACATAACTCGGTGTTTAGTCAGTGGTATACCATGCATATTGCGTTAACATAGATTGTAATTACTTTCCCACCAAATGCTATGCCAGATCTTTTCACTGAATAAATATGTGTGTGTGATGTGACATTATTCTATCATTGCCAATTTAACAGACATCTCTTTTAGAGAGAAGAAAAGGGAATGTATTTAACTAATTTCTTTGAATAGCTTTGTATTGTACAGCTCTATTTGCTAGGGAACACAACTTTTTTATTAAAAAGTTGTGCAGAATTAACATTAAAGTGATGGTGAATAGGAAGCATGGAAGAAGAATGAAAAACATAGCCTTGGGCTTCTCTGACAGTATTCTTTCACTAGGAATAAAGAAAGAAAAAGAACAACACAGTTGTGATGAGATTTTTTGTTCTCAACGTATTCTTTTTTTAAAACAAACAAACAAAAAACCAACATTCTGTCTCAACTCAGTAATCAATTTTTGCTGTAGACTGTTGCATATCCATTTTGTCTGGAGTCTGTACTCAGCTGAGTATGCTATTTCATTATATGCTCTTCCTGTGAAATGATGTCCAGAAACTTGTAGATAAAATAGTACTCCAGTGTTTGTTTGTATGAGCCCTGAGCTGACACAGCACTGGTGTGCACTAATGCACATTAAAATATGTTGCACACACAGGCATTTAAATTGAACTGTATGATAAATGTGACTGAAGTATGAAAGAGCAGTAAGGGAGTGAAAATGAGCAGACGGAATCATGTTAAGCCTGTTGATGACGCAGTATTAGCTGGCAAAGAACACTACCAAGCCACAGTAGAGATCAAGAGCAGTAGCAGGCTGTAAAGCTTTCTCACTTTGACAATTTTGAACAGCTATAAACCATGCTCGGTTATGATCCCTCTAACTAGGATTATGGGATGAATATCAGTTTTCTATGTTTGTGAGCTCACAAGTGAAGAATTCTGGGCAGGATGGGAATGTTTCAACTGAAAAGAAAGAAAATTAAATTAGCATTTTATGGAAAATAGTTTTTATTTAACATGAAACAAGGCTTGCATAATTTATTTCAAGCTCTTTCAGGGCTTGAAGGAAAGGCAAGGGAAATGAAGAGTTCATTTGCATGAGAGCAGTGTCTGGATTTTACTCATTAGTCTAGAAGCCTGGAAACAGGTTAAGGCTGTAGAAGACATTTTTTGTATCCATTCTCTTGCCTTAAATTAGAATGCCTTTGGATATTTTGGAGTTAGGATGTTTTCCATTTATTTTGTTGAAATTCTTTATTTGCAGGAATGCTTTACTGACTCTTTAAAGCAGAACAGTTAGATATCCAGTATTCATTAGATTATAAAGTTTGATATTTTACGGAAATGTTTATGTATTCCAGAAAAAATGAAACTGCAACTAAAAAAAAGGGAATGGTAGTGTCCCATACACCAAAATTCATTTGAGATTTACAATATAGTTTTGGGAAGAGGAAACTTGGATCCAGATCTTTGACAACTCAAATTATTTGAAGTAACTGCATAATAGTCACTATTGCTTACTTTGGGAAAAAACGCAATGAAAGGATCAAATGAGCAACTAGATAAGATTCATTCTTTAAGTGCATGTTAATTTGCCCAAGAAGCTTTACCGCACTTAGTACTCATTGAATAAAGCTAAAAAGAAAATTCTCAGAGAAATTTAAAAGACACAGTGTGTATCCACGAGCAATATTAAAAAAAAAAAAATCCTAAAATAAACTTGTGATTAAGCTTAGACGTTACTCCACAATACTCAAATATCTATTAATAAGTCCTGAATGATTTGATGTAATCATAAGGTTTACACTGAGACTGAAGAAATCTTTATACTTTTAGATCTCTATTTTGTCTTGATGCTCAGCTATTAACTCAGATTTTCAGTATTTATTCAGATTGTTAGTGACTTTTTATTTTTTTCTTTATTGTCTGCGAAAGCCTTTAAGATTTCTAAACTCTTGGTAATTGGTAATTATAGTATTATAATAATCATTTATATGCAAATGACTACTACATGTAAAAATTTAGGAAGAATTGTGAAGCTTGAGTAATTTTTCTTTTTGTAATTCATATCAGTAAATGCCAATGGAAAAATTTAAACTGCAGAACTGAGCAGTGTGACATTCAAGATTAAGGTTCAGCTATATATAGAGCAAAAATGTGACTTTGAACATCCTTCTTTCTTTTGATGCAGTCTGGTATGTGAGAGAAAATAATTTGCAAAGCCTTTTCCACTTTTAAGTCAAAGTGAGGAAGATTTGTTTACTTCTGATGAAGAAGGATGAACTACAAGATTTTAGTCACGCTTCTTAGTATTATTTTATTTTATTTTATTACTACTTCACTTGATTGTATTATGCAATAAAATAGGACGTCAATATTCCTCTCATACAGATGTCGCCCCACTCTACTGACTACAAAATTTGCTCTTAAAAGGGTCCCTTAGCTGTTTCTTTATTTTGAGGGGTTTGTGGAGTTTCACTGGACTCATTGCTTGAGTCCTGTTTTTTTTTTTTTCAGAGGTATGAGAAGCTGAATTTCCTGTGTCAACATGGGATAGTTACACAGATGTAATAAAATGAAACATCTGTTTTGGAGTTTAGGACTTTTTTAGATCCAGAGGAAAAGAAAATGTTTCTCAATGATGGATAAAAGAAGATGCATCTTGCTACTAATGTGGCATAAATTGAAAGAGTTGAGTTGACTTTCAGTTGGTTCAAATAATAGATTAGATTAAAACAGTAAGAATAAAAGAGCAGCTCATCAGGATATCACAAAGAGCAATACAGTCTAATTTTGTAGTAAGCAAAGGCAAAAGAAGTTTAAACAGAAATAAACGTGGCTGTGGGTTGTTTCTCCTTGGTGTGCTTACCTCTGTAACATCAATCCACCAAAACTGGTTTCATATGATAACTGTTTCAGAGCAAACACACAGCAGGTGCTGTGACTCTTAAACTGTTGACTCTTAAACTGTCTTCCAAAGGAGCAACAGATCATGGCTTTGCTCTCTGTAGATTCATGGGATATAAGGAAGAAAGCACAAGAAGTTTGTCTCATTTTCAATTGTCTTAAATAAGGTATAACCCTGAGTGCACTAACATTTTCAGATACTGTGCATGCAAGATCTTTGGGGCGTTAGCATTATCTAAGAGGAGATGGAAGTTGATGTATAGGCTAAAACCACAACCTGTAGATTAAGGGCATTTCTCTAGGGATAGAGTAGTTCCTCAATAAAATGCTTTTTTTCCTCCTCATCTGTCTTTCAAACTTATCCTTTGCCCTGTTAGTTTGTGCCTTTCTAGAACAAAATGTATTGAATTCAGAATAGAGATATCCTTATGTACCTTGTTATGCTGAATGAATGTACACCTAAAACAAATTATGCTGGATAGGAAGACATATCAGGTTCTCAGCCATTTGCAGAATAAAAATCACTGATACCAAAGTAAAAAATCATACTTAATCATTAAGATTTAAATGTTTAGCACATGGAAGCATTCATATAAAATAGATGAAACAATACCAAAATTTTCATTCAAATCTTTTCTCTCAGAAGAAATTTGAATTTTCTACTGAATTGTTTCTGGCAGAAAATATTTATTTTGTTAAAGACTTCTAGAAGTTTTTGTGAAAATAACTTTCTAAGTGAGGAAAAGGTTTTTTTTTCCTTTTCAGATGCATTAATTTTCTGTCTCAGTATCTGCAAAAGAGCTAAGCAGAGTGAGTCTCTGAGTCTGTGTCTTAAAATAGAGGGATTACTGCAAGTTTTAGCAGTTACAAATCTGTAAATTACTGGTAAAAATCTAAATTTTACTTGTCACTTGGTGGCAAGACAGATTAGTGCCATGAACAGAACACTAAAGTCATCCTGTGTTACACAGGAAGATAAGTGAGGTACGGCATTTTGAACCACTTGCAGCTTTTCAGTGCTGCACTTGTTCTTGAAAACAGAGTTTCAACAGCCATACCATGGGTCTCCTTGGGGCATGCAGATGGATAATCTGTTGCTGATCACATGCAGTATTGCAAGGTAGAATTTAAAAAAAAATACCTAGAATTATGAACTGATGAACAAAAGGCAGCCTCCACTAACTAATGTCATTTTCCAATTCTTTTATTCCTTCATACTTTGAGAAAAACTGGACCATATTTTTATTTATATTTTTATTTTTTTCAGTGTCATTTAGCAGTGTTTTAGGGCTCAGTAGTACAGAGTAGTTTCTGTGATATGTTTTGGTGACTGATACCCGCATACAAAATCTTTTTGGTCTGCTTTTAATGTCTCAAAAATTTCAGTCTTCCCAGTCTTTCCTGTATGTTCCATTTACATGCTGAGTACTAAGGAAAAGAAAATAGGTGTATGAAAGAAATGTGTAGTAAAGCAGAAGTTAGTTCTTTGGCTTAAATAATATGTTTACACACCTTTTTTGTAAGAGTTGTGGAGCCTCATGGATAAAACATCTCTTCAGAGAGCTTTGGTTGCAAAGATAATGGTTGTATGTGTGAAGTTTCATTTCTTGTTTGGCATTCCGTGGGCTTTGCTTTAAGCTTCCACCCACTTCCTTGTCTTGCTACTGTTGTAAGGCAGATAACTAGTTTGCTAGAGATCCAGAAGGATGCTTTCCAGTGGCTGTAAAGTCTTGAATCCTTTTTTTATTCTGTTGTAGTAGGCGTAAAACGGAGCGCTCGGGATTTAACGCGGAAGGCCCTTCCCCATGGTGCTTGCTATTGGTTGGCCTACTTAGATGAACCCATGACGTAAGAAGGAGAGGCGGTATTCTTTTGCCTGGATAAGGCAGTCCATGATCATACCGTATTTGGGTTTTCGGATACGCGTGCACAGCGTGTGATATTCAGCATGATTGTCCAGTAGCCCGCAAGAGCTTCTGGAACAGTCTAGTAAAATATAAGAAATACTATATAGTTCTGTAACTTTTAACAATAAACGCCATTTTGCTGCTCATCATGTTGGTTCTTATGTGCAGTGATTGGCCCGGATCGGGTTTTGGTTCTCAGCGTGCAAGGGAAATATGAGTGGGGTTGCCGGAGCTCAGTAACAGTCCTAGTGGTGTGGCAAAGTCATGTAGAGTTTGTCTGAGCCCTAGTTCCCAAGCTGCAAAATGCTTTATTTCAAATTGCTGCTGTGAAGACACAGATTAAAATCCACGAGGTATTTAGATTTTAAAAGTAGTGAGGCTTCAGAAACCTATGGAAAACTAAAACAAACAAATTCATCTCCTTTCAAAGGTATGTCCTTTTCGTTTCATGATTCTTTTTTAATTTGAAAATAATTAATTGAAATGAAAATATATGATTGTTCTCTCTATCTGAAAGAGTTAGCAACCTTCACAAACAGGTGTTTGAGTGCATAGGCAGATAGAAAAAGAGGATCATTAAATATTAACCTCAGGTTGTATGAACCTAAAATAAAGCAATCTCATTTGAACTGTGGGATTTACAGAGATATTTTAATGACATGACATTACTTGCCAGTAAAAGCCATTAACCTCATGACAGTACTATAAGCTCTTTTATATTAGGAAAAGCTCATTTAAACTCTGAGTGATTCCAGAGGGAACTGACTATACAAATCACAGTCCAATCTTACTTCATTAAAGTCCATCCTATTCAGCATAGTTTGTGTTATATCAAAGAAGTTATTGGTTGCAAAGATGTATAACATACTATAGGTAGTGCTTTACTAATACAATAAAACAAATAAATCATAACATGCTTTACAAGATACTTCTGTAGATGCCTAATACATATTACTTGACATAACTAATGTTGTAACATAAAACACATAACTGCCTTACCTTAGATAAAGTATATGTTCATACATTTCTCAGCAGTTACAGGAAATTATGCTTTCATGACCACAAACAGAAAATAAAACTTCTTGTCTTACATTTGGAAAAATGAGGAAAGAGAAATACAGAAGTACTCAGGGGCAGCAGGGCACCAGTGCAGGGAAGGATGGAAGGTGAAGAGAACTGGCAAATACAGTTTTGCTTTTCCTTTATATATATATTATATATATAGGTATATATAATATATAGGTATATATATATATATATCTCTATATATATATCTCTTTTATATATATATAGGTATATATATAAATAATATTTATATATTATTTTATATATTTATATATTATTATATTATTTTTATAATATTTATATATTGTATTTATATTTTTATATATATAGCTATATATATATTTACCAAACTTAACCCAGCAATATGATGAGATTGAAAAGATGCCTCTAGAGAGGAATGAAATCAGTTGGGAACAGTTTGACTACAACAGCTATTATCTTTTCTTGGGGGGAAATAATCTATTACAAAAAGTGTGGCTATCTCCTATTCCTGGGGATAGCAAGGCCCTACAGAGAGATCTGGACAGGCTGGATCACTGGGCTGAAGCCAACGGGATGAGGTTCAACAAGACCAAGTGCTGGGTCCTGCACCTTGGCCACAATAACCCCAGGCAACACTACAGGCTTGGAGCAGAGTGGCTGGAAGAGTGTATGGAGGAAACGGACCTGGGGGCATTGGTCAGCTGAGCGTGAGCCAGCAGTGTGCCCAGGTGGCCAAGAAGGCCAATGGCATCCTGGCTTGTATCAGAAATAGTGTTGCCAGTAGGAGTAGGGAAATCATTGTCCCTCTGTACTCAGCCCTGGTGAGGCCCCATCTCAAGTAGTGTGTCCAGTTTTGGGCCCCTCACTGCAAGAAAGACATTGAGGCCCTGGAGCGTGTTCAGAGGAGTGTGACGAAGCTGGTGAGGGGTCTGGAGCACAGGCCTTATGAGGAGTGGCTGAGGGAGCTGGCATTGTTCAGTCTGGAGAAGAGGAGGCTCAGGGGAGACCTTATTGCTCTCTATAACTACCTGAAGGGAGGTTGTAGTGAGCTAAGGGTTGGCCTCTTCTCTCTTGTAACTAGCGACAGGATGAGGGAGAATGCACCAGGGGAGATTCAGGCTGGACATTAGGAAATTCTACTTTTCTTAAAGAGTGGTCAGGCGCTGGAATGGGCTGCCCAGGGATGTGGATGAGTCACCGTCCCTGGAAGTGTTCAAGAAACGTTTAGATATAGAGAGACATGGTTTAGTGGGGTTATTGGTGGTAGGTGGATGGTTGGACTGGATGATCTTGTAGGTCTTTTCCAACCTTGCTAATTCTATGCTTGTATGATTCTACGATTCTATCTCTCAAAAACGAGAATGTGTAAACGTTCCTGTCTTTTTCCTGTGGTGTATCAGTTTTGTGAAGACCTTTGGAAAAGTGTGATCCAGGTCTTTGTGTCATCTCTTTAATGAACATTAAGAATCACATACAAATATCAGTCAAGGAAAGTTTATTATGTGAGCTGGGAAGAAATCTTGCTGATAAGCCAGCTTTCTGGAAAATTTGGAAAATTGTTTTTGTTTTTTTTTTTTAAGATTTTTTTCTCTCTTGAAATTAGTACATAATTTTTCCTGTGCTCATTTGAGTGACATGAGCTTAAATTGAGCTTAAATGCATCATGTTCATGATGCACTAGGCTCAAGCTTTACCACAGTGGTGAAGTGGCGGAAGACTTGAATGAATAGAATTACGGTCCGTAACATTTTTGGGAAGAGTGCCTTTCCAGGGTGACAGAAATTCACAGTTACAGTTGAAGTTAATAACATATAGATTACTTAATATAAGTAAATATGTGAATATGTAATATTTTATCATTGACGTTTTATAGTTCAAATGGGAGAGAGAACTTTTTTCACTAGATATTTTGATTCACTGCATTTACTTGAGGCAGCATGAACAAGTCAGGACTTTCCAGTGTGTATGAGAAAGTGCCTTAGGATGAAGGAAAATAATTTTTAAAATATTTTTCTTCATTTTATTCTTTCTTTCTGAATTTTGAGACAGAACAAACACCTGGTTCCCCAAAGGGGACACTTCTTCGCTGCCAGACCATTAATTTTCGTCTATCCTGTGGTTGCCACCTTCTGTTTGTTCTGAGTTAATTCATCTCACCTTGTCGATAAAATATGGTGTTATGAGTTCAAGAGTGTCACAGACAGCTTCCAGCATTCTCTGCTCTCTCTCTCTCTAGTGGGAATGGTCCACACCTTGCCCATTTCCCCTAGAGCAAATGGGTTGAGAGCAAAGGCAAATAAAGATATATTTGGTGTAGTTTTATGTGGAAGGTTTGTTTGTTTGGTGATGTGTGGAAAACTGCATTAGTATCATTTTTATGTTATACAAAAAAAAATATACACACATGCACACACCTATCTATGTTATATTCACTCATGAAATTTGAATGTCACCACAAGGAGAATGCTAGCTTTTTACATCAGGTTGTGGGAACTTTCATTTTACTCTTGCATCTAATTTCTGAACTATTTTCTCCGGAGCAAGGTACTGCTCGGTATTTGTGCATTCTTTCTGAATTCTTGTTAATGCTACTGATACATCCCATGAATCTATCATCAGGTTTTTAGTATACTGACCTGTTTTCAGTAAAAGATTTTTCTAGACAGTATGGAAATACATATATTAAAATAGACATGCTATATTTATACTACTCAATTTCATGATCTAGAGCATATTTTGAATAATTCAATGCATGTAAATTAATACAAAATGACTCTTATTCTTTAGATGTTAGCAAAAAGAGGTGATATGTATCATCTATACATCTATACATGTTCAAGATCCCATTACATGAGAACATATTTTACTCTTCTGTCTTTATTGAGATACCTGCAGTCACCAAAAACGTGTAAGCTATGTTTCAAAATGTCAAATTAATTCTTGTAAGGGGCATTTTGACTATGTTAGAGGCTAGCACTTTGGAAATTGAACTTCTAGCTTGCCAATTTTACTTGTTAAAATTTATTTCTTCGGGGTTTTTCCTAACAGATCTTTCAGATTTTCTCCCCATACACCTTTCAGGTTATCTGTATTTGCCTCCTTTGGATTTTCTTCTTTATTTGTGAATGGAGCCTTTTAAATACATGGTGCAGGTTTTATTCTTGCTCAGTTGCCTTTAAGCTCATTTTGGAAATTTGCTCAACTCTAGTATACATTCATAAAGATTTTGGTTTTTTTTTAAACACTACAACACCATTGAACTTCAGAAATAGTTTTCATTAGGATGAAATCAAGAATCCTCAGTTAAGAAAATATGGTTAAAGTTAAGGCAATAGATTTTACTGCTTCTACATGAAACTTATCTCTTTAGTGGATTTTGGTACTGTTGTGTTGAAATCTTCTTAATCAGAGAATCACAATAGCCCTGGCAGTATGAGAAGTAATATATTTTACTGAGTTCAATGAACATGATAAAATCTGTCCAGTGAGACAAACACTTCTAGGTTGTGACTCCAAACTGATTGAGGGTTGGACCACATAGAGAAGTTGTATGTTAATGGCAGAGATCACAAGCTCCATGGAGAGTATTCATAAGGAGTTTTCATGTGCATTTGACTGCTTTTGTAGGTGGGTGAAAACCTTAGCCTAGTTTTTGTCAGATTTCCACATGAACAAAAACATTAAGTCTCTTTGAAGAAATTTACTATTTATTGTTTTCACATAGTAGAATGAATGGAGGTGAGAAGGCCAAGGAGAGCATGTCAATCATGGAAATGTTTGGTTCATCTCCTGTTGTTCTGATATCCATCTCTGAGACAGCCACTGCCTCCTCCCTTGCTGTTATCAAATGCTATAATGCTTGGACCATTCTGTCAGACAAAAGCAATGAAAAATAGGGTCAAGAATTAGTTCTGCTGTTTGGTTTCTCCTAGCAGATTGATAACAATTCTATGGTTCTGCCTTTTGAAGAGACTATTTAAATATTATATCTTTAACACCATTGGCCTAGGGCCAGCTGTGTTCTTGTTTCTATACCAGATCCTAATGGGTCTCATGTTAATTAGACTTCTTAAAATAATAATCTGAAATTTTGCGTGCAACAGCATACTTCACTAGCTGAACATAGTGATTTTTAGCTGTTGTTCATTTTGATATCATTAGAGAATTATGGTGTTTTTGGTCTGAACTTGTGCTGGCTTACAGATGCCATGTATGTAAAAGATCATGTTTCTTAGAATAGTCCTAAATAGATGTTATAATAATGGCAAAAATAGTTTCACATAATCTGAAAATAGTACATTTGTTAGTAGGTTTTGTTTTGGTTTGTTTGTTTTATTGTTGATTTTGTTTGCTTTTTTTTTTTTCTTATATTGCACACTCCTTTTGCTAGGAATGTTAAACCATTATTGTATCTTTCTGGCATCTTGTAAATGGAGAAGGCCTTTATCATAGGAGGAGAGGACAACTGTTTATCAGTGATGAAAAATTTAGAGCGATTGTCTGTAAAAAACTGTGTTATGGTCTCTTTCATTTTACAAGTAAACAGATTTTTTAAAAGAAACTATAATTTTTGCCTTATATGAAGAACAACCTCACTGTAAATATTTAATTTTAATTCAGTCATGAAAGCTTGAATGCCAGCTCAATGACTATGCAAATTTCTTAGAGTCAGAAGTTGCAAGCTCTAATTACTGGCCTTTGTGCTCACAACTGACTTCAGAATTGTTCAATTCATTATGTTGCTTTCACAATAAATTCCCATTAGCAAAGAGGCTACAAAAAGACTTGTCACTCAAAATGGCATGGAGCATTTTGTCTTGATTAAAATGAGGAGTCAAGAAAGCTGACCCAGCAATGAATCTCTGACAACCTCCATTTTTAAGGATTCTGACAGTCCTGTGCTGATTAAGTCCTGTTGTAATGTAAGAAACTGATTCTATAAGATTTTAAATATCTTAATTCACATTGGTTTCTACAGGGTTCCTATTTTACAATAAGTCCTCATAAAGAGGAGGTGACCGATCACACTGCTGTACTGCTCACTCTGTATGATGCAATGTGCATTCTGTGAGAAATTTGGTGGCTTTGGCTGACTAAAAATATGGCATCTTTTTCTCCATCTTTTGCAATGTCAGATTTTCATAACTGGAGAGTGCTCAGAGTATTGGTGATTTTCCACATGATAAATAATATGTTAATCTGTGAAAAAGTAACTATATATTAATTTCCAAAAAGCAATCAAATGAACAAACCAACACACATGTGCATGAACCAAAATTTGAAATGGTTGTTGAAAAATGATAGATGACAACTTTTAGACTCTTTTGTTGGGTCCTAACTTATTCACTGAAAATATCGCAAACTGCTTTGATGATACTTGGGAAGAAATAATTCTGCCAAATGGAAAAATCCCTTAGTCAAATATCTATACAAGTCATTCTTAATGACTACTTTCATTGCAGTAAATTTGAAAAGCAGTCTATATACCTAGCGACTTGGAAGTAAGAAGGATATGATAAAATTACTAAAGTAGAAAAACATCCACTCCCCTCTCCCCCCAAAAAACAACCAAAAAAAAGAAAATATTTAAGATATTTTTAAAGCACTTCCCCCTCCCCCCCAGTTCCTTATTTGAAGGCTTAATAATAGATTCTAATCATGTTTGAAGATTTTCATCTGCAAATATAAGATCTAGAAACTTATATCGGCTTTAAATCAAACTCTCTTGCAAACTCTTTTATTCCAGTGAGCTGAGTTTTCAGAAAGAGCACAAATATTTTCAGTATAATTTTCAAAATTTTTGGTATTGTAGTCAGGTCCAAATGTAGCCCTAAGCTTCTGTAAAGTATGCAGCAAATATATAGCATACTTGAAATCAAAGATGACAATTTCTCAATGCTCTTTGGTACTGAAGAATGAGAAGCGTTTTCTGTAAGTAATGGCAACATTATTTCAAAAGACACTTGTGGCCCTATAGAGGTGTTTCCTCCTTAGTTTCTCTTTATTCTTCTCTCTTCAGACCTGCAATAAATCTAAGGAAGCAACACATATATCTTTTTTGCTTGTAATTTAGAAGACAGAATTTAGCCCCTGAAAAAAGTAATGGTGTTGTGAGACAGAGCAGAAGATAGAATAGGAAATTGTCATTGTCTTATGATACTAAGACACCACTTTATTCTCTCTTTTTTATAATTAACTTGAGCACATTTCAAATGCCCCGAAACTTCTGTATGAGTTAACTTTTTGGCTCTATGCCAAACAATTGCCTTTTAACTCTAACATTATCAGTTTCCTAGTTAAAGATGATCATAAACAGAAATATCACCATCTGTGGCAATGTCATTTATGATGAAGATATTGTCAGAAGAGAAGTGGAAAAATGCACTCATTCTCTCATAGCAATCCAACAGTATGGGGGCTAAATCATGTACTGGGGTGGAAGGAACAAGTTCTGCTATATTAAAAGTTTTAATTTCTGTTTGCCAATTCCCTAATGTATTTTGGGATTTGGGGATAGAAATTAAGTCTTCTCTTTTTCAGCCTTCGTTTCTTCTTCCTTCCTGCCCAACAAAAACAAAAAAACAGTGTAAGCGAATACTGCATGTATGTGTTTGGTGTATAGGGATGTTTTTGGTTTTGTTTTGTGTGTGTGGTTTTCTCCTTTTTGTGGCTTTCTCCTCTTTGTTTGTTTGTGGTTTTCTCCTTTTTGTTGTAAGGAGTAAAATGGGATTTCAAGTTGCAGATTATTTTTGAGAGTGAAATTTTTGTTTTCAAGTTAGTTGTGTGTCTTTTTATAGTATAGAACTTATAGGAATAAGTTATCGTAAGACATTTTTCATTTGACACTGAGATTTAAACATTTATATTTATTTATTAGGTTGCATTCCCCCAGATCATACAGGCATGCATGCAGCCATTTTTTTAAATGCTTTATGCACCACTGACTTGCTCTGAATTGGTGGCCACTGCTTTATGAAATTTGTGGTCAGGTTTGCTGGTACTCCGTACATCTCCAGTCTCCCCTCTGAACCTGCTACTGGGGTTGGGCTGCCCATGATTCTCAGTGATTACAGCATCTCAGCATGCACCACATCTCTTATTCCTATTTCTGTGCAGTGGATTCACATTCAAACCTTGCATAACGAGCTGAAGGATGACAGTTCATCATCAGGGAGCAAGTGCAAAAGTATTCAGTTCAAAGGGTGCTGTTAAACACAACTGTGTTTTCTTTTCAGTCTTATTAAAGCTTCTCTCTTTTTACTCCAGTTCAAGCTATGCCATATGAAGGATTAGCAGCTGTGTGGTATTGATTTGAAGTGTAATAATGTGCTTGAAGATTCACTTCTAAAGCTAAGATGAAAGCTGAATATTTTTCCCAGTGTCAATGGTGGTAATTATTTGGTTGTCCATACACTAAAGGTGAAAGGTTCATTTATTTTTGTTGTTATAGTTGTTATTTTTCTTTTTTCTTCCAAATCTCTATCAAAACTTTCATGTCAACTGTGCAGACTCATGGTATCTTTTCTCCTTTCACATGAGAAATACTGTTCAGTTTCTGCACTGCGTGTGCTCACATTCTATGACATACCTTGGGAGAACAACTAGCCTATAAAATAAGATGAAATCCAGCATTATTTTTAAAGTCATTAAGTGTAGGTGAATTACACAGTATGTTCTCTTTACACTGTGAAACATTGCTTGGAAAGGTCATTGCAAAGCCACATATGTTTCTCCCTGCTTTTCTCTGCCCTCATACTGTTTCAAGTACCACCAGCTCAGAAAGAATGGCTAATTGTATTTTAGTTGGCAGTTTTCAAAACTGAATTGTTATTGTACATAAGCAAGCATTTGCTCATAAAATGGCTGAACCTGTATTGTTGCTGGGATGGAAAATTCTTCTGTGCTCCCAAAACACAACTACAACCATCCGTACTGCTCTTGTAGAAAGACTGAAATCCCACTTGTTCTTGCATCAAAGTTGGGAACAATACAGGAAGGGTTTCAGATTTCTTTTGTTTGATACTGATCTCTTGAAGGTGTCAGAAAAGATGGAAAATGCATACTAGAATCCTACCTAGTTGACAGGTAACATAATGTGATTTAAAATGCAGTGCATGCTTAGGGTGTTCCCTCTGTATTGATTCAAATGGGTCTTGCCCTTATGTTTCTGAAGGTAGATAGCACATGACTTATTATAAACTTTGACCTCAATGTCTCTCATGCAGTGTAGTATAGATTCAGCCAATAGGCACTGCAACTCAGGTTTGAAACGAACAGTTTCTAATTGATTGGCTCTCCTGCAAATTCTTCTGTCTATAGAGAGAATGGTGATGCATTATTTTAAACAATTGATAGTATTTAGGTTTCATTATGATCATGTTCCAACACTGCTGTATTTTGATAACCACAAATTAAATGCTTTGGAATTTATATTCCATGAGAAATTTTTCAGCAGCTATGTTTAGCTGTAATTCAACAAAAGTAAAAACAAAACACAAACACTTGAATCCTAGTCTTTCCTAGAGATGAAAATTCATTTTTCTTAAAGCAGCTCAGATAAGCAGTGGCATTAGTGTCACTTGTGACGGTTACATTCCTGATTGAAGAGCAGCATTATTTTGTAATTTGAAGGAGATCTTGAAAAGTCTGTGCATTTCTGCGCTGAATTTTGTTAACGTAACCCCCTTATTTCAAAAGAGGACTCTAATTCTCAATCCTCCCACAATTTGGTCACAGTAAGGTATTTTTTCTGCTTCATTAATATAACTGAAAATAGGCCAGCCCTCTTCTTCCAGGAAAGGAGGAAGGATCCACCCGGGGACTGAGAGGGGGAGAGGCTAATTGGCCCTGGTATTATTGGTAGACCAGTTGAGGAGACTGAGAGCAAAGGTAGAACAGGTCCCTTGCTTTGGAAGGGGATGGTACTGCATTGGAATGAGGCCACATCTGGCCTGGAGGTGTCTATTTGTCTGTTCTGCTTTGTTCATTCCTTTCCTATCACATTTTTGTTCTAACTGGGGTTTTGATGCAAAATGTCTTTTTTTTCTTCTTCTCCTTCTCCTTCTCCTTCTCCTTCTCCTTCTCCTTCTCCTTCTCCTTCTCCTTCTCCTTCTCCTTCTCCTTCTCCTTCTCCTTCTCCTNCTCCTTCTCCTTCTCCTTCTCCTTCTCCTTCTCCTTCTCCTTCTCCTTCTCCTTCTCCTTCTCCTTCTCCTTCTCCTTCTCCTCCTTCTCCTTCTCCTTTTCCTTCTCCTTTTCCTTCTCCTTCTCCTTTTCCTTTCTTCTTCCTCCTTTTGGTCAACTTGTAACACAGTGCAGAACAGAATTTGATTGAAATGTTTGGCTCCTTTCCAGTCTGTGAAACAGCCTTATGTAGATTAAAATCATGCTGTCTCAGTTTCCCAGTCTGTCAATTGGAGATGAGATTTACTGGAAGAAACTTCATAAAATCATTTTAATGATATAACAATCAGAAGATGAACATTCAACACTATAGGCATGTGATAGAAGGTTCAGGAAGAGAAAGGGCAAATTGTAAAGTTAATTACCATGTAGCCTTAAGTACTCCTTATCTCTGACAGAGTGATTTGGCTTATATTCCATTACCTTCTCACAGGTTTTGTTCATTTGTTTTCTTCCTTTTCTAGCTACCCTTAAAAAGCCCGTGTCTACAATTCTATATGACATAATGGACCTAATTATAAAATCTTAAGCATTTTACTCGTTTATTCTTTGTGTATGCCAGACTGATATATGTTACTGTTCATGTACATTTTACTTTGGATGAAGATCACTTCAGCTGCACTGTACAATATAAAGTCCTGTGCATATTGTTGTATTAGGCGCTGGCGGGGACTCGAGATGTAATGGGATGTAGGCCCCCCCCATGCTGTAATGGGCAAGGACGAACTGTCCTTGGAAAGATGATAAACAGCTTGGAGAAACTTATCTGAGGGAAAACACGGGACCGCCAGGGCCTCAAGGACTAACTGGATTTCTTGGACCAAAAGGCCCCCCTGGTCCTCCTGGGGATAAGCGCAACTGACAGCAAGTTGGTCAGCAAGCAATCCTGCCCACCAATCAGGAGGGGTCACGCTGATTCAGTATCTCATACGCAATGTGTGACATAAAGAATGATTGGACAAGGATACGTGACTAAACAATGGATTGGTAGAATGACGTGTGTACAGATGTTATCAGTATTAACAAAGATGTACTTAAAGGCTTTTACGAGCCCAATAAACGCCATTTGCTGCATCCCCATATTGGTGTCTGTGTTGCAATGGCCCTAGCAAGGGGAGATCGCTAGCCCCCAGCAGAAAGCAACTCGTTAATGGGGATGTCAGCATATTGGTTATTTTTTGTTTTGTTCTCTGACAATGTTTAAGCTTGGCTTCCTAAAGCGCTAAGGTTATCTGTTTGCTGTTTACCTGACAGTAAGTTTTGAACTCTTAATGGTAACCAATTTTTTCATGTGATTAGAAGATAGACTTTCCCACTTTGTGAGGAAAAGACAAGCAGAGGTAGAAAGAAATATTATTTTTTGCAGTCAGCCGTTGGCAAATACTCAGCATCCTTGGCAAGCTGAGAGACAACACTGTTCTTCCCACAAGCTATGATATGTCTGTCTGTGGCATGGCAGTGTTGTTCCTCACACCTAGGGATGAAGAATTAAAGGTAAAGTGCTGGGAAATAAAAGTAAAGAAAAAGGAAAAAAAAACTTTATTTGCTGAATGGCTTTATTTTTTTCTTTATTGTCAAGTATTTCCATTCTCAACATCTTTCTTTGCTGTAGATCCTAGAGAATTTCATTTGTTATCAATTCTAGAGACTTTCCTTCCCTTAGATCTTTATTTTTTATATTATTTATTTCCAAAAGTCCTCTCTTCTCAGCCCCAGTCTTTGCCAACTTTGCTTTATTAGAACTTTCACCCTCCCCCGGGGAATTTTGAATTCAAAGGTTTTGAACAAGACTGAAATTTTCTCAACCAAGAACAGAGACAGCTGAATCCTTATTAACAATTTCTGCCAGGCTTGCAAAGCATTTTCATGGACTTGGAAAACAGATCACAAGAGTATTCAGCATGACTCTCAAAGTATGCAAATGTTGCTTTTAAGGAGCACACACATGAAAAAAAATCATTTGTTTTGCCGTAAGAGAGTATTTCCTGTGTTTCATTGCTGGAATTCTTTTTATTTTCTCCCATTCTCCCTCAGTAGGCTCAGAATTAATTTTCATTTTCTTTCTTCTGCCTTTTTTTTTTTTTCCTTTACACATAGCTATTCACTGCTCCCTTATTATAAGCCACCTCTGCTGAGGCAGAGAGAGATATAAACAGTTTCAAATATATTCAATTCTCATAGGAAAAGGCCACAAGGAAACATAGATTGTTTTAGGAACTATCCTAGAGAAATAATAAAATTATGTCACCAGATCCTCTTTACAGATTAATAAACATTTACTTAAATTTGTCACCCTAGTTTTCCATCACTTGATCTAAAATGGAAAAAAAATGGATTAATAATAAGGGAAATGGGAAAAATATAGAATTCTAATATAAGGGAAGAGAAACCCTCTTATATTGCTACTTTTTTTTCTTTTCTCATTCTCCATAGGTCATTGTTGTATATTGTACAGCCTTGCTTATATAATTTCGTAAGGTTCACAATTTCTAATGTACATGGAGCAAGGTAATTCTTCCAGGATTCAAACAAATTTACTTTACCTTCAAGTAATTTATTACTAATTTTGTTTATATTAAAAAAGAAAATCTTTACAAACGACATGGGCTAGTCATCATAATGCTGGGTTACAAAGGGAGAATTTACATAAAAAACAATAATTGTTGCTGTAAATGGCTACTTCCTATTTTTTTTTTATTTTATTAGTCCGCAAAAGTTATCCATTTCCCTCAGCATGCAATCAAGATAAATCCAAATGTTTTATTAACAATTGTTGCAAGAAATGAATAAGATGGGACAGTTAAGAAGTTGTACTGGTATTTGAATTAAATCCTGGGACTTTGCTTGGGCCTCAGTGATTTTTAGTGTGAGTCACTAGAACTACTGAGAAGAAAGTAGATACCTTTGAAAGTTCAGCAGCAAAGAAGCAGCTCCTGTCTTTGTGTTTCTCTAGTGACAAATGCAAGTTGTCTTCTCAGCACAAAAGAGAAGAATTCTCTTAATAGGCAGAGCTCATGCTTGCAATTCTGATGCTGCCAAGCTTGATAAGGAAAATCCAATCCCTTCCACTTTCCTTACTGCTGATGTCAGTATGACCTGTATGTAATGAAGCAATGGGTACATTATGAATCTCTGCATACAGAAGTGACAAAACCAGGACGACTCCTACAAAGGCAGGCAGCTCTTCATAATAGCTAAGTAAAGGTACTAATGTATGGGATACAAAATTCCAGCCATATCCTGTGAAAATAAGAAATAACTGTTACCTGGCATTCCCAGATTGCATCAGCATCAAAGCTTCCAAATTTACTAGTTCAATACAGAGGAACCAGTTTAATACAGAAGCAAGGTTCCTGGAATGTCTTTTAAATAATAGGAATTAAAATATAGGAATTGCCACATTGAGGCAAAATGATAAGTTATTTGGTCCATTATATTTCAAATCAGCATAAGCAGCATGCTAACACTGGACTGGCAGAACAGGGCAGCAGGACAGAGCAAAGGTGTGTCCCCTGGCTTCTCAGTGCAAGGTCTGTATTGCTGACTAAACTGCACTCGTGGATGGCCCTTCAAACCTGATAGGCATGGGAAGAAGCTGCTGGTACAGGGCCAGCTGGTACTCTCTGATGAGCATAGAGAGAAGATGGAGTAAAGCCATATGCACTCAGAGCAGTTGATTAGAAACTTTTTTGCAAACTCCCACCATATTTGCATCATAAATACTGACACAGACTTGCTGTCTCGCTCCAGTTTATGGGATGGAGAGGAGGCTCTTTTAATATATGTATACCCGACGGCCAGATTAGGACACAATGGGTCAAATGTTAGCCGAACAGTTTATTACAAATCCTAGTTGCTTAGGGAGAAGGGGAAGGGAAGGCAGGTGATAGAAAAGGGGTAGGAAAAAGCAAGGAGTCCTTGTAGAAGGCAAGGGATAGCCACTACCATGGGTTCAGCTTTGTTTGTTGTGCCTCCATTGATCTCAGGAACTCGTTCAGTCATCGCAGGGGATGGGAGAAAGACAGGAAGATTTGCAGCAAGCAGGCCCTGGGGGGTTCTTTCCACCGTCAAAGGTTTAATTTCTCTGGGAGTTCTTCTCCTCCAGAGGTTTCATTTCTCTGGGAGTTCTTCTCCAGAGGTTTCATTTCTCTAGGAGTTCTTCTCTGAAGTTCTTAGTTTACTGGGGACCTTTTATCCCCCATTTTCATAGGGTTTTTTTCTTCCTTTTCTTTTCTCTCTGTTAGTGTGACACACTTGGCCCAACAGATAAGCCAGCAGGGAGTGGTGCCTTCGTTGCCATGCACAAGCATTATCATCTTTTGCAGTGGTCAGCTCCTTCAAGCCACACTCCTGAAAAAGACAGCTTGTTCCGCTTCTGCTTATCTTTACAATCATAAGCAGAATTACCCTGGCACAGTGACACCTGCCTCTCACCTTCCTAGATAATTTGTATTTGTTAGTTAGAATCTTATCACAAAAAAGGCCTCATGAAGCAAACTTTGAGAAAAAAGAAAAAAACAGTTCTTGTCTTCCACACTTGCAAACTATTTGTGACTTTTGATTAGGGTAGGTGTAATTCATAGAATCATAGAATGAAGTGAGCTGGAAGGGATCTTCAAGAACACCCAGTTTCAATTCCCTTGCCAGTGGCAGAGTTGCCACCCATCAGATCAGGCTGCACAGGGCCCCATCCAACCTGGCCTTGAATGCCTCCAGGGATGGGGCATCTGCAACCTTTCTGGGCAACCTGCTCCAGTGTCTCACCACCCTCTGAGTAAAAAATTTCCTCTTCTAATCTAAATCTCCCCTCTTTTAGTTTAAAACCATTCCCTCTTATCCTATCACTATCAGACTGTGAAAAAGTCAGACTCCCTCCTGATTATAAGCTCCCCTCAAGTACTGGAAGGCCACAGTGAGGTCTCTCTGGAGCCTTCTCTTGTTGAGGCTGAACAAGCCCAGCTCCCTCAGCCTTTCGTCATAGAAGAGGTGATCCCTGATCATCTTACTGATACATTTAATAGCTAAAATGGACGTTGTGTACATCTGGTGTTACGTGTTGTAAAATTGAATTTTAGCCTCTAGTTCATCTGGAGTTGTTTTTAACATGTAGTGGGGTATTAGTGAATATAATGACCTGTAGATGACTTAAAATGCAGTTTGAAGGAAGAAGCATTTTGTGATAATGGGGAAGCACTAGGTCACCCCCATCACTTCCTTTACCAATTATTCATGTTCATCGTTGAAAGCTTATGTTCCATTTAGAAATATAAATGAGTATCTTGTGCTGCTTTTGAATATTGAATTGCATTCATATATCAGCAGAATTTCTTATTTGTTTAAAAATGTATGATGACTTTCTCCTTGAGTGTAAGTACTTCAGACTCTCTCTTGTAGCCTCTTTTCCTCTATGGCATTTCAGCTTATTGCATAGATAAGACACTGTTCAGGAACATGTAATTTTCATGTTGAGTCTTTTCTTTCTGCATGCTTCTACTAAATTACTAAATGACACTAATAGAATATTCCCAAGAGAAGTAAGAAATCAACCCTCTGTACTCTTATAAGAGCTGAGTATCTTCATTACATAGTATTCTTTTCTAACATTTTAATTCATTTTTTAAATCTACCATAGTAACATTCCCTTCTAACCAAATATTGAAATATAAAAGCATAGCACGTGATTCATGAAAGCTTCCACTGCTTCAATTCATCTCCAATACACTATGTAAACATGCTGAGATGCATTGCATTTGGTTTGACTCTCTGGATCTAAATCAAAATATAAGAATGATTCTGAAGAACATGACATTACTAAAACAAAATTGCCTGTATTATGATCATCACAACTTTTGCTTATGCCTCTGCAGAACAGAGGAGTAACATCATAATCCTGTTCCACAGGGGTTGTGAATTCCAGTCTGCGAACAATTGCTCATATTGGATGCATGACTGATGTAGTTTTGAAGCATCATGACAAGTTTTTAATTAACGGATCTGCAGGAATTTTGAAAAATACATAATTGCCAATTCACTTGTCTCCTATTTTTTTTTCTTCTACCTTGCATATTACAGCAAAAAGTCACCATACATTTTTTTTTTGTACATTTTAAGATGGTTCTTTTTAGTGAGACATGAATCCCTGTGAATATATAGTTTTGTGTAACTAAAAGCACTTAGATATACAGTTCCAATGGAAATAGGTAGATAAACTAAGAGCAGGGCTATCGTAATTATTCTTTGTAGCATTTTCTCTAAGCTTTTAGCACTTCTGGGAATTTTATCAATTCCAGCCGCTTGTTAACACCTTCTTAAAAACAATGTGGTTTTTCTTGTTTGTTTGTTTTGAGAAAGGAAAAAAAATCCTGTAAAACCCTGTAACTGCTGTCATAAAAATAGAAATTACACACCCATTTCTTGATTATTCCTAAAATCAGAGTGGCGATCCATTGCAGAAGCGTAGCTCATAGCAAGAAATATTCAAGGTGTTCCTTACTAACTAAATTTGAATGATTGCTCATGCAGGGAGCCATGAAATTCCAGGAGGGTAACACAAAGAAAAAAGGGCACTCAGCATGGTTTTCACAGCTTTCTTGAAGATAGACACAAGAGGATGGGCTGTGTGAATATTAAATTTTAAAAGCCCTTTATACTTTAGAAAGCCTTTAAAACTATAAAAAATTGAAAAGGGTTTATAAAACTATATATACACAGTCTTCAAAAGAGCTTGAAATATGTTTGGATAGATCAAAGAAGAATATCTTACATTATCATATGGTGGGGGAAGGAGAAGGGAGGAGGATAGAGAATCAGTGTGTGGTGTTTGGTGTTACAGGTGAAGAACTGAAGTGAGGATAAAGGTATGCTTTTCACAGTCTTAGCTGACACACACTACTTGCCATCTTCTCTTTTTTATCCATCTGAATGCTACTTAGAAAACTGTAGATGGAGGCGAGGTGCGAAATATCTGAATAACCCATGATATTCCGTGGAAAAGAAATGTGCCAGTTTTAGTGCTTGAATGACTCTAATTATCATATTGTGGGCGAGAGTGCTGAAAGCTTAACATTTCAGTGAAGTATGGTGGGATTATACAATGCAAGATGTTGATATGTACCTACAACTTGCATGTGATGTAGTGCGACATTAAAAGCAACAACAGAACACCCTTTGCCTTTAGGCTAACGCCATACATGAAATTTAGTCCTGTTCTAATGTGCCCTTTATAAATCTCACATCCAGTATGTTCCAAGAGGCTTGAACAGTGGCACCTGACTGTTCAAAGAGTTCCTTTGGTTTTGCTACAGAAAACAAGCTTCCAAATCTGAGATTGTAATACCTGCATGCACACACAAGCACACCCTTAAGGTGATGTGGTGCTGTCAGGTTAAATTTTGTTTGTAATTTAGGTTTACAAATCTTTTTTTAAAATATATATATATAATAATGTATAATATTATTTAAGATATTAGCACAATATATGATTCTGTAAATATATGAATACATATGTATATACATAATTTTATATATAGATACATACCATCGATGTGAAAAAAAGCAATGACCTTACAGTTTTTGCTGAAATTCTTTTGTTTGCAAGTGAAACATTATATTGTCTTTTCAGTGCCGGAAAAACAAAACAGAACAGAATAACAACCCAGTAGTTAAAATAATAAAATCCTCATTAATTGTCCAAGCAGGTAGATGTAACTAACCATCCACAGAAGTCACAGGCAATTTCTCACTGTAAGCCATTTCTGTGTACTGTTTCACTTTCGATTTGCCATTTTGGTGTTTTCATGGTTTTTCCATAACCATTGGTGGTTTGTTCTCAGATAATCAAAAGGATTTAATCTTCAGTTTAGCTTGTTCTTTTCAGTTCTTAATCCAACAAAATTTGTTCTACCTTAAATGCAATTGGTGCCATTCAGTACTTTCTCTTCTGCTGAAGTCATCGTCACCCCAAAACTCACTTTCATTCTTGCTTCTTAACACTTTCCATCTTGCCACGCTAGACTTTCCTGTACCTCCATACAGCATTCTGATCAGACCATGGCTGTTGCATGATTCTGTGATAAAAACAAACACTATTTCAGCTGTTCCAGCCAACCACGCAGGACATTGGTGGTGTGCCTCTTCTCCCTCTGCCTTCTACAGATGCAGTTGCATAGTGTCTGTCATCATGTCCTGGAGTTCAAGAGTGGCAGACCTTCTAGTTTTTTTATGGTAGCTGCTTTTGAGCTAGACTCCAGCAAAGAGTTGCTAGGAACATTCTAAAAAGCTGTTTGTGCTTTTGTGGGGACAACTGTGTGAGATAGAGAACTGTTTGCCTAATATATTTTTTTTATCAATACGAAATTGAAAGTAAACACATAAGACAAAAAACAGTTATTTCCACTGTCTCAGTTTGGAATACCTGTATGTTAAAATAAATTTGTATTTAAGAACCATATTTTGAGGTTTTCATATTACCATGGTATGCAGATGAGTAACTATGCTTATTAAAGGTTTTGGGGCACTTTACATACGTAACTGCTTTATCCTGTGATGTCCATGAGGCTTTCTGTGATCTACTGATCTTTTTTAAGAGGGGTGCATTATCTTATGATGTTACACCATTTATTTGTATGTAGTTCTGCTCATTTTCTTTTTTTTCAACCTTATCTTACATCAAACTACAGTATTTTTCCCATGGTGGTTCCCAACGTATTTTACAAATGGTTTAGTAATTATTGAATATTTTGAGTTTGTTTAAACTCACAGTAATCCTATAAAGTATTCTCTGAAAATGGTCACGTGCATGTAGAGGTCTGTATTTCTGTACGTCCTGTGAAGCACATAGAAGTACTGCACATCATATTTATAAGCTCTATCTTGAGTTCTTTCTGCAACTTAGAATCCCACTGAAGCCATCAAGCATGTTATTTTCACAAGGAATGCAGACTCCTACTCAAAGTGAGGATTTCGTGTTACAGACCAAGCCAGGGATGCTGAGGGAATACTTAGTGTTGCCTGTAAATTTTTCAGACAAGTTTTGAATCTGCAAGCAACAGAGTTTCTATTGAAGGAGAAAAGTGTGCAATGAACAACAAAATAATGCTTTTCTGCATAAGCAAGTCTATTCACTTCTCAACAAATTCCTCAGAAAATGGGGATAAGATGATTTCTGGAACAACAACAACAACAAAGGGAGATGATTTCTGTAAACAAATGAGCAGAACAAAGAAAGGAAAACAGTATACACCCTGTCATGGTGTGGCTTCAGCTGCTCAGCTTGACCACTGTTAGTTACAAAGCTTGCATGCCAGATGTGCTTTCTTGTGTTCGGGTTTAAGCGAGTGCTCTTCCTTGCTGAATGTCCTAATTACCAGCAGAGGTTGCTTCCAGACCCAGTTTTGTCATTTGTCTGCTTATTGCATCCACATAGGATTCTGGCCTAAGTATTCATTCAGTTAGCTCACCTTGGAAAATCAAAGTGCAATCTAAAACAAAAGCTATTGAAATGTTCTAATTCTGAAAGCAATGTTGGCTTCACCAGATCAGAATGGTTAGTTGCCATAGCAACAGCATCTTGGGGGGTGGGGGGAATTAAACATCATTGCAATCATTTTTGGAAAAGTATTGAATAGTTGTTCAGAGCTTTTCCTCTCAGCATATGGCAAATCGAAAGGTTTGTAACACTGTTGCATAAAGAAGACTACATGAAAGCCTTTTTTTTCCCCTTCTCCCTCCAGGGGACAGCCGATTAGCAGTTTTCCCACCAGTGAGAGCCAGGATAACAAACTCCTGTTCAGTGAAAGGTAGTCTAGTGGATAGGACGGATAAGAAGACTTTGGCTTCAATCATTCAATCATTTATCAAGCCAAATTCCTGTAAGTAACATCCTTTATCTGCATATGAAGAGTGCAAGATAATGGAGAATGTTTCAAATCTATTAGCACATTAAATTGTGTGAAAATTTTTAGAGTTACACAATGCCAGCTAGGGTTAATATGACACCAGTGGATGTTAATAGGTTAAAAAAAAAGTAATATTAATAATCTCTGAAAACTTACAAGGGAAATTTATGCCATCAAAGAGCTTTTTCATTGTTTTTAAAGAAAACATAAAAAAATCCCAGATATTCGCTATGTAAAATGTATTGTACTGAGAAAAAAAAAAAAAAAACAATAAAATATTGTGAAGCTTGTAGTTCTACAGTCCTACTAAATAAGATAGGAATTAGGGCAAATCCAATATTTTTATTCGTACAAACTTTTCACTTGTGTGCTACAATTTCCTTTCCAACAAGCATGCTAAGAAATCTCACATATTTCTTTGATGTATGTCTTGATATAAAAATGCAAGAAAAACACTGTAGTTTTTCAAACAGAATCCTGTGATTATAATTTAAATAATTCAAATTTAAAATTCTATTCTAATTACATAATTTGACTTTTAGTCTCCACTGGTGTTTGCACACTTTTGTCCTCTTGACTTTATCCGCCACTGTATTTGGTAAAGGAATTAAAAAGTGATTTGTGTTTTTTAATAAATATATATATATATTTAATATTTCCTGAAAAAAAATCTTTTGCTTTATCTGGAATTGCCATCCAGTACTTGATTTTTTAAATTATTGTTTCCCCAACATTTCCAAAAGAAAATAATCAGTTATTAAGGACAATTGTCATGTTAGTGTCAACTCATGAGGAAAAAAATTGTATCATGTGATTTCAATAATGATAATCTTTACTTAATAACCTCTGCAAAGTGTAAGGAACTTTTTAATAGCTGGGACAGTTGTCCTTCTTCCCAGGTATTCAAAACCTCTGTATTAGACTTTGAGTAAGTGCTGTGGGACTGTATCTGGTGAAGGACTTAGACAGATTCCAGTTAAATGTCACTGCTTCTAGGGATCTGATATTTGCCTTGTTATCCCAGATCTTGACTGAGACGTAGTCAACTTCTTTATTTTGCTTTGAGTATGTCCTGTTTTCTGTTTGGAACACTTTTCCAGAGGTAGAGAAGAAAAATCTATGTTTCTTGGAAAATGGATTTTAAGCATTCTGATGGATAAATATTAAATCTCATGTTGCTTATTACCTTCATGCCCTAGATCTGTGCATGCAGAGAACTTGGTGTGTCTATACCCATTAACCATGCAGTGCCTGTGCAGAGGCTCTGATGACCGCAGCATGAAGACCTTGCACAGCTCCAATAAATATGTAGTTGGTATGTCTCAGCTACTATTGCCCCTGTTGGGAAGGCAGGTACCCATTAAAATTCTCTTTTAAGGAATTGATCAGAGTCCCATTTTTCTCCTGAAAGACAGCTAATGGTGCTTTTTACATGTATTTAAGGCAGTAGAGAATTTTCCCAGCCTGCAAGTTCAGTTGAGATCTCTGCTGCTGATAATTGCCAGTAATGAACCAAATCAGTGTCTTTTACTTCCCGCTCTAACCACAGCAGTCTAGCAGGTGTGGGAAGGGGAGGTGGAAAAGAAACAGAGAGCATAGGTTGAATGGAAATGCTGAAAGCTGAAAGTCAGTAAGGGTCAAAAAAAAAACCAAAAAAAACCCCTAAGTTTGCTGAGATGGAAAGAGAGCTCCAAAGTGATTATAATTCCGTAAGCTATTTTTTTTAGAGTATCTGTTTGAAACAAAGGAAGTACCGATTCATTTCTGCGCTCTCCAAACTATTCCTTTTCTTCCCCCAAGTCTTGTTTCAGTTAATTCATGAAAAATAACTTTATATTAGGGAAGGGATTTTATGATCATAAACTTTAACACCTTTGTAATCTGGAAGCCTGATAAATTAGGTGGCAATGCTTAAAATCTAAATTCATTTTTTTAATTATTTTTTTTTGCAAGGATCATGATTTTGTACCCTTAAATGGCTAAAACAGAATACCCAGTAACTACCTGCCACATCTCCCAAGTTCACAGCAATGTCATGCTGTAATGCATCTCTTTTCCTCAATACTTCAGTGCTTATGCAATGCTCTTTGGCAAGATTATTTCTACACCTGAAGTAGACTACAATTAGTATGCTCTAGATAGAAAAGTGTGTAGTATGTACAGTATGTCACTTGTCTAACATATCCTATGGGATTGGTTCCTACTCTGGAAGAATTCTTGAATAAAAGTGTCTGATGGGTGTGCCAACTCTCTCTCATACAGTGAATAGAGCTATAAGAAGAAAATTGATAACACTATATTAAATGCTTTATCTACAGAGTCTACAGTAAGTAATTTAAGTGACAAACATTAAGTAATGATGGTAGAACAAAATGTAAAGTGACTCTTCTTTTATGACTAGAGTCATGCTGTGCATGGAATGGGGGGCTAGGGAAGGTCTTCTGGGGAAGGAGTAAGAAAACAGCAATTAAAGACTGTATTATAATGCATATACACTTGGGGATAAAAAAAAAAGAGAGTTTTGCAGGCATACTTATTTGAGCATCTCCTTGCTCTCTGGGAGCCTTACTTTTTTCCAGACTAATTAACAATTGTTGTAATCTGCTGACTTTCCAGTGTGATTTATATTTCTGTTGTATATCAAGGGTATAAAGGAAATCTTGTACCTATTTCTGTTAATATTATAATTTTACAAGTTTTAAGCAAAGATAAATAAATACCAACTACTTATGCTTTTGTGTATCCTGTGATACCATTATAAAATAGATGTACTAATGCAGTGGGAAGTGACCTACAAAAAATCAAGTCCAAGTGCCTGACCACTTCGGAGTTCATCGAAAGTTACAGCGTATTACCAAGGGCAATGTCCAAATGCCTCTTGAACACTGACAGGCATGGTTCATCGACCACCTCTCTAAGAAACTTGTTCCAGTATTTGATCACTTTAAATAAGGAGTTTTTTCCTAACGTCCAACCTGGCCTTCCCCTGGCGTACTTTTCTTCAGTTTCCATTCTGCCATTAGTGACAAGGAGAAGAACCTCCCTCTGCTTCCCTTCCTCAGGGAGCTGCAGAAGAACAATGAGAACACCTCTCAACCTCCTCCAGACTGGACAGCTCCAAGGCCCTCAGCCTCTTTCCACAGAACAAATAGTCAGCCCTTCTACCAGGTTTGCTGCCTTCCTCCTTAACATTCTTTTTATATCGAGAAGCTTGGATCTGCCAAGATTTGAACTGCGCTCTTGATGTCTCTTTTCTTCTTATGGTACACTGTAGTAGTAACAGTGCCTTAACTTTGGTTATGATAAAGTATCTGGAAATCATATTGTGAACCACCATATTGGACAGGTACATGGGGGAAATGTCCTGTGAGCAATCTGAATCAGGCATACATTGGTTGTGATTACAGGTTGGGCACAGTTAATGACTCTTATGCCCCCACCAGGGATCTGTTCTCTTTTATTCATCAACAGATCAAAAGTGAAATGCAAATTTAGGGAAAAAAAAGCACGATATTACTGATGAACAAACAAACCAAAGTTTGAAAAGTGCTCAGTGGAGCTAGGTGTTGCAAAGCATTTGATTAATTATATGATTGTATGAGACTTGATGAGTAGCTTGTATACATTATCTTTGAGTTAAATAATTACATGCAAATTGAAGCTTCCACACAACTAATAATCAATATTAAGAGCACAGAGTACTTAAATTGTGCTAAAACTGAGTTTGGAAGGATATATAGAAGGAGATTAAATTTGACTTTGAAGCTCCTCACAAGTATAACATATTATTTACATACTCGTTTTCTTTTTCTATTCCCTAGTTTTCTGTATCTGGGAAATAGGGAAAATATTTTTGTTCCATAGCTAAAAAGTACCAGAGGGGTTCAAATAACACAGAAATTGCTTAAAACAAAAACAAACAAACAAACAAAACAACAACAACAACAACAAAACAGATCCCTCCATCCAAATAAAAAATCCAAACCCTAAGACAGATGGAATGAATTAGAGAATGAATAAGCTGTAGGTGATCATACCGAAAGCAAAATTCACAAAAATACACAGATTGTTGATTATATGCTGTTATTGTTTATGAAATGAAATTACAGATATTACTGCCTGTATAGTATTTATTGATTTACAGATTTCTGTGTCACTGTATGTTACAGAATATCATATATATTACAGAATAATATGAAATGGTTTTATTTTTTCACATAATAGATTTGCCTTCATTTTATTAAAGAAAGTAATGGTGGAATTAAATGCTTCCAATTAAATGGTAGCTATCTCTGTTGTCTTGTTCTCTAAAGTCAAAATGGTTCTAAGGAAAGATTTTTTCTTTTTAATTTTCAGTGTGCAGCATATAAAGTTGTTATATATGCTTGTAAATAGATCTTCTTTTAGAACAGCTTCAGTATTATTTTATAATGTCATCTGCTAAAAGCTGAAGAAATATTTGTGTTTTCTAGCTTTATAGTATATATGTAATGGAAAAGAGCTCAGCTCTCTCAAAAAAATATTGATGACTGCTGTTTAACAAAATAATTAATTTGGTGAAATGTCAGCACAAATTTCTGTCAGATGAATGGTTTCAAACAAAATCTGAGAGAATTTAATGTTTACAGGGGCAATCAAAACTATGTATTGATCATGACTAAGTTGCTTTCCAGGTAATGATAGGTTTCTAAAAATCTTTAGATTTACAATTGTTTGAAATTTGAACCTTTGACTGTTCAATTTAATGGTGAAATGTATATTTTCATAAATACTAAAATTCAATAACATGTATGTGGGATTTTTTTTCCTTCTATTACTAAAGCAGAACAGTTTAATTCATGAAGAACACCTGCAAATAAGGTATAAAGTTAATATCTTCATTGAGTTTTTTGTCTGTCAGCAATACTTATTGTAGTTTAATAAAAAGTATCAGTAAAAATGCTGCCACTTAGCAGAGTAGACCAGAAAATTAGGTCATGTTTGGCAGTGTATATTTATGTTAGCCCTTTTTAATGTGCTACTTAACAGAGGAAGCAACAACAGTGCAAGTCTTTTATCCATGGCTTCAGAAATGTAGCAGATTTTCTTTCATCTTTTTACTGTTCTTTTTCTTCTTCTAGCCAATAATATTAATGATAATGAAACAAAACTTTGTACTGTGATTGATCTCAGCAAACACAAACTGTGCCCTTCAACTGCATAAAGTAATTTAAGTTTTCACAATATCTGAGAATATTCCCATAATGCTTTACCAATAATCCAACATTTTCTTTATGCTACTTCCTTACTAAGTGCACAAAAGGACTAACTTGAGCATGAAACTGAAAGCATTTTTGACTTATCAATTCTAAACTTTCCTAGTTTTTACAAAGTAAATATCAAACTGTACATGAAAATTGTGTAACTTCACTAATTATGTACTCAGGTGGGAAATAGTTTTCTTATGTTCTCCGTTATGCTTCAAAAATGGGTAATACGTATTTAATATATATGGCTTTTCTGACCTTTAGTTTTTGATACTGGCATGAAAAGACTACCTTTGGAGAGCAATGTGGGATGTTTTACCAGAATCTCCCACAGGTATATCCTATGAACTACAAAATCTAGTTTACAAGTCTTTGAAAAAGAAAAAGAAATGAAATATCCTGTCTTCCTGCAGCTGATTTCTTCCCCTACCTTTCCTTCGTAGATACGCCTTCCAGACATATAAGGAGCTTGCATCTTTTTACTCCCCCACCTCGCTTCTTCTTTTTATCTCTTTTTCTCTTCTTATTTATTTATTTTTAACTTAACAATGTCTTTGCTCCCTCACTGATACCTTTCCCAGAATGCATACACTCTTGATTCTGGACAAGACAGGGGAGGTCAAGAAGAAAACAACATAACATGGAAGTCAGATCTGTTACCCTTGCTTCAAGGTGCTCTGCCTGTCAGCTTTGTATGTTCTAGTGCCGTGAATCTCTCTAATGTTGAGCTCTAGTGGTTTTTTTTTTTTGTTGTTTTTTTTTTATTCACAGGGGCATGAAACCTATCATTGCTCATCACATCTCTTAGAAGTGTTTTCTTACCCTGTAGCAATTTACTTGTCCCAAATCAGTGTGGCTTCTGTTGTGGCTTCCATAGAAACTGCTTTCCCTGAAGTAGTTAGTGTCCTCTTCCACACTGCTAATGAAAGGTCCTCAACCTCATTTCAGTACTTGACGTTGCTGATAATCCCATCTTCTGAGCAATCCTAGTTATCACGCAGTTAGCTTTCTACAAACCTCAAATTTTGCATTTCAAATTTATTCTATTTCATGTTGATAAAATTTCTGTATGTAAAATAATGTTAGACTCATGATCTTCCATTTTCTACACTTAAGTGTACAGCCTTCCTCTGTTTCTTTGTCTACACTAACTAGGTTAGTGTAATGCATAATACATTGTAAATGGTTTCTTTTACATATTATAAGGAGAGGAATAGCAAGTTAAGGATTTAATTGCTGGCATTTAAATTATTATTGAAGCAAGACTTCAAGAAGTTTGGTATAATTGTGAATCTGCAGTTAATGTAAAATAACTATAATAAGGCAGTTATTTAAGTTTGTTTTGTTTTGTTTTGTTTTTTTTACAAGATGAGGAAAACAATGGTTTTAGCAAAGCTGTGTTTATATGATGGTTGCAAACCAAAATGTGTTTTCTATTTTTTTTTTATCTAGATACATAGAATTGCTGCAAAAGCATATTATTATTGGTAATATGCTCTTTAGATTTAGCCATATCTGGCAGTAACATTTATGATAGCACCGAGTTAGTATTTTCAGTGGCTGAATGAACAACTCTTGGCAGTGGTACAAAATCACCAAGGAGGCTGGAGGAATTATTGCTGAACTGATAAAGACTAACAAAATTATTAGTGCATTCTTGCATCTACGGTCTTTTCCTGATGTACAGGGAGACACAGTCCATTTCAGTAGAGAATAAAATTCAATTTTCTATAATAGTAAAGCTAGTGTAAATCTATATTGAAAAAATATTTGGAAGATTTTGTCCTCTGATGCATAAGCAGAAGGTTATTGCTCTTTTTTAGACATGAGTGCTGAATGACTTCACAGGAAAATAGAAGCTAGAATCAGACTTTACTTGAGAAACATAAACAGTACATTCTTTCTCCACCTCTTCTTCCCTTACAGAAGAAGCAACAAAGTATGTAGCACAATTAATTTTGGTTGAATTTTAATAAAATCATAACTATAATTTAGAGAAGATTCAGAGCATGCCTATGTTTGACATATGTATATTTGCATTTCAATATCCTTTGACATTGCTTCTAAATTATTAGCTGTTCTGTGAGCATAACTGATTAATTAGATGGAATTTTAATGACAAGGTTGAGCATATTTTAATGCAGATAAATGAAATAGAAGGTATGATTAATAATGAAAATTGTGAAGTCTAATCTTTCATTCAAAGCATGGACACACTTGATCTTTGAAATTAGAGAAAAAAAAAGATATTCATTTCAGATCTCCAAGCTGCCATAAACAAGCCATGCTTTCTGACATATCGTTATTGAACTAAAGAAAAATCTTTTCATTGGAAGATGCTGAAACCTGTAATTCAGATGAATGCAGGATAAACTGCAACATATTTTTACAAGAACTGCCTACAAAATAATTTATTATACATAGGATATTGTGAAAAGTTAAGTTCCCTGCATCTAAGCAATCCATGACTGTTTAGTTGTGATAACCTTGTCATAAAACTGTGCTGTCTGCATGACAGAAAGTTTGAATGTCTTGTACTCCATGAGTATAGACAGTTTGAATATCACATTCTTACCAAATTTCCACTAATTATTAGCTTTAAAATCTTGTATTGAACTGACTTGAGAATTCCAGAGCTAAGCAACAAGATTGAACTAATAATCTGTAAAGATATAACCAAATTCTAAATTGACCAAATATTTTCTGTTTGCCTGTGTTGCTTGGTGCTATCTTGTCGGCGTTACAGAATTCCCCCAGTCAGTGTGGCATCAGAATAGCAAGCTCTCATAATAGCGAGTTCTCTTAATAGCAAGTTCTTCACAACAACGTAGATAACAAACAAAGGGTTGCTTAACTGTTCCAGAAGTGACCACATTAGCTGTGCGTACTAAAGACTTTTCTGTTTACACCTTAGCCCTGTCTCCAGACTCCGGAGGCCTCATAGAGATAAGATCTACCAGAGTCTGTTGGGCTCTTTGTTGTTAAATCTCCCCCACACTATCTAGTTGTTTCTTTGGCTTGTATCCTGTTCGCACAAGCTGCTCCAGGCGGACAGAACAGCCTTACCAGGTGCAACTACATCCTAATCTATCATGCTGGGGACCTGACAGCAGAAAAGATCTTGTCCTGCCAAGTGTCTCTGAGGAGCACAGCAGGCACAATAGCTTCTGCAGTACATTTTTGAGGTTGCCTTCTTATCTAAATTCTCCCCCAGATATGAAGCAGTACTGGGGTACAGTATCATGGATTCTAGTATGGATTTTGGTAGGAAGAGTGTGTTGAAAAGGTTACAAAAAATAATGGAGAAGGGAAGGGAAAGTGACAGGCTTGACTTGAGATCCAGTTAAAACAGCACCTCACTGACATAGTTTAAATACATTCAGTCCAGTTCAAAGCTAGGGTCTGAGGCGTTTTGTGCTTTTCTGTGAGGCAGTTTCTTTGATATATTTGGAAATGGAAAGTTTGCAAGCACATATTACACAATTCAAGACTTGTTTTTCTTTCAAGTTAACAGTATCTGGAGAAAGAATTCAGTTATTCAGTGACGTCCTGTGTAAAATAACTGCTCTAGGCTTTTCCTCTTAACCATCTAACTAATATTAAAAATCCTATACTGATAAGGCTTAAATTTAGAAATATATAATACTATTGTAATAAATTTGCTGCTTTTTTGAACAGCTGTTTACTGGAACATGTAAACAAAGAACAGTGTTAAGAAAATTTTCATTAGCATCTTCATTTCACTTAAGGATTTAGTTTAAAAAAAAAAAAAAAAAGCATTTCCTCAGGCTTTATTTATGTAATTTAGCTTAATTTTTTTTTCTATCATATCAGGTTTGTTGAACTTCTTTATAAGTAGAATAAAATTTGATGAAAATTAAGATGTTTAGTGTTATTCATCTAGTAAATTTATTAGTTGGAACTATCAGTTACTCAAAATGTTAATTAGCTTTAAAGAAAAATATTTTTTTTCTTGAAATATTCAGGTTTCCATGTAGGACAAGTGCAACAAATTTTGGGTGAGGTCATCTTCAAAGCCTTTTGGGGCTGTATACTGCACTTTTTTTTTTTCCCCCAGCTTTCAAGGTTGAATGATCCATCCATAGTGGAGAACTAACTTATATTCATGAGCACACTTTTAAGTTTAGCTTTATTTTTTAGCAAACTGTGATTCAGGGCACTTAAAGAACCCTGACTCTCTTTCTCTGTGTGCAGAAGTTCACCTGCACTCCAAATTGTAAGGGTTTGCAGTTCTGCCTAGGGTGCTGTTTAGTTAGCTTCCAAACGGCAGAGGAGGTGGGACAGAAGCATTAGAAGACAGAGAACCCTACCGTTTGCTGACACATTCCTACAGAAAACAACGAAGTATTCATGTTTTCCCCTTTGTTGATGTCTCTCTTGTTTGTTTTTAATTTGTTTTCAAAATTCTTCTATTCTGTATATATCCCAGTAAACAATGGAAGTATATAAAATGCATTTCAGACATGTATTATTCAAAAAAAAAAAAAAAAGGAAAGAAAAGGGCCTCATGGGAATGCTAATATTTATATATGAATGTAACATACAGAATGTTCATATGCTACTGAGATTTAAATTTCCATATCTGACATATTGATGATTTGTTTTTCTTTTATTACATCCTAAGGAGCAGCACTTGAATGTGTGCTGCTAAGAGCTGATACATTAGATGTCATGTTTAATAATTTTCAAGTATATTCATATTATTCTTCTCATTTCTTCCGTATAATACTGAAATTAAGGCCAGTGAAGCACTTTTTTTTTTTTCTTTTTTTTTTTTCTCTTAGAAATGCAAGTGAACATATAAGTGACACATACTGGGCTGATTCAAGCATTCTCCTATTATTCTTCTCATTTCTTCCGTATAATACTGAAATTAAGGCCAGTGAAGCACTTTTTTTTTTTTTTTTTTTTTTTTTCTCTTAGAAATGCAAGTGAACATATAAGTGACACATACTGGGCTGATTCAAGCATTCTCCTTTATTAGCATAAACATTTCTTTTGAAAACACACGCATAAAAATCACAGCAAGATTGTGAATTTGGCATTACCATGCCCTAAAGGATTTACACTTATATAGTCGTGTTAGGAAATGAGACCTTTCTTCCAAAAAATAGGACTTTGCCATATAAAGACAATTTGATTGGGATACTTTTCAGCTATACAAAGGTTTGGCAGTGGAGAATCTCTGCAGGACTAGGTTCTGCATCTCAATACTCTGTCATAAATAAAGGAATGTATGTACAACTATCTAATATTGCAGACGTTAACATTGTAAAAGAGGGATATTGTCTTAGTAAGTACCCCTTCATTCTCTTTCCATCCCTTATGCTTTAGCAGAATGCTTTTCTGCTATATTAGTGTTTGTTCTTCCATTAGTTAATTTAAATTGTATCAAGTAAACGAGGTTCCACATTTGTCCTGGGGAGTTAATTCTCCTGTCTAACAGATATCAGTGTTTGGGTATTGAATTTTCTCATAGTAAGTCTATGTATCCCTATTTTTAATTTTAAACGGCAGACCTTCTGTTTTTGAAGACAAATGTATTTTTGCCATACCTAGTATTTAGATCCTCTCAAACCTACATGATGTATCTCTACCATGGAAAACTTCTTGTTTTAAAGGACATTTATTCTTGTTTGCTTACTTGCTTGCTTTTTTGTTTGTTTGACTGGTTGATTGTTGTTGTTCTGTTTTGTTTTCATTTTTTTTGTAAAATATCTCATAGGTCACACACTGGCTAGATTACTTATCTAATCTAAGCAATATCACAAGAAGATTTAACCTTCAACTTTTTTGATACCATAAACTGTTCTTCCTTCTTTTTCCCTTTTCCCTCTAGAAGTTCTAATTGCAGAGTTGGCTGATGCATGAGCAGGAAAGAAACACAGCTTGACTTCCTGCTTCCATGCTGTTTTTGAGGCACTACTAAGAACTGAAAACAATATTTTTACCAAGAAACTGAGCAAATATGATCTTGATCTCACTGACAGTTAATACATTTGAAACCCTCATTTTTGCTAGGCTATTCATTATGCTAGTACTTTACTGTCTGTTAGTGACCACAATGTGTGCATAAATTTACATCTTAGAAATAGTACCTGAAATTATGTTGAGAATGCTGTACAGAGTTACAGAACCACAGAATTGTAGGGGTTGGAAAGGGCCTCTAGAGATCATAGAGCCCAACCCTCCTGCAAAGCAGATCTCCTACAGCAGGTTGCACAGGTCCAGGCGGATTTTGAATATCTCCAGAGCAGGAGAATCCACAACCACCTTGGGCAGCCTGTTCCAGTGCTCTGTCACCCTTACTGTGAAGAATTTCTTTCGCATATTGGTGTGGAACTTCCTGTGCTCAAGTTTATGGCTGTTTCCCCTTGTCCTGTCCTCACAGACCACTGAAAAGAGGCTGGCCATGTCCCTTTGACTCCCACGCTTAAGTTTCCTATTTATAAACATTAATAAGATCACCTCTGAGTCTTCTTTTCTCAAGATTGAACAGACCCAGGTCACCCAGACTTTCCTCATAGGGGAGAAGCTCCAGGCCCTTTATCATCTTTGTGGCCGTCCACTGGACTCTCTCTGAGAGATCCCTGTCTTTTTTGTACTGGGGAGCCCAGAACTGCATACAGTACTCCAGGTGAGGCCTGACCAGGGCAGAGTAGAAGGGAAGGATCACCTCCTTTGACCTGCTGGCCAAGCTCCTTTTAAGTTCTATATATATGGTTCTTATAATGTAAACAAATTAGACTGAAAAATAAAACTCAGGTTTTGAAATTACGTATCTTTCGAATACAAGTGACTTAATAAATTAGAAGGCTTGTGGCTAAAAGAAGTCTGAAAGCCATCATTGCTGATACAGTGATTTAAAATAAATAATAAAAACAGCAATCTACGGATGTATCTTTTTCCAGTTCTCTGATTCTCCCCACTGCTGTAACTAATAGCATAATGCAGGCTCATAGACTTCTGTTCAATGAATTCTTGTTCTTGTTCACTGACCGCATCTCTGTCTGACCCTTTCTCAGTCTGGCCATGCTCTGTGATGTTTGTGTTATTTAAAATATGCTCAGAATTTTTTATTCTAATTTTTACTCCAAAACTACTCCCAAATTTCCATTCTCTTTCATCTGTTTAAACATGTAACATATTTCATTTGATCATTCTGAAGTCTGTATATCTTTCTTTCATGCTCATTTTTTTTCCCAAATTCTAATCTGATCTATGGTCTACATTAATTTGTGAAGAACCTGTGTGTAAACATTATCCTTTTGTCTTGTTCTTTCTACAGGAGTTCATTTATTGTGCAAAAGTAAAAAAAAATCTATTTTCTATTAATGTTTCATTCTTAAGCAATTAATTTCCACAAGGATGCTTTATAGCCTCTAATGAGCATATGTAGTTTTTCAGGAAACTATAACAACATTACATTAATCATTTGCGAATGAAATAATAGCCTTCTGAACTTCAGTAAGTTGCCAGTGCCATTTAACCTCCATATATATTTTTTTCAAATTAACTATTCACAAGTATTCATGAAAAGATATTCAAATAACTTAAAAAAAATCATTTAAAAACCTGATCAACTTGATCTCATAGATTCTTTAGAAAATCATCTTAGATCATAATTAAATAGAAGATATTTGAGGTGCAAATGAAATCAAAAGAGCTTAAAAGCTGTATGGAAGATACATATTAATGGCTATTAAGTGATGGTCAGAACAGGGCGCAATGGGTATTGAACCAATACTAGTTTCCCAATATCAGAATCAACGTTAAATTGCTGAACCACTGAAGGAATTTTTCCATGTCATGAGGAAGAGGGAAAAAATGAGTTTTCTTAGTCTGCTCTAATAGTAGCAGAAAAGAATGGCAAAAGCAATTTTTTTTTCTTAAACTTAGTAATAAATGATAGTGTTGTTCACAACTGTTGATAGGCACTGTACACACTGAAAGATTTATGCAGTATGTAATGCTGCATATATTCCTTATCAAAGGAACTTTGTACAGATTCAGAATGCACTTTCAGCACATGTTGTAAGGAAGAGTATGAGGCTATGGGACAGATGGCTCTATATTCTGTCCAAGCCCCAGATAATTTGCTCCGGAGAGACTGAAAATAAAATCTGGAGCAGCTAAGGATAATGTGATAATCACTTTACCGTGCTCCTCTCAAAGCTGGAAAACACTGAAGCTCTATCACTGAACTGTCATTTCCACAGGTGAATTCACCCATGTCTTCAGTATCCTCATTGACTGAGTTGTTTAGAACAATACTGTCACTAAATGGAACTGTAGGGATCCATAAAATCATTTAGGCATAATTCCATGATGATGTTGCAGCATAAGATATTTGCATACAACAGTACTCCACATCTGATCTTAGCTGGAAAGGAAGGCTTGGATCAGTACGACACTTATTGTATAAGAAATGTAACTGACTTTGGAAAAATAAAGGTTTGGAGTCAAATGTTATACACTTGCTTTTGATTTTTGTCATCCAGGGTTGCACCATCTTTGCAGCCTCCCTTTCCATCTTTTGCATCCCTTTCCTCCAGTGTTTCCATCTTTGGCAAGGTAGTCAAGACATGGCAGGCTGTTTCAATCCACTGGCTTCATAAATGTTGTGCAGTATGCTTTAAAGAACTGCATATTTTTCAAGTCCCACAGGATAAACTGATATTTAATTCCATAGGAAAATATATTCTGAATATGTACATATTACACATATAAAGCATTTACTACTCATCTTTGTTTCAAACTAGTTCAAAATTCTATTCTTCTGTCCCTCCCTCAGGTATGCTGATGATCCTATCCTACAAAACTCAAGCGCTGTGTTGCCCCATTGGCTGAAAAGTGGTATTAGAAGACTATTCTTTCATAAAGTGCTTTAGGCACTTATATGGAAAAGTTGAATTGAAAAGGGAGGAGTTCTAAATGATAGATAGTCTTAAATGTAGTTATCAGGCATGTCAGCATGTATAAAATGTGAATGTTGCCTTAACAATATACTCAGCATTTGCAATTTGTAAGTGAGAATTCTTCTGTTAACGGAGAATTTAAAAAATAATTTTGCATTTGGATTTAAAAAGCTTATACTACACAGTGGCACTGGAGACTTTTTTCTCAGTCCTGACAAAGGGATACAGAAGCCCAGATCTGTGTCTGTGGTTTTTTTTTGTTTTTTTTTTTTTAATTCAATTAATTTTGTTTGATAAAAGTTATCACCTTTCTTTTTAGATCTTTCCTCTATTATAAGTATGTAAATGTTTTTATAGGGAACTATCTATTTGCGAGGTAGAAGCATATATCCTTTTTTTTTGTTGCACTATTTTATGAATTACTATTTTATTGTAAAATCAAAGTTATCTGAAGGTTTTTTAAAAATCTATTCAAATAATCTTTCTGAATATTATAAATAGAATACTACTTGTTGTTGTACTACTTGTACAACAATTCTTGTTCCTGCATCTATTAGTATTAACAGTGTAAATTTATTTATTTACTTATTTTTAAGAAATTTTCATAAAATCAAGATAAAGGCCACTAGTACGAGATTTTTGCTTCCTCTAGCAAATTAGTGTGTGATTTGTCACATAACTTTGCAACTATTTTGGTGATGTGAAGAATAGCAGTAAGTTACTGACTTGCAGTGAGTGAAATTTGGCCCATACTGACAGTGCTGTGCAAAAATTGGCTGTATATCCGTACAGGGCTGGCCTTGCATCAGTGACAATAAATATTCTGGCGCTGTCAGACAGGATGGCTGAAGGCTCTCAGCTATGGCACAGCTGAAATCATACTGCCATTACTTTGGAAAAAATCAAGCTTTTCCCTTGGTCAGTAAGTTGCAGATGGCAGCATATGTGTTAGCAGGTGGGGAAGCTGTTTACTCCCTTTGGCTCTCAGTCCAGATCCCTTGGATGGTGCCGTGCTGCCTGGTGTCCATTCTGTATCCTAATTTGAGAATTAGCTGAAACAGATCCCTTCACTTCCACAAGGGAGGTGGTTGTAGAGCCTCTTCATGCCTTGTTTTCTCTCTGCATAGCTGCTGAGTGCTGGTCAAGCTTGTTCCTAAAGATTTGTCGTTAAATTACAGATCCGACGCTGCTGTGGGAAAAGCAATTTTTATCAGCAATCAAAAGATAACGTCTCATCAAGAAATCAAATGGAAAAGCATGGAAGGAATCCTTTGTAATAAAAAATAATTAACACTTAAGGAGTAAAGGCCAGCTAGTGTTCAGAACTACAAACTGGTACTCTTCCTCTATCTGCCCCTTCTGTCCCACAGTCATCTGTTAGAGATTAAAGATTAACTTGTGGGTTAAAGCTGCTTCTTTGCCAAATCTGATCATGTCACTGCAGTTTTTAGAGAATGGCTTATTCCACATTTCTTTGTGTCTCCTTTCTACTGTGTACCTTAAAAGAGTCTTTCTTTCTCCTTCCTTCAATAAGCAAGCTCTCGAAAGCACACCAACTTCTCTTGAAGCTATCTGAGCTCTCTCTCAAAAACTAAAAGAAGCAGAACTTTAATTTGGGAATGATATTTGACTTGTGGAGTCCCGTGGAAGGCCATCTTAATTTAAGATGTCTGAAGACTATGTGGCTGTAAAAACTCTTTTAAAATCAACATTTCTCATCAGTTTAAGCAGTGAGGATACATAAACTATAGCCTCTTAAATAGTAAGCTGTCCTTCTTGAGGTAGTGTGACATGTGAAGACCACGCTTCTGCTCCCAATACTGTCCCGCTGGGTGTCCTCAGGGAAACTGGTGCACAAATAAGTGCTTTTCCTACCTATAAAATAGTGATAATGATACTGACCTTCTTTGTAAAAAGCTTTAAAAACTAGGGATGAAAAGCATTATATAAGAAGTAAGTATTATTATCGTTGCTCCTAGCAACGAACAGTCTGCTTCCTGACAGCCGCAAGAGCAATTCTCAAGTGCCAAAAATCCCAACCCTAATTTCCCTCTCCCCATTTCTACCTGTGAAACTCTAGCTTTCACCTCTTCTTCCAGTAGTAAGTGCCAGATATGTACTTATGTGGTGCAGTATCTGAGAGTAGAGTGTGGTGTCCTGCTGCTGGAGGGGGAGGAAGGCTCTAAGGCTCCTGGTCTATATTTTAAACATAAGATATTTTTTGGATCCTGTGCTCCTCCAAAGATATCCTTTCACCACATTAACAGATAGTAAAACTGCTTCTAATGTGGTCTAAATGCCTGCCAATAATTCAAAAGGTAAATTGAAGGACAAAACTATAAGTAGTGAACAGTGTTATTATCATTTTACTCCCACCAAAAAAATCAAAATCTGTTTGTGCAGGATTACTTTGTACAGCTTGTCATTCCCCTGTGAGAAGTGATGGGAGAAAAGCTTGGCACACTCACTCTAAAAGCAAGTGCTTTTTGAAATTATGGAGTTCATTCCAAGCTTGATGAAGGTATATTAATATGTGTTATGACAGGAACTGTGTCAAATTCCATGGTAAAATGAACAAAATCAGGAATATGCTCATACTTTAAGTCATGGGACTGCTATGAAAATGTATTTCTTGCTGTAACTGTGCACATGAGCAAGAGGGAAAAAAACACTGAAGTTGTGACAAGACTATCACTTCTTGAGCTTTTACTGGAGATCTGAAATTTGTTAAAAAGTATTCTAATGAATTTTGCTGCAGTGGGTGAAGGTGCTGCACAATTTGCTTTGCTTTGTGTGGGAATGGCAGGGGAAGGGAATAAAGGCAGAAAAGCGAATGTTCCTGAATCTCTTCTGTTACAGAGTGCCCTGTGACAGCTAGTGGGCTGATTCCACATTTGCTTCCCCTGCAGGGAATATAACATCAACATGATTTCTTTGGAAGGCAAGAGCAATGATATTCACAGCCCTCTTTTCTGCATTTTTTCTTTGTGAGAGGCCTTAACACAGATGCACAATCCCAAATTTGAAGTAAGTCTTGGGGTAAAGTTCAGACCAAATCCCTCCTAGTTTGAATAATGATTCATGAACTGAAATGAACTGAAGAGTAAAATATACTCTCTGCTTTAAAATCAGATTATTTTATGTATTTTGGTGTGAAAACAGTTGAATTTGTCTTGTATTCTGTCATGATTTTATTCTCTTCAATGAACATCACTGAGCGAAAGTGACATTTACTATGTCTATTGGTTAACCATACAGATAATTATTTTATATATAGACGTGTACGTAGATATATATATGCACTAACATGCACACACATACACACACACCCCTAGGTCAAACTGAAAGAAATATCTCCTCTTTATTTCCGTGGAAACTACAACAGAGAGAAAGAGTAGAACAACAATGTTTGGTAGAACAAATTCTCATCTACAAAACACTATTTTTCAACTTAGTCACCACCATTAGCTATGCAATTTGACCAGTGATGAATGAGAGCTTGTATGTCATACCTGTAAATATCTGCATGGCCCTCCAGACATGTCGTGTCTTTCACATCACTGTCGCTTCTGCTGAAACACACTACTCACCACTTCACTGTGCTCACATCCACTGTTTAGTCTCCACAGATGTTCAGCAAGCATCTATAAATGTCAGTGTGTACCATCTTTTTCTCATGAAGAAATTCAATTCCGCACTTTCCTTCACATGCACTTCCACGTCAGACACCATTCTGTCAAACTGCCCCCCGCTGCCATCTGTCACACAGCAACAAAAGGTAACAGAATATTGGTAGGAAGGTTCATCCTCTACTACCATACCATCAACATACTTCTCTGATGTCATGGGCCAGCATAATAAAATAGGATAATAAAATAGGAGACATTACTTTCAGAGCAGCCCTCGTATGTACACAGTCATGTGCATACAAAGAAACACCCATGTAATTTTTTCCTGAAAACACCTTCTACAATTCACTTATTCCCCATACATCTTCCAATGGGAGAGGAAAAAATGTTTAACTTCCCATTCCACTGTATTTTTTTTAATCTTTCTTTCTGCAACTCAATCAGTAAATTATATTCTAAAGCATTAAGAATGTAATAATTCTCCAGTATGCAATGACCCAATGACTTATCTTTTCTATCTGTCTACTTAGCACAACCATGGATTGAAGTGTAAATGTGACTTTAAAATACAAGTTTCAGAGTGAAATACACCATTAACTGTTGAAATGACTTTGTTAGAAAAGAGAGTCTTAATCTCTTTTGTTACCAATGTGTAAGTACTGAAGTAAGGTTCTATATATGTTCTCTTTGTCATGGTTCTATTCTGAAAACAGCTATATCATAGCAACTAAAAATTTTAGGCATGTTTACTTCTGGTGGTAATATAGTTTGGTTGTTTAACTCAGTATATCAAGGTGAGACTGGTTTGATATTTTGCTGAAAGTTGTAACCTTCTGTCGAAAATCATCTCCACCAGTTTATTTTTTTACTGATAAAACAGCTTATCAGTTCATCAAAGTTTACAAAATTCAAAATAAAAATAGAAAGATAATATATAAGCATTACAAGACTAGACCTTCATCATATGTTCATCTTTTTTTTCTGCTTTTGAGATATTTGCTTGTATTGAGATAGATTTACGTTTTTTTTCTTGGAATATTCTTTCATTCAGACTGTTTTTTTCACTTCACCTCATCTCTCCCCCACCTACTTTTATTCCATTTCCTGTGTGGCAGAAAAATTGATCCCTGGTGACATTATCATCATAAAAAATGATATTTCTCCTCTCTCTTGCTACTATTCTCATGGCCTTTAACTTCTTGGTGAGACATGTATGAGGTTTGAGGAAATCCCATGAAACTTTACCCTCACAAGATACAGTAGATTTCACATAGGATGAAGGTGGTGAAGTGACCAGAACTTCTGTCTCTCACTTCCTCACAGATGCAGAAATTTCTGTGGAAATATCACTAGAAGGAGCTCCTTCTTCTCATCCCTCTCTTTTGTTCCTGTTGCTTAGTCAGTATTGCATACCCCACTGAATCAATCAGAAATTCTGCCAAGGTTGAGACACATATTATTTGCCTATTCAGAAGAAGCTCAGTCTTCTTCTTTGGACTTTTTGTCCACTGCAGCTATCAGTGTATCATCTTATAATGCCAAAAGAAATCAATAGCTTAACAGGTATCAACTAGAATAATTGAAAGAAAAAAAAAAACATATGCTTGTCAGCTCCTTCAACCACATTAAGGGTCATGATAGCCATGAACTCCTCCATGGAAGTAAACTGGGAAACAGTCTGGCTTATGACACCAGAAGAAGAAGTTCACTGCAATGCATATGAATATCATTTCAGTTCTACTGTATTACATATAATCAAAAAGGCAAAAAAAAACCAATCTCAGTAAATGGAAAGAGTTAAAAATGATAGATCAAAATGGAAATATTACAGTACTTTCTAATGTGAATTTGAACACTTCTTTGTTGACCTAATGAGTATTTACGGTGTTGCTTTAGATGCAAGAGTAAGAGAATATCCATTTGAAAAGAAAATGACATATATATAATAGAAAAATATAGTTTCTGTAGCCCATTTGAATGCATAAGCCCACATAGATACCAATTAGGTGTATCAGGTAGTAAACTGGCCAACTAATGTTAATCATTTTAAAAATGCTTGAAATTTTTAGTGATTTTGAGAAATGTCTTGTTTTGCTGCATCAGCTATGTGAAATTCTGTGAGCTATAGATCTATGTAGGTCATCCTCCAAACAGATAATACTTTAAGTAGTACAGGGTTCTTGTGCTCACTACTAAAATAACAGGAAAGCATGGGAAAGTTCTGTCTTATTCCCTTGATGAAAACAAAGTCTAAAACTCACTCTCTCTGCTTTAGTGGCAATGACTTATGGAATGAGAAATTCAAGACTGAGAGAAGGAGAGGCTTGTGCCCTTTTTTCTTTTAAAATCTCCCGGAGTTCCTGGTCTTCCCAAAGTACTACAGTGGTACCATGATACATTGGCATTGAGGATATGCCTCCACCAGAAACTTCTGTGAGGTGACTTTTCCAATACTTCTTTTTCCTTCCTCTCTCTTTTTTTGGGCAGGGTGTGTGTGGGGGGGGGGGGGAGGGGGGAGAAGGGATGAATAGCAACAATACACAAATTATATAATTTCCATATGGAATATATAAATTATAAATTAAATACATACATGTAATGAAGATTAATGTCCTGCACCCTGTTGCCTTCATCCTGCTTTCACCAGTTGCCTCTCCTAAATCAAACTAGCAACCTTTGATGCATTCTGTACCAGCTCTTAGCATCAAAAAGCCTTATTCATCTCCACTGACATATACCTTGTCTGTATGTAACCTTGCCTGGAGACAGATGTATTCTCATTTTCCTCTCCCCTGACATTCTACATCACTGTGTAATATTCAGATTTCTGATGACAACTTATTAAATTGCTAAAAGCTTGCCACTTAGTCCAATATACTGCATTTGTCACTGAGTATGAAGTTTGTGTTAACAACTTCTTTGTATCAAGGAAGTTCTTCCTACTTTCTTGTTCTGGTTTAGTTTGGTTTGAATATTTTCTCCTAGCAGTGTCTCTCCAGGTTTCTTTACCATACATTTATTTCCTCCAATCCTATGTTAAGGCAGTTCCTTAAAGACATAAAAATTGCATTGAAAACTAATGCATTTCTGTGTACTTCTACTTACTGACAACACTGTTAAGGACATGCATTCCGAAAATCAGGTTTTCACCTCCGAAAGTAAAAAAAAAAATATGCATTCCTATATTGTCAAGTTTTAAGTGGATGTCTTGTTCCTACAACATCTTCAGGTCATTTTGACTTTTTTTCCACTATTTTTTTTAAATTCAATATATTGTTGCAAACTTGACATGCAGCTCAAAGTGAGCTGTTCAGGTGCTAGCCTGGAGCTCCTTGGCCCCCTGACCTCCCTCCAAGAACAAAGTTCAGAGATGCATTATTGGAACTAGCAGGGGAATGTGTTACAGGTATAACATGAATAACAATAAAGAGAGATTATTTGAGAAACTGTCTGAAAATCAACATAGTAGAAAGGAAAATATTAGGCAGGACTGTGTTCCTATGTTTGGCTGAAGTGACGCTGTGACCTCTCTATTAACTCTTTAGTAAGAGAAGAGTGCCTCTGCAGGCCACATTATATCATCCTTTGGATGTAAGTGGTAAAATTAGCTAATATAGAGTCAACAAAATGTGCAAGAACACAAACAATAAAAGCGTTTTTAGATCCACTATCTCAGATTGCAGTTATTTTTATGTGCAATCCTTTCTTTTGTAAAAATTTGAGCACCTTGGAAATTACAAATATGCTCTCAAATATAGAAGGTACTTGTTTATGAAAAAATGCAATTATTTTCCAGTACTAAAAATTATTATAATGAACAAGTACTGTGTACTTGCAATGTTTCTGGGGGATTTCTGGCAGAATTAATTTGAGGGTGCCTCTTAATTTTCTTTCTGAATAAAAAGATCTGAAATAAACCTAATTTATAGAAATCTAGATTAGGAAATCTAGTAATCTAGAGAAAACCTTAAAAACATTATTTTGGACATCCAGATGCACTTTGTTTTCCCTAAAAATTGAAGTACTGTATATGGTGTGCATCCTGTATTGTTAATTTCTTTGCTTCTTTTCATACTTCATTTTTTAAACAAAAACTCAACTCTCAGTCAGATCACAGCTGATCCAGGTAAATTCCTCCTATCCTGTACTGGAAAGACAAATGTGCATTGCATGAGAGCTGAGGCAGCAAACAGATTAGAAACATAGACATCTACTAGATCATTGTTGTTAACATTTTAAAATGTATGCAAATGTAGATAGTTCTTTGAAAGAAGAGAACACCAAAATATTTAATAAAATATTCAACATCAACAAAGTTGAGCATCATTTCTATTGCAATGTCTTGCTTTAATTTAGAAAGGAGCTATTAGAAACAAGTCTAATTTTCCTAATTGTCTTAAAACCAAAAAATAATATTAGAAAACAATAGAATTCCCCTTTTGCATCTACCAAAATAAAGCTTCATGGTTCCTTAAATCCACAGGCATGTATCTTTTAAATCCAGTCTCTTGTTACCTGGTCACAAAAGAAGGTAAGTGTGGGTGTAGAGGAGTTTCACAAAAAAAACCTGTAATCTTATGCCGTATAGAAAAACACATTGCAAGGCAGACGGAATTTATTTATAATCAAATTTTCAAAATCATTTATCTTTTTTCTGTGCTACATTCCCATTACAAAGTACTCTCCATATTGTTCTTGCACAGCACATTTCAACTACTGATCCATTATAAGATGCATCCGAAAATTAAGTTTTGCACGATATGCAGTTTTATATTGTTCAGAAAGATTGAACAGTTTTTTGTGATTAACAAATTACGTGCATAAGTAGTGTTTTTATAAATACTAATTTATTTAATAAAAATACAAAAATATAAATATACATATATAAAAATATCATGATGAATCAACACACAGACATTCTTTAACTCAATAAATATGGCAGTAATATTATTATTATTTAAGTATACTATAGAGATTATGTTACAGTGTGGGTTCACAATGTCCCAGCTAGTAGGAAATGTAAAGCAAAGTAATTAAAAAAAAAAATCCACCTCATTATTAAAGGCACAAAAAGCCTTTTATTGTGTTTTCATTGTAAATGAAAACCTTTCATCAGAGATTTCTAGGCAGAGAGGGTGAAATATAGATTTTTTTAATCTAAATCATTTGTAATCATTTATGTTGATTTATTGATTAAGCAAATCCTTACTAAGACAACGTCTATTTTTTGTAAAAAAAAAAAATTCCCAAGTAAGAGAGAGTAGGCCACTTTATCTAGTAACATAGACATGAATTCCACTAACACTGACCAGGTCACAGATTACTTCCTCAGTCTCTGTCACTTTCCTCTCCACCATACATATCTGCTAATTTTTTAAATCGAGGTCCCCAGTCACTGAGGTAATCATAGTCTTGGTTGCCATCCGTGGCGAGCGATTCCAGGCTGCTGAGTGAATTTGCTATGGAATCATTTCCTTCATAAGCATACGTTGCTAGTGAATCATAAGGAGGGGCAGCTGGGTCTGAATCATTTTCCTTTAGCCTTCGATGAATAAAATCTTGAACATCAATGTTTTCCCAAAGTGGTGCAGTCCGTCTTATCTGAAATATAGTTTCTGGTAAGACATCTCTTCTCATCTTACTTTCCTCCCTTGCTTCTGGATTTCTCAATGTGCCAATGTCAAAAGCTTGGGTGTCTTCTTCCCCACCCCCTTCATCATTGTATGTCACAATATTGTCTCGAACATCATCCTTCGAGATGATCAAGGGTTCTTTCTTCCTCTGTCTCTTGAGGGCTGCAAACAAGACAACTAACACTGAAAAGAAACAAAAGACGAAGAAATGGAGAGTTATAAATGAAATAAATGTGCAAATATTTTCATTTCCTGTTGTTCTTGAAATGTTTTAAGATTGCCAAAGGATTTTTAGTAGGGAAATAGGTACAAAAGCTGAAGTTGATGTTAATAAGGAAAAATATTAGCACTTGTGTAACAACCAGATATATACTTTCTTTTAAACCTACGGGAGCAATGGTTAACATATTACATATTCCATGTAGATATACATGTTACTATTAAGCTGAAGTTGAAAAGTGGAGAATGTCTTAAAACATATAATCCTACTAGCATTTGACTTAAATTTTTCTTTTGTGAAGTATTGCCTTCCCGGCAGTCACTAAGGGTAATTTTATCAAAAGTAGTTGACTCTCCCAAGCAAAAATAATTCTCTCTCTTGAAAGCTAGTGATTTAGATATTCCTAAGTGCCTCATTCACTACTGAAAGCAGGATCTGCAAGTTCTTCTAAAAATAAGAACCTGAGAATCTTCAGCTATCAATATTATTGACCAAACTGTTTTTGGCTTCACTGGCTGCAGGAATTGAAATCTGATCTCTGTTACTGTTTCTTCAAAGGCATGATTCTGGTAGTTAAAGAAATTGTAGTTGAATATGTCTTCCTTTTGGAGAGGTAAGAATTGGCACTAAGCTGAGCCTCTAGTGAGGGAGATAAGAAACTAAATGTAAGCTTTGCAAATACATTCTGCTGGTTAAATGCTATTGATTTCAGTAGGAATTCAATACTTAAATGCATTTAAAAATCTGACCCTTGCTCCAGCATCTGAAGTAAATAGGAAAGGCCAACTAGATCATGTCAGGGAGGCATAACAGTGGATGCCAAACCACACTTAAAGGCATTAGAGCAGTGTGTTAAACCTTCAGAGCAAAGTTTTTTACTCTAAATGACTTGAGTGATGGTGAATAAAAAGAATGGATATACTGAGGTCAGAGAGGAGAACAAAGATCTTCTGCATGTCATGGTACAGTGCTGTGAAGGTAAAGGATGTTCTGTTTGTGATTTTGTGGATGTACAGGAGCAACCTTTTTCAAGTTTCTTCTAGTACTAGACAAGGAGTAGTCTACTCATAAATTTAGTAACTTCATGTAAAAGAGTAGGGGCAGCTGTGAGGGCAGATTGCTAAAAAATAATTATGAAAAAGTGTATCACATCTGGGTACTTAATGTTTCTCCTGTGCTAGGCACAGTCATACCACTCTACTGTCTTAACACATTTCTTGGTGAACAGTATTTAAATAAAGTGATAAGAACTACATCAGCTGTAAGCTAAGAATTTTGTTTAGCTGCATTCCAGCCTTATACTGCTTTGGCTTCAGCTATGTCTGTAGTGTTAAGAAGAGCAGGGTCTCTGATCCTGGGTCCACAAGAATTCAATCGGGACACACTTGTTTTACACAGCACGGGTCCCTGAGACTGTTCTGTCTCGTGTGGTGTTGCTACGGTCCTAAGGAACAAAGATGATCTTGATTTTTGTTTTTAGTTCAATGTTTCTGTACTAACGCACTGCAACCCATCAGAGTGGTGTTTTCATAGTGAGAGTATGTGTTTTTTGGTATATATTTCAAGCTCTGTGTTATCACATAAGAGAGGGCTTTGAAGCTGCAGAGCCCATAGAGATGGTGTTAAGAACTGTGCAAGCTGGAGAGCCAGATGTGACAGAGCTTGAACCATGACTGCTTGCTGGGAGTTGCACTCTGCAAGTTCTGCTGCTCAGACTAGACTTGTGCAATGTCCTGAGGAAGCAAATTTTGTTCAGGCTGAAAACAGGAAAGCAGTGATGCTCAGACATGAGCATTAGGAGTAATTGACTTGTCAGAGCTCAAGCACTCTCCCTTCCCAGATATAGATCCCAAATATCTACTTCTGCTCTCCTAACAGCCTCTGTACTCATCCGAACATTTACTGGAGGTAGCCTGAATCCACTTGATCTTGCTAGTAATCCAAATACTGATAAAATTATATAGCCTGACATCTGTAAACTTCTCACTCCCCCCTTGGCAACCTGTATTGGCTGAGATGGGTGGGAAGCAGATGAGATCTAACACAGAGGTTGACTGGAAAGTGGAGACAATGGCTCTTTTAAGGAGGCACTTCTCTGGCTGGCAAAACTCACAAGTTACCATTTCTCAGCTCTTAAAAACATGTTATGAGCTACCATTTATTCTAGTTCCTTCCCATATCCCCTAGTTTTTCAAAAGCTGCTGCTCTCCAGCTACTCATGTAACTTCTGTGCTCAAACTTTATTTAATCAGCTGTACTCACTACCACTTGCAAGCAATTGAACATTTCTCTTCTATGCTTTTGAGCTAAATATTTCCTGAGTATAAAAATTACAAATCATTCATGATTAAATAGCTGGTATAATTGATATTTTTCTAATCATGGAGAAACATATCACTCAGCTTCAGGAAGATGACTTTCAGAGTCCTGGATTTAAATGATGATCTGTTTATAATGTAAAATATTGCTCAGATGTGCATAGAATCTAAAACTGAATCTAGATTTTTAAATTTATTTCACCTAAATAACACTGATAGTCTCATTGTTTCTTTTTTGTTCATTCTTATGGATTGTAATGATGAATTACAGCCTACATTAGCTCCTTTTTCCCCTCCCACATCCTCTTCCATCCTAGAAAAGGTTCCTTACAAAAGAATAAAACATTGCATTAGTTATGAAATAATGCTCTGCAGTGTCATATGAGTAAGGGGTTGAAGAATAGCAGGGGTCTAGAAGTAACCAACCCTTGCCTTGTCAGTCATATATCTCCCCACAGGTACATACCCAGCAGGATGATGATGCAGAGGAGAATGGCAATCAGTGCTCCTGTGCTGAGGCCTGCAGGGAGGAGCAGGGCCTCTGTGTTGCAGGACTGCATGTTCCCTCGGCTGTCACAGGCACAGACTTGGATGGTCAGTGTGCCAGTGCTGCTCTGAACAGGGTAGTCGTTGTCAAATATTATGATTGGCAGGAGATAGGTACTTGTCTTACTTCGGCTGTATCCATTTCTTCTAGTCATAATTCCTGCTGTGTTGTCTAGAATGGAAAAGCAGAATAAATGTTTGTTACAGGATGAACACAGGATGGTATTGGGGTGGGGGTGATGGGGAAACTGGCTCTGATCATCAGTTACCTTTGTTGTCTATAATGGAGAAGTTTGGATGAACAGCAAATTCTGGCACCAACTCAAAGAAAAATTTGTGTCCTCGAGGAGGTTCATCTTTGTCAACTGCACTCACAGTCTGTATCAGCTATAAAGAAAACAGTATTTCATGCTTTTTTCTTTCTTAATAGATTGTGTTGGTTTTAAATAAACTCTCTGCTTCTCATGTCCAGTGTAAATCTGATGAATCTCTATAAGTAAGCACAAACTGATGTCCTAAGCCAAATGTTCCCTACATAAGCCCAGGAGAGATTCCAATTAACAAGTTGTTGCTTTGTTGTTTAAACATATAACAGAGAATGAAAAAGGGACAAGTCTTCACTGTGAGACTGCCATCTGCTTTGATTTGTACTCAGTGTCTTGCAGTTGTACAGAAACAATTGCCCTTCTGAATAAGCCATAAACCTCCTGTGGCCTCATACAGCAACGACACAGAGTAGTGCGTAAACCAATTGTTAAGTGGGTCTAATTCCCAGTCCACCTCATCTGCACCTGGTGATAAATTGGAGTACTGCACTGGCAGGATGCTCAGCTCTCCTGAGGTAATAAAGGGAGATACTTTACTCCTTCCTAAATTGAAATCTCTGGCTGTGAAGCTTTACAGCTGTAAACAAGGGCACTCAAGCCTTCTAGGGGCAGTGGGAACAGCCCCAGCATAGTGTCAGAGCAGAAAAGATTGAAAAAGAAGGGCCTCAACAGTGCTTCCAGGTTGCATAGGCTTCCCTGTTGCATAAAAATAAGTGCAATTATATGCACATGATTATATATAGGCACATGCACACTAGCAATTTGATTTTTTTTTTTCTATCTAGCTGCTGCTGGAGGCTAAGGAATACAGCTGCAGAACTGAGGAGGGAGAAGCTACCTAGGAACATCCATGGACAGAGCATGACTTGCAGCAGTTAGTATCACATGTGAGCAGCAGTAATGCAATGAGCCATTCAAGGGAGTGATGTGCCCCTTGCACTCTCCAGTGGGTACCATGCTGGAGAATGGCCTATACTCCACCCTGGATTTCAAAAGTACGTTTGAGTTCAGAAGATGTCGTCTGAAGATGACAAAGCTCATTGGTGTGAGAATGAGAGTAAGCTTCTTCTGAGGGTGCTGCAACTCAGTACAGCTGAGTTGCTGTAGCACGTAAACTTAGAGGCAGAGGGAGATCAGCAGTCCGACTTGTTTCTTTTAAAGCTGTGAGGGAGCCAATGCCTGCCTTGAGGTTTTCAAGTGTTTCCAGTGCATAGGGTGTCCTGAAATCCCACAGACATCAAAGCCACTTGTTATCAAAGTCTTACTTCATGGCTTGTTTTTCTGATATTTCCAGGAAGAGTACAGCATGAGCCCTTCAAGAAATGCAGTAATTGACAAGTAACACTGATATGATTTTTAAGCTTTGTGGCAATCAAGTAAGGGATAGCTTTTTTTCTTGCAGACTGCTACAAACATCACCTTGAGTGAGATTCAAGAGTGTAATGAAATTTGGGTCAGTATTTGCATTTCTCAGGGTGAAACACTACTGGACAAACATAATTACAGGGCCACTAAAAATATTAATGTGTGTTTCCTACTGTAATATTCAGAAACCAGAAACCTGCTGCTGCTGATACTGTTCTACACAATGAGTATTTGCCCATTTTTCTAGAAAACCTTAGGATACTTTAATTACATGTAATAATATTCAACTGTTATGTAACAAAAAAACAGAACAAATAACAACAGTAAAAACAATAGAGAAGGCCTGAGTTTGGCTAATTCTCTACCTAGGAGCTCCTTCTAAAGCAATTAAAAGAGATTTTTTAATTATTATTATTTTATTTCTATGTTCCTATGTACCCTCTCATCAGAAAGGGACTTGAAAGGGAATGCGCAAATATCAGCTCTGTACAAGAGGAAAAGGGTATGCTGAAGGTAGGATTATGCAGTTTGTATAAACATGATTAAAACAATGACTACATACTAAGGCGTCTTCACTTTTAAAGCATTTGATGATCATTGCACTTCACTTAAGGTTTTTTTCTGTGGTTTGTTTGTTTTTTTTAAATCAATTTCTCAAGATTAGCCAAATCTGTTTATGACAAAGTATCCTGCCTGCATCTCTGATTCTGTTGCCTGTTTCCAATGTATAGCCCGTTCCAATACTCTCTGCCACAGTATGCTTCTGAGGGGGGCCATATAGAGAATAAAACCAAGATATTGCTTTGCTTTAAATGAAAGTCGAATATTGTTATAAAAAAAACCACAGTTTTGATAGACGTAGAATACCAAAATGAAATTATTTTTTTTTCCTGAAATTTTTGCAAGTTTGAAAAAACAGAAAAAAAGTAAAAGTGCCAGAGATGAGTGAGAATTAAAATATGTGGTCATATTCATGCAATTATTTGATGAAAAACTCAAGGATAAAAAAATCCTGATATAATAGCTACCAGAAATTGCAGTTGAGTATCTTGGTTTTTTTTAAGATGTAATCAGTGGGATGTTTGTAGGATCTGGATTTTATTCCCTTCATGTGCAAATGACATGGAGGAGGACAATTATGCCAGACATAGAGAAACCTAATTACATTGAAAACTTATTGTTGAGGGTAAGGCTGAAGGAGAAAACAATAACAACAGCAGCAAAATTTTTTTAATCTGCTCAAACTATTGGCTGCATAAATTGAGGACCAGCTGTTTTTACATCAGGAAAGATGTGAGAACAGAAGAACAGTGAAAAAGGATGAATGCAGGTGATTTTCTTCAAATGAAGAAGGTGAAAGAAAATAAGAAATGTTATCTAATTAAAGTTTTTGTTTGCTTGCAATACAATTGTAAATAAAAGAGACTGGTGTTAGTGAAAATCTCTGCAGAAATGAAAAATATGAGCTTATTTTTATTGTGCATTGAATCAGTTATTCAAAAAAGAGTGAGCCCTTACTTCAGGGAATTCCCTTTTATTAAAACGAGTCAAACTTATCAGGCTTAGAGGAGAAAAGAAGCATTCTCATTTTGTTTTTTCTTCCATTGTTTCCAAGAGAATGGGCCTAATTTGGAAGTACAGCTTTATTGCCACTATTTTGATGTCCATGTGTGTGTGCACTTTGCTATACTTAAAGAAACAGACTCTATAGTGCATCTTTGTGGGTAAATTCTAGTTTTTAGGGATCATTTGCCTTTGAGGATACTAAAAATACAAACTTAGACACTGATAAATAATTTCTCTTTTATACTCAGGACAAAGTTATTCTAGTATCTTGACAATGTAAGATGAGTTGTGAATGATTAAATATTCTTACTGGAAGAATTTATTGGAGGATTATTTTCATGATGAGGCCAGAGAACCTGTTTAAAATATTTGGGCCCATTTCCCACTGGAACTGATTTTTAAAATATGACAATGGTTTGGTTAAAATACTGCTTCCATTTTTTTTTTTTAATTCTTTTCTCCAGAATACAATTTTTCAAAGGCCATGAGTCACTCAACATTCAAAACTGTGACTGTAGTTTTTCCTTCTGGCTATTTTACAGCTGTTTGCATTAAGCTTTGGGGAAAAAAAAAAAAAAGAAAAAAAAAAAAGAACAGGAATGAATAGATTGTCTCATAACAGATCCCACTGATGTGGTACATCCACAGATATAGACTGCTCTACAGTTTGATTCATGCTCATTCAAATACAGGAAGTGTGTAAAAGCTAGGTGGGAGCATTGTGAAATACTAAGGGTCCCTGAGCACTTCAGAGATGTTCCTTAAGCTGCATTTGTAGACAGAGAGCTGCACAAGCAAGAATATTGTGTCATGGACTCAGCCTTGGCACTGTCTTCAAAAGGAAAAGAAGAACCATTAAAGCAAACGTTAAGCTAACAGTGAATCTTCATCAATACAGATGTTATAACAAATAGCACCAGCAAGCCACATTTTAGGTGAGGTTTTCAGCCTGAGCTGGTTTGACACTTCACCCATACAAAGCAGAGTTGGCGCTTGGCTCCAGAGCATGCACTTCAACAATGCAGCAACACGCTTCAGGCTTCAGTTAAATGAAGAAACCTGAACAAGATGAGGTGAACAGATGAATATATATTCACATTAAAAATTTCTACCCATAAAACAAAATTTGAGACAATTTGAATGTCCACTATATAATCTGCTGGTAATTGTTTTTCAAACAGAAGCATACTAGTGATGACTGTCATGTTTTAAAATAAGTGTGTTTAAATCATTTTAAAATATTTTAATTTTTTTTTCAAGATTCCTTCTTTTAAAAATTACTTTAAGCAGGACAGTGAAAAATAATGTCACTTGCAGAAGAGTTTAAAGATGCTCTGCTGTTTTAGATATCACCTGTGTGAAATTCTACACTATTGATTTGTCATGTAGCAGGAAATTTGTACCTCCAGTGAATGAGAAGCAAGACCACTGAAGAAGGACATTGTTAGGAGAGAGACTTAACAGCAGGATCTGCTGAATTTTGTATTTTTCTTTTGTGGGATTGCAGACCTGCAGAGGAATAGGCCTTGAATCCAGTTGAAACATTTGTGCTTAAGTTCTTATTACATTACATTCTCAGATAAACCTGGATATTGTACAACATTGAAAAATTTCTCAAATGCAATTTTTCTACTTTTGGCTGCTTCTGAAATAAGATTTTAAAATATCACTAGACACTGGGAAAGGGACATTTTGTTCTTTGTTTTTATCTGACACTTTTTTTCTGAAGTGACTTAGGAGAGAACAGAACAAATCCTGTATCTTGGAGCACTGGCTTTGTCATTTCTTGAAATGTAGTAAACTTATTTTGTGCAGCAAATATTTCACTGGTGTTTGACCTCACCAATATATCTACAATAAACTATGAAAAATACATAAGAGAGACTATGCTTTTGACAGATCAGAAAATAATAGTTCATACACACTGTGGTGAAATGATGGGAGAGTAACTTTGCGTCTCTCTTGTCCTTTCTTTTTCTTGCCCCTTTTTCTGCCAATGTGATCTGGTAGGGACAATCAAACTAATTTTGAATACGTTGCTAACACAGCACAGTGGTAAGTGGTTGGGTTCAAGAACTTGCAGAAGATTTGGAAGAAGATACATTTCTCCAGGAGTAAAGTAATATTGTTCAAATACCCCCAAAGGAATTATTTCAAAAACAGTGAAGTCAAAGCAGATGTCCAGCTTGTCAATGCGGTGCTTGAGCAATCTCAAGTGTTCAGGTAGTGTTCTAGCTTGTGCACTACTACTGTGCTGGCTACAGAGAGCAGAGTCAGACACACATGGGTTAGATTGAATAGACTTTTGAACCTGGTGATTTATGCCTTCAGAAATGTTCTAAAATACCCACCACTTAATGAAGCTTCATGTTTGGTAAAGCAAAACTGTACTCCTTGGCTCTGGGCCATGCATATGCTTCCATCTTTAAAGCATGACAGAATTCTTAACAGAAGTTGAGAAGATCTTCATTAAACTCCTATTCTTATTTTAAAAGTGAGACAAACAGGGAATTTGGGTCTCTCACTAAATCAAGCCAATAGGTTTCTACCTGGAGAAGAGAGGTACAACGTACAACTAGTTGTGACTGATAATTAGCAACAAGACGTTAAAAATGAGATGTCTGCTCCATCTTGAAAAGGAAAGAGTTAATGGAGAGTAATGAAATGAAAAATCTGCCAGCTTTGCAAGAGAGAAAACAAATTATTTCTCTGTTCTGATGCTTGAGAGCCCCTGAATGGCAGGAAAGAATATAGCATCAATGCAAAAAAAAAAGCAATCCAGGTTGTTCTCTTCAATATTATTGGTAGATTTTGAAATTAGCTGAATTGTTGTCACTAACTTGTTCAGTTTATTCAACCTCCTTTTCAAGTAAATCTTCCTGGTTTCCATGGAGAGGATTCATCCTCTAATCCAGCTACAAAGACACAATTAATTCCTGTGACAAGGGCATGAGAGAACTTGTACCAGAGCCTTCCCTACAGCAGTCCCTGGGGCTCCAGAACACCATCAGAGGATTAGGGATTTTTAAATTCTGCAAGGGGAAGGCTGCATCATGCTCTTCTATAGCTTATGCATTAGCCAGTGGGGCAGATCTATTCCAGCCTTATGAATGCTACTGTTTATGTATTGATATTGATAGTGATTTATGTCACTAGAGATATCTAGTGACAATATTTCTTCCTAATCATACCACTGTTATCTGGAGACAAAACAGTGGCAGAGGAGGAGACACTGTAAGATTTTCTTTCTGAAAGCACAACAAATGGAGTCCCTAATATCTGCTGATGTAGAGAATGAGTAATGTCACTAGACAGCAGAGAGCAATATATGATCATTCTGACTGCTTCACTATGCGACTGAGATTTAGAGAGCACTGTGATTAATAGTTGGGCGCAATTAAAAAAATAATAATCTTTTAGAAATTAACTAAATATATTTATCTTCTCAATCTGTCTCTTCTGTTTTGGGCACCAGATGTAAAAGCACTGCTGTGATGTGTGAAGAAGTGATAATGATCCTAGTAAGACAACATTTTTAGGTGATATTTAAAATAAAGTGAAGTAGTACTAATTGAATGAAACGTGGTTTGATATCTATATCATACTTATATGGAACTGCTAAACATGAGCAATATAGGCTATCTGGATTCTAGCATCTATAGCCAAAACATTCCAGTTTGCATCTCTATATTCATTGCTATTTTTAGGTCCCAAAGTAAAAGCATTCTCATTTATTAAAGGTTCTTTTTTTTTCTGAATCACTTTCAAATACATGTAAATGTCCAGGTGTGAATTCAGATGCTTGCATGAGGAAACTAACTTAAAAAAACAGAAGAAAGGTCTAGGTCTCTCATTCTTCTGTGTCTGCATTTGATGTGTGCTGTCTTTCTAGTATTTGCAGATTTTTCCAATTAAGGAAAATAATACCTGGAATTAAATTGATACAGTAGATGGATGGGAGGTCTAAACAATAAGACACATAATTAATGGGCATTCTCATTTTCTCATGGCTATTTTTAGAAAAGCATAGAATTCACCAGAAAGGTAAATGCAGTTTTACACATTATTGGATATTTCATCAAGTATGCTGGACTATTTGGTGAAACGAAAACTGGCAAGAGTTATGACTGGATTGAACTTCGTTCACATGTATGACAAAACCAGAGTTTGCTATCTGATAATATTCCAAATGATTAAATTCACTGAAATAGTAATTACTAAGCTTTTTGTGTTATTCAGTTAAAGTGTATGACCCACTTTGCTATCAGTCATTATACTAAGATTTTAAGATTTCTTTGTCTCAATTTTATCTTGTGTAAAGAGATTTTGTTGCACAGAAAGAATTTAGGTCATATGCCAGTCGTTCAATTCAATGACTATAATTATTCTGAATGTATTCAATCTGGAAAAAAAAAAAACAGGTTGTAAATCATAAAACACAACTGTGAGGGTTCAAAAACCAGAAGTTGAGGGAAAAGCTTTGCTCATTCTATAAGTATTGAACTATACGCTAATGTAACAATTTATGTTGTTGACTAAGATAATATGTCCTAAGCCTCAGTTGTTTTGAAAGGTGTACCTTGCTCATTTTTCTGATATTATAATTTCCTCCACTGTTTTAATTAAATTAATCACTGCCTTTGATATGTATACTTATCTATGTACATCATTTGTATCAAAAATAGAATCATAGAATCATAGAATGGTTTGGTTTGGAAGGGACCTTTAGGATCTTCTAGTTCCAACTGCTCTGCTGTAGTCAGGGACACCTCCCAGTAGACCAGGTTGCTCAAAGCACCATCCAGCCTGGCCATGAATGCTGCCAGGGAGGGGATATGCTTCCAGTGAGGAGGCAAACATAGTACAGCTTTCTTGAAAAATAATTAAAATAATGGTCAAGCCAATTGATTTCACTCACACTATCCTCTGTATTTATAACCCATTTAACTAAGTTCCAATATTAGGTGCAGTGCATGACAGATTAGTAGACTGAATGCAAGTTCTATCAATTCACACTCCTTTTTCTCTCTCTGTTTTCAATTTTTTTTCTTAAAAAAATCTTTGTTTTCATGTCTTAAACCTATCATAAAACACCATTTGCACTGCATCTGGTAAACTGCATATTCTTGCCTTTTCTAGGATTCTGCAAGAGCTAAGATTCCAGACCAATCTCAGGTACCATTTATGCTATTTTCAGTGCAGCCACCATGGCATTGGTAAATACAAATAACACTGGACAGAGAACAAAGTTAAAAATGTCTTCTGATGTATATCCATATCGCTTGGTCCTGTAAAGTCTTTGAGTTTTGTGTAGTCAGTATGCTCAAAAGACAGAAAGATCTAGAATTCTGTCCTGGCCTCTCTACTGCTACAGCAGAAACAGAGAGAGAGGAAATAAGTCAGAATTCAAGCATGGACTTAAGTACATGCTAGAGAGACAATTTCAGGCTATACAATCTGATGCTGTATCCACTTATTTGATAAGTACTTTCAGAATAAAAAAATAACAAAACATTTATCTATCTTCACAAGATTTAAAACTGAAATGCTACTGATGTTATCATAAACAGATACTGTTTCTTATTTTCTTTCACAAATCTTCTAATCCTTTTAGATAATTACAGAATTGCTCAAATAATTTAAAAAGGGATATACCTGAGTTTTGTTCAAATTCAGCTCATTTCTGAATTTAATTAAACTTCCAAATAAAACAGTTACATTAGCTTTATTCATGTATTTATTTATTTAAATGTTTTTTTTTTTAATTCTACATCTCCACTACTGGAGCAAAATAAAATATTTCCCTGTGTTTATGTACTTGAAGGTGTGGCTATGTCAACTAAGGCTTTGAAAAACTTCCCAAAGGAAATGGAGTTATGAGAGAATACAAAGATTTTTGTAACATTATGTATAAGTAGATCTGAAAAATATTTTCTGATATTAAGGATGAAAAAAGCACCCCAAACATATATTTCTTTATACTATATGATATTCTAACATAAAATTCTTCATCTTTATCTCTTAAAATCTTTTTGTAAACAAATGGCAGCTACTGTAGTAGGCAGGGAATAAAGAGGTGGTTGGTTTGATTTGCAATTGTTGAAATGTAGACATGCTGAAGTCTCTATTATGGTACTCCGTAATAGTTTCACTAAAATTCTCACGTAACATAAATATTCATTTACCTGTCCTGCTTTTGCATTTTCACAGACAAATGTTTCATAGTATTTGGCAAATTCTGGTGCATGATCATTTATGTCTAAAATCCGGATGAAGACAGGTATCTGGCTACTTTGTTTTGGATTATCTGAAACAAGAAAATGATTACAATGTGCTAAGTTTTACACAACACACAGTTTGTGAAAAGACCTGGAATAATCTTTTTTTTTTTTTTCCCCAATAGACAATGGAAATTCTCACTTACCTTGATAACGTGAAAACAACTATCCTTAACTTTTTACTCTTGTATTTTCCATATGATTAAAAGCCATATCTGCATTTGAAAATTTTTTCTTCTATTATACTACTTGAATTTTGAAATAATACAAAGTCTACTAAAAAGATTTGCATTAAGAATAGGCCACCAAGTTGTTACTAATGTTTGACCTGTATTCCATACATCAGTGCAGTAAATGATTCAAGAGCTGTTTCCTGAGGCAGAGCTGTCAAGAACATTTAGAGTCAACTAAAGAAGAAGAAAAAATTGTTGTCCCTTCTCAAAAAGTAAAATCACAAACTGAATCTGTGCAGGTACTAAAGTCTGTTAGTATTAGCGAGTCTGACCTTTGGTGTCAAGCTATAGTTGGAGATGACTCATGCACTACATTTATTGAAAATGGAGACAATATTTGATCAAGCAATGGAGTGTTGTGTGAGGAAAAGGTAACAATCTTTCTAAAAATTAGAAATTAGAAAAATTCACTCTGATGCCTGTTATTGGTTGGCTGAGATGCATTGCTTCTACAGTAAATGATTTACTGGGAATTCTCGTGAAACCAGTTTTGTTGAGTCTGAGAATTACAGATTATCTTTTCACAAAAGGACAAAGATAATCCTTAAGTAGATATAGATGCACATGTAAAGATACTCTGTGTATTGATAACATTTGAGGAAGGGCAAGCCTACATCATAAATACTGTAGTATTCCAGTCTTTCTCAGATCCAGAGTTCTTCTTAGGTAAATTACTCCAACTTACTGATTTCAGTTGCTATGACAGTGATGTTGTGCCAGGGAGTTTCTTCCCGGTCAAGTGTCTTTGAGATGAATAAGGATCCATTTCCTGAATAGATGTTGAATATTCTATCCAGGTCAGTGTGTCGATCCACAGAATATCTGTGAATATATGTTACAACTGAGCTTCATTGTTTCTTGATACAGTTTCCAGTTTAGTTTACAGCTATAAATAAAACCTATAAATATTTTGTGAGCTTAATTGTGGTTAATCAAACCCTAATCTTAATGGGTAGTCCTAAGCTTTTCTGTAGCTATCAGGGGAATGCAGTATGTTACAAATACAGATAAACTTTTTTTTTTCTTCTTTTTTTTTTTTTTTTCTTTTAAGACTGAGTGGAATGAAGGACAAATTAGTTATGTGGGCTGTCTATTAGATTGTTAATCAAAATTATGTTTGCACTTACAAAGTGAATTATGAAATAAAACTAAAAATGAGCATTCTTAGATAATATTTTGCAATGTAATTCTTGGAGAATTCAGCCACCAAAGGACATACATTTCAGATGTAATTATCACTTTATAACTGCTTGCTATCACAAGCTCCCATAGATGTTTCTCTGTTCAGTGGCTCCTATAAACTTAATTACACAAGTGCACCACAGTTATATTGCACTCTCATCATGCTTTGTGTGAGATTTAACCAATTTTTAAAGCATTTAATGATGTGTAATGACTTACTTTATTGTATTCTTTGCTATATCTGGATCTTGGGCTACAACCTGCCCAATAATGCTTCCTTCCTTGGCATCTTCATCAACTTCTATTAAATATGAGGATCTGCTGAACACTGGAGGTTCATCTATGTCTTCTACAGAAATTTTGACTAAAGCCGTGTCTTTGAATGGCCCCAACTGAAGAAAACGAGGATCCAGATGAGTGTTTGTTGCCTCCACTCTTAAGGTGTATAATATCTTCTTTTCAAAATCCAGCTGCTAGGGAGCAAATAATATTAATAAAGAAAAATTTTGTCACTTTACAAGAAATGTGAGTCAACTTTACAATGATAGATTAAATGTTTAAGCATCTTTCAGAGAACAAAAATCTCAAAATTTTAATGCATCTTGGATAAGATGGCATTTTCCAAGTATAAGAAAAAGTGGGGCTTAAATGGGGCAACAAGACTGCTATGATCCCTCTGCCTACTACTTGTTCAGATTCAGAGGCCCAGGAGGATTTATCTATACAAAAATAGAAAGAGAGAAAGAAACAGGCAAGATGGACTCCTTCCACAAGTAGGAGGTGCAATGTCCTTATTTTTCTCATCCTTATGGAGCAAAAACTCTTATCCCAGCTCTGTCAGTCTCTCTTCCCTATTTCCACTCTCCTCTCTCCTCCCATACTATCACCTACCCTTGCCTATTCTGCATCATGAGTAACCCTGATTCAACATGTTCTTAGCCTCCATATTCCACACTGAAAAGAAAAATTGTAAGATCTGATTTCCTGTCTATGTGATATCTGTATTACACAGAACTATGTATGAATATTTGTATGTATACGTATATATACATGGATATGCACAAAAATGTACACACAGAAATGAACATATATACAGTTTCCATAAGTATATTTATATTACATATACATATATCAGTTTACTGTTACTGATGAGTTAAGAACAGAACTGAAAACAATGTTCATAATTCAACAGCCTGAACCATAAAAAGCAACAAACAAATCTGTCAGAGATGGCATTTTGAGTTAAATTTCTTTGCTCTTAAGGCCTCAATTTGCATGATATATAACAACTTAAGTTTCACCAAGGCTGGACTTAAACCAAAACAGATTTAAAGTTCTGGATGTACTGGATTTTCAAACAGGTTACAGAGTGACAGGCTGTAGATGTAGGATCATCAAACTGCAGATGAGCCTCCAACCTTTGTGAGTACTACTGCACCATTCAGCTGACAAACCCCACTGTGAACTGAACCCCTCCAGGTTCTCACAGCCCTAATTCGAAAGTACTGTGTGAGAGTATATGTATTGAGCAGACAGCTGCCACTGAAATATTGCTTTATGTGAAGTGACGTGCCAGTAAATTTCCCTTGAGACTTGAAAATAACAGATATCTGCTGAAGAAAGAGAAGAACAAAACTAATAGAACAACTCCTTGGCAGCTTTGACCCCTTGCGAGATCTACCCTCCCTTCCTCTGGAAAAATAACCACAACACCTGAAAAGCTAAGTACTTATAAAAGAAAAGGAGAAAAAATAAACCTTTTTGACAGTTATAATCCCTTCCTGTGTATCCTTGTCAGTGACGATATCAAACATGTCTGATCCATCCCCATTGGAGATGCTATACTCAATCTCTGCATTTTCACCCAGATCAGGGTCATTGGCTTTAATTCTGCCAAGAGGAGTCCCAGGTGGTGCAGATTCAGGAGAGCTGAACTGGTAGGTGCCTGGAACAGTGAAATCAAACTTTTTATTTTAAGATACTTTGTTCTTCTGAATAATAAACATCTTCAATTTCACCTGGATTTTTAAAAATAACACGAAGAAAAATGTCATTAGTCATTATACTAAACTTTTACTAAACAGGGCTTGGAGTTGACTGACAAACTGTCACAAAAATTTCAAGTGATTCCTCAAATCCATTTAGTACTGTGTTTTTAATGTTTTTAATACTGGAACAGAGAAGCTCAATAATACGGCAGTGATTCTTACGTTGATTCGTTAACTATTTTTTCCTCAGTTCTCCAGAAATGTTACCAGATATATTCATAAGTAGCAGAAGATTTTGTTTTGTTTCCTCGAGGCACAAGAGTTGTAGAAAGCAGGGGACTAAAATAGAACAGGCTATATTTTTCCTCTTCTGATATTTTGAAATTTATACCCATTTTAGGTGTTTTATCTAAAACAATTCATTTATCCATTATTGGTAATACATAATAAAGAGTCATAGTAGAGAGAATTTGGATACATGTTCATGTTTATTGCTATAGTTAATTAAAATGCAGATACTTTCAGATTTTATTTAATTTACTCTGCACATACTTTTTGTGCTCTTTCAATGGTTGGCGTCATTTAATGTTTTTATAATCAGGTTTTGCTAGAAAGAATTCTGATTACATAGACATTTTAATCTCGCCTATGTATATGAAATGCGAATGTATATGTATTTTCTGACAACATTCAACATAAAAATCTTACGATTAAGATATGCTGTTGCAGGAAAAGTATTAATCAGATGGTGACCAGTAAGAACTAGACAGTGAAGATTCTTCACCACTGGCAAGACATAAATGTTTCTAAATCAGTATTTTCTGCTATGTGCTTGAGAATATTTGAAATATATATGCATATACAGCATTTTCCATGCAACTTTCCAGAATCTGAAGTTTTTTGAGCTATTTTCTCATGTAAATAAATATCAATTTACTGTGTAAAATAATCACTTTGGAAATATAGTTTCTTACAGTTTCTTGACCTGACAAATTAACACTGGGCAAAATGCAAAAATATTGTTTGAAGGGTCTACAAGTTATATTAACCTAAAGTGCAGACAACTACATTTCTTATAACTAGGCTATTGCTTGTTTCCTGTATTTACATATGCTTTGCTTTCGTTTAAGACACTTTAGTCCTAAAGGTTTCTTTTATGCAAATGGGCCATAGAAAACATCTGAGTGCTGAAGGAATCTGTATCCCGAGATACACACTGAACAAAAGAATGTCTCTGGAAGTACCCTATATTTATATTGATGTGTACCAGAATGGAAGCTAATGCTTGATGCTAAATTTTATTTGTTGTTACAAATTTGCTATTGTAAGTGAAAGCTCAGCAGTAGACTCTTTGGCTGCAATCCACACAGACTAAAATAAATGTTATTCCCTTAAAGAAAGCTGAAAATGTGATGAAAGTTAGGATTCTTGGCAGCTAGCCATAAGTTTGAAGGCTTACTCTGATTCAAAGGTTTGTCATGTGAGCTGGGAATACTGTAAGAACAGATTTAATCATGCCACTTATGTCTCTTACAGAATCAATAACTCCCTTAGTTGTTTTTTGCACCTGAAAACATTCCTTATTTTTGTGGTGCTGCATAAGTGCTACATATTTTTGGCATGTGAGATGACTAGTTTGATTTAGAGTACAACTGAATTCCAGATATGTAAGATTTTCGTTATTGTGTCATATAAATTCATCATGTAAACTTGGCCTACGTTTTTCAAGTGTGAAGGACCAGTGCACATTACAGGAAATGGAAGAAAAAAGAAAATCAGTTTCTTCTTACTGTAATCCAAACATCCAGTACTTCACAGTGCTCTCTGCCATTTTTCATTATTTTTCCTACTCTAAGAAATCAGTCTTCAGTTCTTCAGCAACATGATATTAACTCCTCTTGCCTCCACTTGCCATTCACCTTCTGTTTTGGGTCACATTTGTACTTACTGTTGCCTCACATAAAAGAAAATGGAAAATAATTGCGTTTGGAAGGAGCAAACTTCCAGAACTGCGTTGTAATTTGAAGGTATGATCTTATTTATCTTTGAATAAATTAAAATCTTTAGATGTTTCTATATATTTGGTTTCCCTAGAAGTTTTGAAAACCACCCAACTGAGAAGAAAGAAAATAAAAGGGAAGGGTCATCATGAAAATGAAAATTGCTTCCCTGAAGAGAACCTATAGTAATTCATATATGGCCAATCTATGTTCTTCAGTGATATTCTATGTAGAAAGCTACATGGCATATTTTATGAAGCATCAAACTGTGTGAATTTCTCTACAGTTATGTATCAGAACCATGGCTATTCATAATTATCAGAACTTCTATAGACTTCAGCCTTCAGCTAATCTTTCAGGAGCATCATTAAGGAATGAAGGCTAAGGAGACTGAGAAGCTAACATTATTTTGTAGTTCTGTTCATCCTTTGTTTTATTGTTTTATATAATTTTTTTTTTGTTTAATTTTATTTATTTTTATTCGGCAACAAAGCTTAGAATGTGCTACATTGCACTCAAATTTAGGTTCTGGAATTCCTATTTGTCAAAGTATTGTGGGCTGCATCATGCTATAAAGGACTATCTTCTCCTAAAATCACACAGGAAGACTGGTTGAAAACTGTACTGTGAGTTTGCCATGTAAGTTATTCTCAGTAAGTAAACTCTGATTATGAATTCAAATTATTCTTTCTTTATAAGATTCACAGTACTTTTTGTCTCCTCTCTTTTTAAAACACAGCCAATTAGGAAGAATGGAAGCAAGCTTCAAGAATCCTCTCTCCCACTCTGCCTGAGTTTTCTAACATTTCAAAGTATCTGTTCTACGTTGACCTGCTTATACTGTTTCGAGAGTACTTAATGCCATAGCACTGAAGTACTTTTCAAGTTCCTGCAAGTCAGCGAGAGAGTTCAGCCTTGTTTGTTCATTCTTTGCTGAATTTGCAAAGAGAGCCATTCAGGTCTCTAATCAGTGCCAACAAGCAATTCAAATTTTATAGTGTGGACATTTTTCTAGCAGACACTGAACTGAGGCTGTACACTTATTATATCTGCAGACCTTCAAGCAGTTAGCGGACACTGATTGTAGCACCATGGAACTGGATTTAAACCGGTTGCCTAGGATGAAAGGATCTGTAGTATTTCATGAAGCTTTCTGTATTGTGCAGTTTTCTGTTGCCAAATTTATTGTACAGAGATATTTTTAAAAACTTCAGTTGTGTCAAATACAGACTAGATTATAAAAAGCAGTCTTTATCAAGAGTTAAATACAGATTATGAGTACCTGAAACAAATACTTAGACTTCCAGCAAAGCATATCTCCTGACCAGTTCTGTCTGTGAAGGGTGATATATAAGAAAATTTAGTCAACTACTTGGCTAAACATTTGGAACTAGAAGTACTTCTATAAACTTAATCCTAGATTTTGTGATGAAATTTCAGTAAAGGTTCTCAAAATCTATTACATCTATTTTATTCTATTATTTATATATCATATATCATATATCATATATCATATATCATATATCATATATCATATATAATATATCATATACCATATACCATATACCATATATCATATCATATATCATATTATGTATTATATATATTATATTATATATTATATCTATATTTATCTCTATATATTATCTATTATATCTATTATTATCTATATCTGTTATAATCTATTGTTACAGCTACCATTCCTGTGAGCAGAGTAAGCCGGGGAAGTAAGCTTGTAGTTGCAAAAAATATTTTGACATTTTAAAAAAATGACTCCCATTTGCCCTTATGATGCTGCAACATAAATGGATGCAACAGTGTCCAGTATTTATATTTAACAAATGAAAAGAAAGAGAGAAGAAAAAGAAAGATCACAGAAGGTGACATTGAAACAATTAATTTAGAGAGTTTCCTTGGAGAGCAACAGAACTCTTAGTGCTCCGTACTCTGAGGAAATCGAGGTGGATTGTCATTGACATCAGTCAGTGTGATGTTCACCGTGGTGGTCCCTGATAGTCCTCCCATCTGGCCTCCCATGTCTTTGGCCTGGATGACCACTTGATACTGTTCCCTGTTTTCTCTGCTCATGTCCGGTAGAGCAGTTTTGATTATGCCTTAGAGAAAAGAGAAAAAGGAGACACAGAATAGAAGGCACGCTTCAATCTCCGATTTTTCAAACTTATATAAGAAATATAACTGATATTTATATATACACTGTTTGTAATATTCTAAATTAATATTTCTTTCAATAGCAAAAATATGTTTGTGGAATAAATGAACTTTTTTTCAGCTGCTGTCCTCAGCTATTATTTTAATGCACCATGAAATTTCCAGCTCTGTAGAGGTTTTGACATTATAGCATAATTATGAACTCTGTCATGTCCTGGTTTCATTATTTCAAACTCTAATAGATCCACAGATTTTAAAAACCAGTGGGGGCAATGATAGTCAATCAGGGCTATAGCTAATAAAGAACTAGACAAGAGTATAAAGCTAGTGCTGGAAAATATTTTTACACTTTTAGGTGTTTATCTCATGAATTTAATAAATATAATTTAAATATCTTGAACCAAACCCTTACATAGCACACAAAAACTCAGGTGAGAAAATAAAAATCTCCTACTCTACATAAAGATCAAATATATCCTCTTGGGATCCAGAGCATAAAGGATCTTTCCATTAAATTAGATACACACATATTTTGGAATATAAGCAGAGCTTTTTTTTTTGTATTTAAAATATAGTGGTTTTGCAGGTCTGAAGTGATGATTATTTTCTCTGTTGAATTGGAAGAGTTTAAAAACAGTGTCTTTTTTTCTCTTGGTGGATTCAAATATCTGCCTTTTCTTTTTCAGAAGAAGGCACTCATTACCATTACATGTATTTTTTTCCATTTTTTTTTTAAGTCTACAGAGCTCCCACTCCCAGAAGGGTAGTGAAACAAAACAAAAACAAAAACCCAAAATTCTCTAGCGTAGCCGTTATGGCATTTATATCTGATTCAGGGCTACTGGGTTCTGACTACCATAACTCAAAATGTTAATGAGTGTAAAAGTAAAAGCAAATTGGGTAAAAATGAAGATAATCCCCAAATCAAAGTTGAGCTCTTAGATATTCCCCAGATTTTCTACCTTCTTCAACACCTGCCACCCTTGGTTAATGAACAATAATTTCCATTTTTCCTTGCTTCTGTATGGTTAAGTTAAGAAGACGTGGAGAAAAAGAAATAAACTTCAATCCACATTAAGAGTTATGTTCCCTTATTATCCTGTAGATATAATGACCATACTATATTGCAAAAAGTTATTGTTTCAGAAGTAAATTAGCCATAATCTGAGTATCGCCATTGGACTAGGAACTTCATGGACTCTGGAAAAAATTTCACTTAAATTCTGGATTCTTATATCGGAATGAATTTGATAATATGCAGAAATATAGTAGTGCAGTGGATGCAAAGTTTTATACGCATTAATATGAACTGTTTCTTTTTGGTTTTGATAGTTTTTTGTTTGTTGATTTGGTGTTTTATTGGGCCAAAATTTTGTGGCCCATAGTAAAAGTACAGGGAATGGCACTTGCCTTTGAAACACAGTACTTTATTATATTTCTTCTTGAAATAAAAAAAAAATTAAAATCATTCTTTGTTAATAACCTAAGTTCACATGAGTCTTTCTTCTTTGTGCCTGGCCATTTCCTACATAACAGTAAAAAGGGTTTCTCTTCATGCTTTAAGGCCTTAATACATTAATGTACTAACAGTTCTTACTTCAATTCTGTTGGAGTCAGAGTATAGCTTCAAAAAACTTTTGACTTAAAAATTGTCAGTTAACAAGAATCTGTCACAAACTTTTACAAATGATTTATTTACCTCTGGGGATACTTTTTTTCTCCTATGGTCTGAAATTTTCCATGTATATATATATAAATGTATACTTAAAGATGAACTAGATGAAACTCCCACAAACTTGTATAAAATAAACTTTTAATACATGACTCTGGGCCTCTTCCAATGATTTACACTCTTTCTAAACCACTGACCTTAGAGTTCACAGTTGTATTCCGTAAGTCATATTCATATCAAACAAAGCAATTATTCTTCTGAAACAATGATGTTTTAACAGAAAAGTTATACTTTTATGGATTACAACTTCCATTTGTAAAAAGTTTATTTGCTTTATGTCAAGTTATATCATGCAATATTTAAATAGAAGTGACAAATATCTTCATGCCTGCATCCACTCTGTCATTGCAAGAGCCAGAACCATGTGAGTTGCTAACCTGTTTCTGGATCCACTGAGAAATATGGTTGTCCCTGGAGAATACTGTACACCACTTTGGCACTGTTTCCATAGTTGGCATCATCAGCATCTGTGGCTGTCACTTGAATAACAGATGTACCTAAATGGGCACCAAATAAGGAATTAAAAAATTCTGAGATGGCATGTATTTCTTTGAAATCATATACAATATTTTCAGTACTGGATTCAGTAATAAGTCAAACAACACCTGATAGATAAATCCAGTGTTACCCTCCTCAGGCAAACAGTAAAATATGTCATATCTTCCTTATGACTGAAGTCAAACTAAAAATAATATCCTGCCTTGTCCTAATTTTTAAATTTTTTTTGTAAGAATTAGTTAAGTTTTGCAAAAACATGTGATGTTGTACTTTTTTCATCCTTATTAAAATTATCCAACTATCTGGCAAATAATTTCTGGCAAACTATAACTAATTTTTTTTTTAATAAACATTTATTTTGCGTGAAAATTTTTTACCAAGGTCCTTTGATCACAATGAGAGCATAGGCTATATGAGATAAAAAAAAAAAAAAAACAACAACAACAACTGTGAGCCAATTCATTGTATTTAATTCATGGATTAGAAGCAAATGAAAGCTTTTGTAAAGCCCTATATAATACCAGTTAAAATATAATATTTTTAAATATAATATATATATATACATATATGTCTTCTTCCCAAGCTTTTATTTCTAAGAAATTTTCAAGATATCAGGATCTTTTTTGCTAACCTAATCTAGAGCTGAAAAATTTCTGCATAAATGCAGGCGGTCTAACAGCTAAAACTGTAAAGATCTTTAACTTCTTACCAAGGGCTGATGGCTGACTGAGAAAAAGCTCTTTACTGTGCTTTTGGATAAGTATTGTTTGTGTATCTCATGTTCCTTATAAAAAAAAAAGGTCAAGTGAGTTCAGTCCACTTAAGTGATATCACTTCCTATCTTTTCTTTAAAAAAAAATTACCTTTAGCCTCTCTAGATTGGAGTTCACTACAATAACTTGCGGTCATTTAGCCTTCCTGACTTTAAACTTGGACGATGTTCAGTCACATATGATGTTGAAGTGCATGATTTATACTTTGGCCTTACCACATATATAAGGGACTAAGTAAAGCAGAAATGCAGAGTAACAAAAACAGAAGATCTGTGAGAGCACATTAAGTCCTATTATATGTATCTCTTTTCTCATAGTACATAACAAGAATTTGCACATAATTTGACCTACATAACAGTAACAGTTCTTGCTATTTCATGCTGAACAGCATGACTAGAGGGGAGGAATGTTTCTTTCCCTTCAGTGAATCAGCAGAATAAGGTTATAAAAAGGCTTTTTCACAATGCATCAAACTCTGAAGAAGGTTTTTGCAATCAGTAATCTAGATTATGTTTTGCTAGGTTAACAGAGGTCATCTGTGTGCCAAGGCAAACTATAAAAATAATCCTGAAACAGTGAATATTTGGGGACAATTTTATCACTAACAGTGTTCAGCTGAACTGTTTATCTGGGTGCAAGATAAAGTATATTCTTTGAGGAATGCAAAATTCTATAAGTTCTATCTGGTTTATTAAAAAAATAGCTACAGATAAATTAAAGCTCATGCCTATTCAGGATTACAAGGAAAGTCAATATGACTTGTTGGCCTCCTAAAACAGTACAGTTTATCAGTAGGATCATATGCTTACACTGTGTGCCACTTCAGCATCTAGAAGGTAAACCTATTGCTGTGGCCTGATTTAGTCTCTGTCTTGGGTCTGAGACAGAGTAAGGTAATAAAAACTGAACGCACATTAACTTTTTTTTTCCCTGTTTCCTGTTCTGCTGAAAAAAAAAAAAATAGAGTGCTGAAGCCTGTTATGAGGATGATATTTTCTTTCAAGGAAGGCATTCCACATCTCAAGGCAGTTTTGGGGAAATTTCTGTCTTTCTCTCATTCGATTGTATATTTTGTTTGCTGAGTCTCAAATGCTGTGTAATGTGATTGCTGAGGAGAACACAAAAGCTATAACCCTATAGAAAACTTGGAGGTCACAGCCAAAAAAATCAAGTATATCTGATGTAGATATTGTATGCAGATATCATTACAGTTTACAAAATATTGATGTTTTCTTTTATTCATCTGAATCTGCGGAGTGATTAAAAAATAGTGTTAAAACACCTGCAGTTTCCCAGTAAACTAATAATACCACTGAGGAACATGAACAACAGAAACTTGTCCTCAGAAAATTTAGAATCAGCAAGCAGTTTGTTTTCTTCTCTGCCAACAGTATGTTGTGTTAGAAAAGAGAATATTCATGGACTGCAGGCAGTGCTTGCACAGCTATTTTTCCAAGGAAAGAAATTTCTCTCAGTTTCTATGTTTAGAAATCCAGACAGTAAAGGCAATATACTGAAGTAACTGAACACTATCTGTGAATAAATTGGCAGTGTTGTGATAATGGTTTGGATGTTTTTTTTAACCTAAATCAGTTATGGCCTTTACTCACCCTCTCCCAAGTGATACCCACAGAATGTGGATTTTCTACTTTTTTTTAATGTCTAGATTAACTCACAAGAAATCTTTTTCCTCACATTTTTTTCAGAAGAATAAAATACAAACCAGACGGCTATGTTAGAAGCTTTTCGAGATGCATCCACAGCTGCCAGTTTGAGCATGGTGAGTAGGATAGGGAGGGTAGGGAGTATTTTACCTTTTTTTTTTTTTTCTCCTCATCATTATACTCCTTTTCAATTGGCAATAAATTAACTTACCCTTTCCTAAGTACAGTCTTTTTTTGTCTGTGATGGCAATTGGTAAGTAATTTATTTATTTTGACACACAGGATTTTCCATTTAGATTTTTTTCCTACCCTGTTGAGGAGTAGTGAGAAAGTAGGTGGGCTGGTGTCCAGCAGATAACCAAAGTGAAATGCACTACATCAGCAAAGATACTGGAGAAAATGTGCAAATTACTTCAGTAATAATCTAAGAAATAATAACAATAACGTGTTCATGTGTGAATGTGTGTTCTTGTATCTAAGTGCATGTTAAGAATGTGGAGTCCAAAAAAGAAATCTGAATTAGAGAGAGCATTTCTCCATATCTAGTACAGTGTCTAAACAGTTCCACAGATCACCAGAACTCATGAGGAGTGAGACATAATTCTGAAAATATTGTTGAAATGAGAATGCTTTTCTGAATTATCCTTAACATGTTTGGGGTCTCTGTGGTCTTAGGTCCTTAAAAGGGTTCCTGTTTAAGTAGGTCTCATAACATGACACCAGAATGTTTTGCATAGTGTTTATAAATATCCCACAGAGGATTGCTGTAGTACTAGAGGTCTTCTCTTAAATGAGATAGGTACACCTTTTACTATTTTTATGTAAAATATTACTCTCCAACATGCCCTTGTTCCTCCTTGGCTCAGATGATGTGAATTAAAACAGATTCTGACAATCAGAAGAATATATCTGGGTCTATTTGAAAATGTTAATTAGTTGATATCTTCTTTTTGTGACCTTCATTTGGAATAGTAATCTCCATCTTGAATGAAGCAAATGAGCACATTATGTCCTTAACACTGTGTGTTTCAAGATTCCTCCATCAACACAGAATCCAAGTGTCAGACAGTGCTTTAAATATCATTCAGAACCAGGAATTTTCATTTCCAAAGGGAATTCTGTATCTTCAAAGTGCATTTTGACTGTGATTCTGACTCTTTTTGATAGAAATATGATTTCAAATCTGTTCCAAATTTTGATTTCATGAAAAAAATATAATGTTTGGTTTAGATTTTGATCTTCCAGTGGAAAGTTTGCAAGAAGTCATTTCACATGAAAAAACCTGAAAATGCTGAAAAAAAATATTTTTGACATTATCAAACAGTTCTGATTTTAACACAGAATATATATATTTTTTCATTCCTTCTTTTCTTTTTTTTTCCTAGCTCTATTCAAAAGAAAGCTCCACTCAAAGCGGAAAGGCTGTTTCATTTTCAGAAATAGAAGACCAGCTGGAGTAAGTGGAGACGCAGGAAAGACTTTGTCTCCCTAAAGGAGAAGCTCTTGTGCTTGCTTCCTGTTTTCAAGTACAATGACAATCTGCTATTCATCAAGTTTATTCATGGAGATAAAATTTTAGAAGAGGATAACTTTCACAAGCCGAAAAGATTTGGGAAAGGCCTGGAAAATATCTGGAGTCAAAACTAGGAATTTTGCTTTATTAAAATCCTATAGAAGATAATTGGGTAGATAGATAGCTTCCTCAGACAGCTTGGATCCAAGGATTGTTTTCATCTGGACATATGATAGAAGTGCCGCTACTGAAGACATGAGTGAAATTCTAATTTTAAGTGAGCTACAGAAATATTGAAGTATAGTAAACAACTTTTAGTTTTGACAGCAGGTTTCTATGGAATCTCTGTGTAGGCAATGTACTGGAAAAATTATGAACTACAAGCAGTCATATGGCAATGTCTAGGCCAAAAAAAAATTTATGAATCCATAGAATTTGTCACCAAGGTCTCATTAGTTAATCTGTTGGAGTGCATCACATCAAATTCCTTCAGGAATAAACACATTTGAGAGCTAACCCTTATGTTTGGCTGGAAGACAAACCCTAACTAGAAAGCTGAAGGAACAGGGAATTGCAAAGCGAACTTCGCTTTTTAGTACATGACCCCAGTTTAGGAGAGATTCTTCTAGACTTTTCTTTGATACAATAAGGGCTAAAAGGTTAGCAGCATAAAAGTTTTGTAAGAGCAAGGGGAAATAAAGAGTATATGCAGAAAAAGAGCAAGTGTCAACAGGAAAACAGAAAAAAAGATCCCAAGTAAGAAGAGTAATAAATGGGCATGACTGAGAAAAATAAACAAAACTAACTAGAACAAATAGGGAACCTGTGGAACTGTGCTCAAAGGAAAAACAGTAACAATAACATTACATGGGAAACTAAGAAAGAACTTAAAATGTGGTTCAGTAACATATAATGAGCTGAAATGTGTATTAAAAACAAACAAACAACAATAACAACAAAACCACACACAAAAAAAAGATGATGCAGTATTATACAAGTTTCTTTTTACCCAGCTGATGATTTTTATAGTCCAACAGTAGACTTTAGGTAACATTTCATTACATTGAAAATATGTTGTCTCATATTTTCATGTATATAATCTCACATAATGATTGATCCAGAAGTCAGTTGATGTGCCAACTCCTGTAGATGGGCATTCTACCTTTGTTTTGAGTGCCTACTGATCTCCCATGGACACAGTAATCCATGCTAGTGTCACTAAAAGTAAATTATGAGAGATACAATAAAACCAAGCTATAGTAAGTAGTATAGATTGCTTTCTCAGAAATCTTTTGCTCACACTCCATACCAGTAAAACCAAATGGGCCTTACTACTCATTCTCAAAATATGAGAAGCTATATTTATGCAGCTTTACTCCAGTAACAGTCCCTTGTATTATATAAACATAAGAGGGATATTGTCACCATTTCTTGTGTGCATTGCATTTTGATGCTTCGGGGTTTTTCGTCTGTGCTTCCTTTTCTACAATAAAATCTAGTCACATTTTAGAGTGCATTATCAGGACTTGCATTAAAGTAGTTGCTAATGATTGCTTCACTGCACAGAAAGATGCAATGTTGCTAAACTACTCTGTCTAATCTGTTTGAAATGGTGTGTGGGGTACAAGCTTTTGACAGTGAATACAAAACATATACCATTGCAAAATAATATCAGAAATTGAGCTGGAAAGAATGGGAAAGCTGAACAAAGCCTCTAGCCCTTGCCCTCCTGCTGTTCTATATCTTGATACAGTAACCTGAGTTTTCCATTGGTAGTAATTGTGACTGCAAAGTGCATCAGATGCTCTGCATGAGAATTTGAAAACCATTATGGACAAAATAAGAAGTGGAAAATAGTAAAAAGAATGAAGTATTGGTGGGTGAACAAGGCTGTGGTTGTTTACTCTTTGAGGAGGCTTCCTTTTTTGCCCTCTCGCAATGAAGAAAATCATTTCTGAAACAATACTGATGCCATCAAATGGGAGTGGTAAAAGTAGTTAGACTCTTTCAAGTGTTAATGTTGATTACTTCTTACATTGCATTTCCTAGAATAATGAGATAAAGTGATCTGTCATCCATAATTAATGAACTGCAACTTAGAAGTATTTTACATTTCATTCAACATGCTTTATGTACTTACAATTAATAAACAGACTTTCAGGCATAGCAAGTATTTTCAGTCCAAGAAATGAAAACAAAAAACAACACTCCACCCCACCCCAAAAAAACAAATAAACAAACAAAAAAATCCACACAAATTCAATAGTATCATTAAAATTTATAATCAAAATAATGATGAAACTTGTCAGTTACATGTTTCTGGGCTTGGCGATGTTATGCACATGTTAAGTTTTCCAGATATAATTAATTTCTAAAGAAACCAGTATGTGCAACAAGTAATACCATAGTATGCCAAATAATTGCCTTAATTACTTTCTATCTGTCCGGAATGCCTTTACAGAGTGTGTGAAAAGAGGCCAGGTTTATTGACTAACAAGTGCCGCCCATGGCAAGTCAAACAGTTATTCCACCTCTTAAAAATTCCTTAATGTTCTGGTTCTTTTTAAAAGATGAGAGTTGTGAGTCTTGCCTATTTTGCCTCACCTTAATTCCTGGAGTACTCCAAAAAGGGAGAAACAGCTTTTTCAGCTGTTCTTATGAGAAATTTGGGGAGAGCTGACTCCACCTTGATCCTGCTAGTAGAAGTAGTAGTTCATAAATGTTACAATATGCTATCTATTTATTAAAAATCCTGATTCATAAGTAGCAGTTTCAATCATGTATTCAGGGCTATTTACATTTTCTAAATTGATAGAATAATCATTAGGATAATATTTATTCTATTTCTTCTCTACTGTCAAGATCTTCATGAAGCACAGCTTAAAGAATGCCCTTTATTTAACAATTCATGAAGAGCTTTCTGCTTTACCATTTTTTCCCCCAACAAAGAAGTTACCTGGGGACCTCCATTAAGTCTATATTTTAAGTCTTTACTTAGAAGTCAAAAATCAGACCTAAAAGAAACTGGTTTCAAGATTTAGGTTTAGGTTAGATATCAGGAAAAACTTTACAGAAAGGGTTGTTAAGCACTGGAATATGCTCCCCAGGAAGGTGATTGAGTCCCCATCCCTGAATGTGTTTAAAAACCATTTGGATGTAATGCTCAGGGGTATGATCTAGTGGTGGGTTGCTAGAGTTAGGGTAGTAATGGTTAGGCTGTGCTTGGGTTTGATGATCTTGAAGGTCTTTTCCAAGCTGAGCAATTCTATGATTCTATGATTTGTCACTTTTTAGGACTAAATTTTGAGTTTCTGATGTATAAGCCTATTACAGTTCTATATGTTACACTGTAGTGCAGACAGATGTTTGACTTTTGAGGAGGGGTCTATTTAGCTTCCTGTACTTGTCTTTCATTTCCTCTCTCATTTTGAGCTTGGCTTTTGTATCTCTTTATTAGATTTTGCAGTTTCTTTACTGTAGATTTCTATTTAATGGAATAGAATCTCTTGTGTACCTTCAAAATTCTTCTGCAATAAAAGTAAATGAAAATCATAACAGAGTTTCTTGCCTTTGCCAGCTCCACAGACAGATGTGATCAGAAACTGAGTGTTAATCTCTATGTTGACTATGAATGTAGTGCATTATTATCAAGACAGTCAGCTGACCTCATATTTATTAGTTTGCTAATGTTTTCATTCTCTGTGTGAACTCATGCTTAGGTGTTTAAAGTCTGCCTCTTTAAACATTAAGATATCTGTGGAAAATTAGAATTTTCTATGAAATTAAGAAATTATTAATAAACTCAAATTTACATCAGTTTAATACGTGATAAATGAAAGCCTCTTGATTCTGTTGTGTTTAGATACTATGGGTGTCTGTGGAAATGACAGCGGAGCTGCAGTTTCAAGAAAAATAGAGTCTAAAGCAGAGACAATGAAACAAATTCCAAGGTTATCTTAGTTATATATTTTTTGTTTGTTTTTGTTTTTGTTAGTTACATTAGTACTGCTGTTAGACAAAAGCAAAACAGTTCTAGAATCTGCATGATTCTATGTAGGTGAATATAGATCTAAATACAATGTGTATGTGTGTGTGTGTGTCTATGTGTAGATAAAAACCCTCAAAATTAAAGTAAAATTTTAGGAGATTCTAAGACACAAGATTTTAATGTTATTATTTGCAGACATTTCATTTATATTCAAATGAGCTAAAATGTCTGCCAAATGATTCACATGCAGAAGTTTTCTGCTTTTTTCAGTGGTGTCAGTCAACAGGACAAGGAGTAGTTGGGCACAAACTGGAACACAGAAATCTCCATCTGAATATGAGAAAAAACTTATTTACTTTAAGGGTGACAGAGCACTGAAACAAGCTGCCCAGAGAGGTTGTGGAGTATTACACATTCAGGAAATATTTAACAGTTCTCAAGAAGTCTCTTGGAAAAAAAGAACAACTATCTTTGTGTTTTACTTTCAAAAGATAGTCATGTGTTAGCATTATTTCAAAAACTAAGCCTGACATTTTACACTCAGCTGAAAAACATTAGCAACTGAAATGTATATTCAAGCATACAGAAAGCTGCCTTTGCTTCTAAAAGGGATTGAAAGCTTCTGTGTTCAGGAGATTAGACTGAGTGAACATCCCTGAGGTTTACCCTTGTGCTTTAAAAGAATAAAAAATGAAATAATACTTCAAAATACAATTTGTAAATTTGTTTAATGGTACATATAGACAATTCTCAAGCTAATTTAACAATGATCTATTCAACTCCAATTCATGACTTAGATCTCTGGGTCAATTTGAGAAATCCCATTCTCATAAATCATTTAAAGGAAGGTTTTTTTTTCAGATACATAAGATTACAAAATTAGCTTAACTGTGTGGTGTAAGAAAACAAGAAAACCTGTGAATTTGTGTGATGTAAAAGGAAGTATTAATGCTGTCACTTGAACTTAAAGAAACCAACGTTTAGTCAACAGATTACTTTCTATTCTTAACTTGCTTATTTTAATGTTTTCTGTATTTTAGTTTGAATAAAAGTTGTTCACACCTATGTTCTATTTAACGTGTTCCTTCTGATAGAGGCATAGGTGCTCCTAATCTTAGCCATGTTAATTAGTCCTAGTTATGCCAGTCCTTAGCACAAGAAGCTTGGTTGCTGCAAGCTCCAATGTGGTCATGTAAATAGGGTCTCATTGCATCTGTTATATTGCAGCCTGTCTTAAAAGAAGCAAAATTATCTGCGCATGTAACAGCTGATAAGTGAGAAAATTTGGTGCCTGGAAACTGGCATAATGTGTAGGATTTGGTATTTACTGTAACTGAAAACAAATTGCACGTGGCTGCGAATAGTAATTCATTTTAGTATCAAATGTTGTATAAAAGATATATGCTTGTATCAAAAGATGCGTATACTGGCTGAAGTAGCGTGGTTGCTTCTTTATATTTTCAGAATGTCATTGAGATTTCTACTTTTTAGTTGTGGGGCCATGATAGATGAAAGGATCTTAGTTTAACATCCTATCTAACAGAAAATATTTCTAGCTATGCAGAACATTAGCCACTGTACTGTGCTGCAGTTTGAGAAGTGCTGATGTCAAGGATTCAGGCCCGTTAGGCTTTTTTTCAGAGATTACTACAGAAGTAAATGGAAGTAAAATGGACACATCAAATAATTTTTAGTGTAAGCATGATGCAAGCAATTTTAACACTAATTTCAATCTCTAATCTAGAGCTTCTTCTAATTTTATTTTTTTATGTACATAGATAATGGGAAATAATAAAATGGTTGCAATAAAGTAGCCAGGCGAATAGTATTGTACTGAAAAATTTCAAATAGAGATAAAAGGAAACCACATTTAGCTTAGCCCAGGACTGAAAATTCCCTTTGGTGAAAAGGCTGTCACTCAGAAATGTTCAATGTTGCAGTAGATGAACATATGTAGTCTTCCATTGATTGGTGGGAAATTGAGACACACAGAGATTAAAGTTTTCATTGCATCTTCTAAGTTTAGGCCAGGCAGTTTAGAAAACCTTGAGCCCTATGCAGTGCTTTAAAATTTGGCTATCCTATTAATTGCTGCATCAGAACCACCTGCATCTTATCTCTTCCTATGAGAAATAGTTTAGACCATTAAGGGTGAGCAGGTAGATGTTTATGGGAGCTTAGGGAAGGTCAGAGAATTCACAGTGAGTTGGCAGCAGCTCAGTTCTCACAGAAAACATACATGAAAAGTATCTGTACTTCACTATGTTTACAGCAAGAGCCAGTTACCTTTCCTTTCTGACAGCAGTTCTACAAAAGCCCCATTTCTAGCACTAAGACAGAGTTATTGCTTGTAGGGAGTTTATAATGGCTTTGGTTTTCCCTTTGCATTCCCTCAGAGCTGTAGTATCACAAGGAATCACAATAAAATAAAAAAACAACAAAAACATGTTAAGAAGATCTAAGGATATGGTAACTGACGAAAATGGAATAGATCAATAAATTTTGAGTTTATCTATGAAGCAGACTCTCCTGTTTTTCCTGCTCTACTTTGAGTTTGCACTCTCCTGTCACTTCATCAGCATAGTTTCTGGCACAAATCTAACTTTATGTAATCTGATCTGGGGAATAAAACTACTGAAACTAGTACTGAGGCTGAATTTTTTTTTTTTTTTTTTTTTGTGATGATCATCTCCTTAAATTTTATTTTTTTTTTAGTTTAGAGAGCAGATAAGGCATAAGTCAAGAAAACTAGGAGCAGAGAGACAGTAGAAGAGTTGCTTCTTTTGGTTGTATCTTGAGACGTGCTTATCTGTAATGTGAAAATGTTTTGTACATATTAAGCTTGTGAATGATTAAAATTCTTCAGAGACACTGATTTGAATCGTATTAACACTGATTTTTGTCCCTCATTTTTCTGAATATGCAACACTTCTCAATTCTTTCAAGTGCAACATTAATGCATTCTACATAAACTGTAAGGGAACTATGATTTCTCTGATGACTTACAAGGAAATTTTCCAAAATTTATAGAAGATTTTATTTCAGTTTTCTCTTTACCTCTGTATATATATGTATATATATCCCAACAATTCTCATATTCCATTCTATCCTTCTAAAATTGACCTTTATTACTTCTTATATATATACTTACAAGGAAAAATATCCCTTTCAACGAAAGAAAGAGGAAAATATGAAATAAATGTTTCTTAAAATAAACAATAAGTATGTAAATTAGTACAACATGTAAGCAAGTACTTAATATTGCAGGTTAGCAAAATAGTTTTAGTCAGCTTACAGCAAAATCAAGACAGTCATCCACACACTTACTTATAAGCATCTGAAATCAGGGAAAAGATGCAGAAGAGAAAATATAATTGTTTCCTGCTGAAAAATGGAAGATGGAAAGTGCCTCCATTTATACAAATCTGTAGATTAATGCTTACTAACATAAGCAAATTCTAAAATAAAAACATGAAGTTTACTGTATTTTGTTCAGGTTTTTTGTTGTTGTTAGTTTTTTGTTTTGTTTTTTTTAATGAACTATAAGCCCCAGCTGGTCTTGTAAGATATTCCAATATGAAATAGCAAACTGTGAGAAATGTGATTTTATGATTATATGATACTGAAAAAGAAATATAATTAAACTAAATATCAAAATGTAGTCCTATTGAAATCCACTGGTAGTTGTGATACTTAATATTATCAAGAGATAATACAGAAAGGGTGAACAACAATACTGGAATTTCTAACACGATTATTGTGTAACAGATGTTGCAGTATACAGAGTACAGTAGTAAAAATGACAGTATGATCCCATGAGCTTTACTTCATTTTGATCTTTTTCTCTTTCTCTTTGCATTTATATATTATACAAGTATCTTTAATTTAGAGTAGCTGTTAAATGCAAGGCATGCATAGGCAAGCTATAATCCTGTATGCCTGAGTCTAAAATGGTCATAACTCTATTTCATGTATAATATCCCTCTACAAAACTTAGCTAACCAGCACTGCAATAAACATAATTTCACGGGAAAATGTTCAATTTTATGTTTAACCATTTAAAATGTGGCCCTCCCTCCTTACAGATTATACAACTCTTATCATTTAGAAATTCTGAATGAGGAAGTGACTTTCCTTAGATCTATAAAATCCAGAAAATAGCAATGGAGTTAAGTATGAAGAAATGAATGCTAAAATAAATTAGTCATTCTCCCTTCCCTTAATAGGGTCAACTGAAACATAAAGATGTTTTAGAAAATACTCATCAGCCACAAGTTAAAGACTTCTAATGAGAAAAAATTGTAAGCCTTACTAATTAAAATTATCAGGGCAGGTGCAGGATACCATAATAATATTGACCCAGGAGTCAAAAGGGATTTAAATCCACAGAACATCACACTGCTATCTTACCTCTTTAAGAATTTCTTAAGAACATTTTTTATTTCCTGAGAAAAGTGGCTGTCATAGTGAAGTGTGTGGGGGTTGTTTTATTTATTTATTTTTAGTTGGGTTTTTTTTTTTTTTGTGATATTTGGTCATTTGTTTAGGCAATCACATTTTATTCAGACAAATACTTAGATCAAATTTTGAACTGGTTTTACATGTGTTTGACTCTTCATAAATTGTCTCTGATGAAAGCCTCAAAGTTGAAATGAATATATTTCAATTATGATCAGAGATGTACTTTTCCTTTTACATAAAGAGGGAATGAAAATATTATTCTCCAGACATATAAAATGTACTTATGTTCTCAGAAAATCCACCTGCTCTTCACTGTGACCAAGATTTCATCTTACAGTTTTGGCATTACATTAATTTTATATGTTGAAAATCTTGTGTGAACATCTTGTTTTCCTCTATTTTCTGTATTTTATTTGATTAATATTTACTGTTCTGTCTAGAGAATTTTTTTCTCATTTTGAAACTATTTTTCATGAAATCAATTTACCTCATCTGACATAAATCTCAACATTCTGTAATTCTTTAACTATTCTATTTACAAACATGGCTACAGCAGTTATTAACCAGCAGTTCTTCAGTACAGTAGCTGACTTTAATAAGAAATTCCATGTTACTGAGTTTTAGAATCTCTTAAACTTTCTAATTTAGTTTTTTAAGTTAATATCACTGTGAGCATTTAGCACGATCATTTCCATAAAAGCTATCTGAAATTAAACTGCAGTGAGCTCACTTCACTAGTTTTGATTGCTCCTAGAACTAACTGCTACACAGCATTTTAGCTATACCCATAATGCTGCTGGGGATGTGATTGGATCAGATATAAGCATAGCCAAGTCAATTTACATACAGCTTGATGGCTGCAGTGCAGATACTGCAGCATAGGATCAGCATAAACTAATGCACAAATAAGCATTCATCCCTTCTGGGCTTGGATAGGCTATGCTGAAAATCCATGTTACATTCTCACTCTTCATTCTATCAAACAAATTAAACATGAGTGAGTTTTGCCTACTGGTACTGAAAATCACACATTCTGTCAGAGGTGTTGGCTTATCTTTTTCCCTTGTGTGCTCTACATCTAGCTATTCCGAGAAACAGTCAGTAACACAGTGAGAAGTATGTAGTATGACATAGAATTTGAATAACAGATACATAAGCATACAGAAAATAGTTAGTGGTGATTTCAGTTCAACTTCTCAATCACAGTGACAATTTCCTGAGCGTTCATAAATATCTGCAGTAATTGTGGTTAACTTTGCAAAAGATAGATTTAATATTTATATTTAAAAAATCTTTAGATTTAAGACACAAAATTGATAGAAAGAAGTCAACAATAGTAAGAAACTGAAAACTTCCCAGAAATTTTTTACCTCATCATTGTGAATGCATTTGTTTCTTAAAAGTGGTATAGTGTATTTCTGTAGTTCTTTCCAGTCAGAAAAAAAAAAAAAAACAAAAACAAAAAACAAAAAAACAAAAAACATTTGGTTAGGCATGCAAGGATCCGTCTGTACATACTTATAAAAAATAAGAGTCCCGAGTATTTATTGCATGTAATACAGTACTACACTGACGTTTTCATTCTGTGTTCTCTGCTAGGGATTCTTGTTTTTATTTTACAGCTCTTATTCTCTTCATTTGTTATAGAGGGTCTTAAAGAGTCACTTAATTCTTTACTCAAAAACATGGGTGTCCAACCTTTCGGCTTGCCTGGAGTGCACTGAGTAAAGAGGAATTGTCTTGGGCCACATATAAATTATGTAATATTTTTAATCTACATAAGTAACAAAACTTTTATTTTTAAGTATTTTTTATTAAATCATAAAAAACAACAAAAACTTAAAACAAATGGGATCTTGTTTTTGTGAAACTAATGAATATATTAACTTGTTTTATGAAATAACACAAGACAAACTTAAATAATTAAATAAGAAAACTTATGTGTCTGCAGTTCGGAACGTGCTTCCATACCAAATTTAGCTATTGGACACCTATCTCATTTACTAACAGCAGTATATGACAAGAACACTGAAGAGATTAAGTGCAGAGGTGTAAGCAATTTGCCTGCATAACTGACAATTGAAAATTCTGTAAATTTCTGATATTCTGCAATAAGCACTATGGAAAGAAATCATTTGGACTGCATATCCAGACAAAAGAAAAGTAAGTAGTTGTTCATTAAATCTTTTCTATTGCATTAAGAGGAATTATAACTGCTTAGATATCATAATGCATTGGACATTTTTTTAATGGATGTCTTACCAACTCTGGAACTTTTGAACCAAGAGACATTTACACTGCCCATTGCTAACCTGCATTAATTTTAAGTCCAATTTTTGTTACTTTCTCCTTTTCTTTCTTTCCCCTGCATTTTATTTTGTGCACCACTCAGTGCATTTTCCTGGCTTATACTAATTTACGTTTTTCTTATCCAGTTAGTTCAAGAACTACATCAATTCATTCTGTATTTTATGTTTTCTGTTGTGTGTTTTATGGAGAAGTTTATTTGAGTACCATTTGCTCACTTGCAAATTGCATTACCCTTAGGAGAAGAATTTTACCTTCTTCCTCCCAGGTCATTTACTCCATTCATGGCATCTGCTTCCTCATCTGGAGGAATGGGGCAAAGGGACTCCAAGGAAGAATACCTTTTTGTATTTCTTATCTACCTTAATGTACATCATGCTGTTTAATTAACATTTTTATGACTGACTGCAGAAATACAAAATTTCTGCTCCTTGAATTCACTGATCTGGATTTGGGGCCTTCTTCTCTGCTGCTTTGATAAATTATGAAATTACTTTTACTCTCTCAAATTCAAATGCTAAAAATTGACATTCTGGTGTAAATTTATAGTTCCAACTGCAAATATCATCAAAACAGAGCAAAAAGCAATTCACATTTCTTTTTTTTTTTTTTTTTTGCCTCCACACTGAAAGCTAAAGGACTTTGATTTTACTGCTTAAAACCTTTTTCTGTAATGCTGTCTTCACAGTAAAGCCCTTTACTGCAGCTTTTTATTGACAATTCCTCAGTTTAAAGTACATAATTATATATTATCTTCTTCATTATCGTTTATAGACATATCATAGACTTAAAATTTCACAGGCAGTTCCAAGGCACTAGGTCCTATATCTTTCTATTATTTTTATGCTTTTCCATTGATTCTTGGGAGACTGGACTAAGCATTAAGATTAAACATGGGCATAATGTTTTTTACCTTATCTATTCCAATATAGTACCTTACTTTAAAAAAATATTTCAAGTTAAATATAACATATCCACTGATGACACTTTTCCTTCACAAGTTATCAGGAAAGATAATTCTGAATAGGAAAAGAGTTTTCCATTTGCATGCATCTCTAAAAGAACTATTTTAGGACTCTTCACATTACATGTAGTAGTGTAAGAATTCAATTCTCATTATTATAAAAGTGTTGGGTTACATTATCATAGAATCACAGAAATGTAAAATGGTTTGATCTGGAAGGGTCCTCAAGGATCATCAAGTTCAAAACCTTTGCTGAAGGCAGGGTTGACAGCCTCTAGATCAAGTACTAGATCAGATTGCCCAGGGCTCCATTCAAGCCAGTCTTGAAAACCTCCAGGGATGTGTATCCACCATCTCTCTGTGCAGCCTATTTCAGCATCTCACTACCCTCTCTGAAAAACTTCCCTCTGACATCTAATCTAAATTTCTCTGCCTTTCGTTTAAAACCATTCCCTTTGTCCTATCACTATCTTCTGTGTAAAAAGCTGATTTTTTTTTTCCTGTTTATAATCTCCCTTTAAGTATTGGAAAGCCATAATGAAGTCTCCCCACAGCCTTCTCTTCTCAAGACTGAATAAGCCCAGCTCCCTCAATCTTTCTTCACAGGAGAGGTGCTCCAGCCCTCTGATCATCTTCGTGGTCCTCCTCTGCATCCTCTCCAAAAGCTCCATGTCTTTCTTCTGCTGGGGGCCCAGACTTGGACACAGTACTCCACCTGGGACTCCACAAAGGCAGAGGAGAGGGAGACAATCACCTCCTTCGCCCCTCTGGTCACCCTTCTTTTGATGCTGCCCAGGATACCATTGGCCTTCCAAGCTGCAAGCGAATACTATTGGCTCATATTAAGGTTTTCATCTACCAGGACTTCCAGGTCTTTCTCCACGTAGCTGCTCTCAATGAGTTCTCCCAGTCTGTACACGTATCTAGGATTACCCTAACCCAGGTGCAAAACCTTGCACACAATTTAGAGATAAGGATGTTGAACCTCATTAGGTTCACAAGGGCCCACCTTTCAAGTTTATCAAGGTCGTTCTGGATAACATGCTTTTTTCTATTATATAAAATGTACTACTCATCTTGGTGTCATCAGCAAACTTGATGAGGATGCACTCAATCCCATCATCTATGTCATTCATAAAGATGTTTAAGTGTTTTGGTCCTAATAAGGACAGATTTCTGGGGGACACCGCTCATTACTGGCCTCCACCTGTATATACAACCATTGACCACAACCCTCTAGCTATGTCCTTCCAACAAATTCCTTATTCACTGAATAGTCCACACTTCAAATTCATGTCTCCAATGTAGAGATAAGGCTGTGATGTGGGACCATGTCATAAAGCCTTGCACAAGTCCAAGTAGATTATATCTGTTGCCTTTCCTTTGTCCACCAATGCCGCCCATCATAGAAGGCCAATTATACTCAGTGATAATTATTAACTTCAGGAAATCATTTTGCAAAGATATATATTGGTCACAAATATTCCTAGGTACTTTTTTTTTCTGTCTCAGAAAGGCATAATCCAGGGCCAGTTTTGGAAACCATTACACTAATCCATGATAAGTAAATAACTCTTGAGAATTACTTTCTTATTTGTTCCCCATAGTCCGATGTATTTTATACTTACTCATCTTATCAGAGAGACTGTCTCTTCTGTAAACAATTAAAATACATAGATGATCATGATTACCTCTAATTAATGTGTTCTTGTGAATACTATCTATAATGTTATTATTTCTACAAAGCTCAAAGATTTATTTTACTTGGGGCTATATTTCTCACCCAACTACCAATCACATTCCACATCAGTGAATTGCTTTAAGCTTGTTATTTCTTAAGAAAAAATATTTATTAAACCAAAGATGTTATTTATTTGGGAAAGGTGTTCATATATTTGGTATCCTAGAAAAAAAATAATGAAATAAAATAATGATAATCATAATAATGTTGGTTACAAAGATATAAAAGCAACAATCCAAAACCAAATCCTTCAGTATTTTGGCAAGATATTTTGCATCATTTTGATATATTAATTGATTTGTATACTTACTTGCTAAAAGTGGTTCATGGCTAAAGCTACAGAAAGGTTTGTTAGATTACACTTTGTAAATATCAAGAAAATGTATTTTATAGAAATGACATTCTCAGCTGTGACAAAACTGCTTAGTAACTGATAAGAAAATTGTATATCTTACATTCCTTACAGGTCCAGTGGGTTTAAAAGAGCAAAAGAGTAGCTGATAATGTGGAAAAAGGATTTAAAAGTGGATGAAGATTAAACAAATAAATAAAAGCATGAATCAATCATCTATGTTACATAATTGACAAAAGAATTTTTTCCTCGGATGTTCACAGAAACTAAATGTCTCAGGTAAGAAATTACTTGCAAGTTCCAAATCAACCCAAACATGTTTGGATTCTACATAAGGATAAGTTTTTACCTACCAACTCCAGACATCTCCGGAATGCTGGCGGTGTACAGATCCTTGGTGAATTTTGGTTCATTGTCATTGATATCGTGGATTTTAATGATAAATTCAGACTCTGGCTCCACTTGTCTTCCAGACTTTCTGTCTATAGCCTTGGCACGTAGCACATACAGGGATTTTTCTTCTCTGTCCAATTTCTTTGCGGCATGAATATCTCCTGTATTTTCATCTATAATGAACAGACTGCCAGCCCCATCTCCTGTTAATATGTATTTTAAATTTCCATCTCCTTTATCTTGGTCAGTGTGTAGCTTCAGGGAGGTAGAAAAGAAGAATTCTATAAATATATGTTTTGTTATTACAGGCCAACTCATTCAGCATATATGAAAAAGTCTGTACAATCTTGATTGTAATTGGGGTCAGCTGTGGTTATCTTCTGTTTCACTGTTGGAAAAACTACAAATTTGAGACTCAGTCATACACAAAAAAATAGTTCTAAACAAATTTGTAAAGACACAAAGGAACACAGAAGATGATATGGTAGTGTTCAAAATTGCCACCTTAAAACAAAAGATAACACTTCTTTCAATGGTCTGTCAAGAAACTGACAGAAGTCTCCTTATTGAAGCTTTAAAAGATGTCAGGGAGTGTAAAACTCCCAAGTTTCTATTTGGAGAATAAATCTTGTTTTCCCATTTACTGACTGTTGATAATGCACTCTTGCATTAGTATCTTGTAACAACAAGAAATGGATTTTAAGGATTACAGCTTTTGAACTTCCCCAGATCACCTATAAGTGTTTTGATTTAAGGAACTTGTGTTTCTAACTTTTTTTTTTTTAAAGATCTTGACTCAGTTAATTACTACCTTCCTTCTAATCCTCTCCACATGGGTGAAATAATTCTCAAGAACACTAGGAGGTAAATTTTCAAAGCATCGAGTAGGATTTTACAGTTTTTTTCTTACTACACTTCTCCGTAAGAGTTCAAAACCGTATACGTGTGAACTTTCAGGGACTGATTACTTGCTGTACAATGCTATTGTGAAAAAGTGCTTAAAAACAACAGCCAAAGCAAGCCCTTGAAGCTGTCTCAGATTTTAAAAATTCTGATACAATGCTCTTTTCTTGAATTCTACTCCTATAATTTCATTTACAGGGGCATACAGTTGCTTTTTTTAAAATCATCTGCAGTACATTTTCCTCAGATATATGTTTACAGTCACATCTGACCACAGCTCAGTAACCTTAATGTTTTTCAAATATGGATAGAAAAAATCTTAATCCAGCTCTTTTTTCCTTTCTCTGAGTAGAACAATATATTATGTAACCCATCTAAAAATACATTGTTCCGTATCAGTAAAGGCTTTACTGTAGATTGTCAGTAAAGCCCAAAAAGTTATTTTATGCCATTTTTTTTCCTTATTATCTATTTCAGTCTATGTTTATCTCTGTGTTTCGTAGCTGAACCACTGCATCTTTCCTTTACTACACCTGTATGAAGGGTGATTGTGGAGGATTTTGTTAAATTCCTTCACTTTGATTTTTTTCCACCAATTTTATGCTGTAACCTAACGCTATTCACCATATGTGAGCTGATTATTCTCATATTCTTCTAGAGGAAAGAATGGATGATACGACTATCCGAACAACTTTAGCACTTACTGTATTAGGTGTACCTCTGTAATAAATCTCTATGAAAATTCTCAAGGATTAAATACAACCTGTTGAAAGACTTTAATACAATATGCATATAACACTCAAAAAAAAAATCCTCAGTGGCAATTTGCCAGTTTTAAGGATAATTGAGGAAAAATAAATTTAAAGACTGCATCTTAATACAGAAGGTGGAGTATTATGTAATTAACAAACAAACTTCATTAAAAGCATTTGATTATGAAACCTGCTCTTATTTCCAGGGCAAAGAAACAAATCCAAGTAGATATATTTGTATACCTAGTGCAAAATACAGCGTATTTCTTTTGATCAGATAATATTGTCTTGTGCCACACAGCACAATTTTTGTGCACTAGGAAACACTGCACATTTTTTCTTGAGATGTTCCTCACTTTGTGGCGTATAGCTTTCGTTTATTTTCTTGAGGTAAAATCTTCTCAAAATATGCCAACAAGAGCTGAGGATGGGGACTCAGAGAGCAATCCCATGGAGCAGCAGAATGAAAATCACCCAATGGTAGTGTCAGATGGAGAAGGCAACATGAGGTCTGAGGATAGTGTTACTGAGGTTGTGACCTCAGTGGAGCTTACATCCTTTCTTAATGTTACTTACATTAAGTTACACAGTTATTGATATAAATTTCCATGACTTGTTATACAAATTAAACTAGACTCTGCCCTAGAGCTATTATCTCCATAGCAGTCTGCCTCGCAAACTGCACGGGAAGGGACTTAACAATCAGGAGCCTTGGTCTTGAATTCTCAGACTGCTGTGCAGGGGAGGAATGTAATTTGTTCGGAGACACTGGAAGTTTTTCACTTTTCAAAATAAGCAACCATTACTGAAACAAAATATTACACAGTCCTGAATGAAGAAATGAAAAAAAAAAAAAAACAGAGCAGAGAGTGAAATGAGGTTTTTGTATTGCATTATTATTTAGAACAGAAAACTAAATTATATGTTTAAATAGAAATGCAATGTATGTGTGGAATTATATCAGAAACAATAAGCATATAAAGTGCATTTTATTTTCATTAGAAATTATATCTGGAATATTATTTTAATATAATTTATTTGAAATTGTGGTAATGTTCTGGTTTAACCCAGCAAGCTGCTGAACACAACCAATCACTCCCCCAAATGGAATGAGGGAGAGAATTGGAAACAATATAGAACTCGTGAGTTGAGATAAAAACTATTTACTAAGACAGATAATAATGTAGTTCATACCTGAATACCTGTTAAATGCTTCTCCCAGGCATCTCTGCAACCAAAAGAATCTTTCAGAGAATATAAAATTACCTTAGAAACAGCACTTTTCTTAATAAGAATCCAAATATTGCTATTATAACTTTTTTTATTCCTACGAACTCTTTCTAGATCTATGGGTCTGTTCATCTGCTGCAGACTGATCTCTTATATCGAAAGAAGACATATGCAACAATCTTCTTGTAGCAACAATCCAGACTGTGAATGTAAATAGTGTTAGCTTGCCAAACTCATCTTGATTGCTCATATGAACAACTCTTTTGGTAATCCAGGATCAGCAACCATTTGCAATGGGGCAATGATGAGTAAGTAGTGGAGACACTGATCTTTGTACATTAAATGGTGATTCTGGAAAAAAAAAACAAACACATCTATCCACTGTCATTCCTTCATCCTGCCTAACTATACGTATATCCTCAGAAAATAGGTTTATTTATTTTATCTGTCTTTCCAAACTACCCAAGAAGAAGTCAGGCAGATCAAACTGTGATGGATACTTTAAGGTTTCTCCTTATCTCATATTTCTACCAGATTATAAACAGAATTTTCAAGCACAGTAAATTTTGAAATAAAATGTGATTTCCTGGCAACAGAGTTCTATATCCTACTGCTCACTTTCTATTAACAATATCACTTCAAGTACAGTTGCAAAGTACCACTTGTTCCATATGTAACAATTTGTAATTCCCTTGAATGTTTTATTTGCACTTAGCATTTGATAAATTTTCATTAGGCTGTGATTTAAGTTCGTAGCATTAGAGTTTGTGAAAAAATGGGACTGTTTCCATATTAAAGATAATAATAACAATAATTGAAAAAATCAAAACATTATCCTGCATCTGATATGAATGAAATACTAGTTGTGTAAAACTTAACACTTAATCACACCACTCTTTCGCTATAATAGATTTATATGACTACAAAATATTATTTTAAGTTTACAAAACAGATAAACTCTATGTAAGATTGTATATATTAAATAAATGTAAAGTGAGATACAGCTATAAAAATGTGATGCAATTTAATTTTGACTGGTATATATATATATATTGTACCTTCATGGCAATCTTCTGTGAGTTTAAAGAATATTTTGCATTTGTAATATAAAATAAAAGTAAGTTTTTGGCTTTTAAAATATCAGTTGCCCAATGGAAAGACTACAGAATGTCACTTACAGAAAATCATAAACAAATAAAAATGTTTTTATGTTTACAAAATATCATTTCTGTTATTCACTAAACAGAACAAACAAGAACAGGTTAGTTTTCTACATCCTGTTGACTGATATAGCATATTGCCTTTATGCAATATATACTATATAGTATGCAAAATACTTTCTTTTATTATTATTTTATTGAATTCTTTATATGTGTAAAAGGGGATCAGCCATTCAAACAGTCTGTATACATTTAATCTGAAGTAATTTTTGAGTGCTAGTTTTTCTATGCATTTTCCAGAGTTACAAGTCTGGAAATGTCCATCATTGATTATTAGCAGAAATTCATTCCTGTTTAAATATTTATTATTATTATTATTATTATTATTATTATTATTATTATTCTACAAAATCTCTTTTTTTTTCTCTATTTGGAATGAGGTACTTTAGCAAGCAAAATCTCTTTGTGAGAGGAAAATAAATTTGCCAAACTTGTCTTTGCTGATATCGTAAACTATTCATTTTACTATCTCCATGAGGACCTAGCAGATCAGAGGAGAACCATGAAATAAAAAAAAAAAAAAAAGAAAAAAAAATAGAACAATAAAATCCAACATATTACCCAGTGTATAGTGAGCACACTGGTAACAAATACCATCTCCGTTCCATTCGATATCCAAGATAGAGTCATCTGAAATATTTTGAAATGAATGTAACTTAGAAGATGTTCTGTTGGGTATCTTATTTCTTATTATTCTTTCACACATTCACTTTTCTGTAGTCTTCCGTTGCTGCTTAAATGTATTGTCAACACAAATTCTCCTGGGGATCATCAGAGACAAAAAACATTGGTAATGGTTATGGCAATGACAATTAGCTGTTTCTGGAACAATATATGTCTTATAAATATGAGCATATTTTGAAATGCTCTCTTAATCTTTTTTCTTTATTTGCATATGAAAAATATGCATCTCAAATTACCCTTTCTATCTAGTTCTGCAAAACTGATTTTTTGTTTGATGTGATAATCAAGATCATGATATTTTCAAAATAAATCTTGACATAAATTTAAATGGCTCCATGTTACTGTAATTTTCAATAAGTAAACGAGTAGAAAAACAACAGATTATCTCAGAGATCTGTAGCACAATTTTATTTGCCCTAAATTAATACCTTGCTCCTTTGATCTACATGTTCTCCTTGTGTACCACTCGATATTTATCAACAAAATGGAGTTATAACACATAACTTCTTGCTTTCAGGATTATTGGAATCCATATATCCTCAAAAAATATTATGACTACACATGATAGAAAAGAAGCCTATGTAGGAGGGAAAAGTAATTTTATAAATGGACAAGTTTAAAAATTGTTATAGAATTTAAAAAAAAAAAACAGCAGAGGGGAAAAAATTGTCTTAGAAGAGGCTAACATTTAAAAGTTATTGATTGTTTCTTGTCATGGCAATTTTAGTTTACTAAGTCTTAGGTAAACTATGTGTCTGATCTGGTTCTAATCTTCTGTAGCAGAAAGTAACTCTTTTCAAGTTAGGCAGACATATAATAAATGGGAAAGAGAGGAATCAACAGTTAACAGATTATTTAGTAATATGAATACATTTTCCCATTTAGAAAAAAAAGAAATCACCAGACTTCATTTAGATTTCACTATGTTTGCAATTTATCTCTGTACAACTATTATTGTAGAGGAAAAAGGAAAAAAAAAAAAAAAGAAAAATGAGAAACTGATGACTATTAAGATGGATAAAGAGAGTGCAAATATTTATTTATCAGAATTCAGAAAGATGGTATGTTCCCTCCTGCGGAGAGGAATGAGAAGAAATGGAGGACAAAGACACCTCAAGAAGAGGGTAGATCCACGTTTACATTGTGGTTTGCACTTTTGATGGTTTACAGTGTACCTCGGTATCATGGTATAGAAAAAGGGCTATTACTGCAGATTTCTTACCTCCACTGTCTTCAAGCAGACATTAGGGCTACATGCTGTTTTGCTCTTCTTTTTGCTACAGGCACAGCAATGAAAATGTAAAGTGTAAATGTTGCTGGTTAGTTTGTTTCGAGGCTACCAGAAGAAACTTGGAAGCTATAACAGAACAATTTTTTTACACCTGTGAAACTGAAAGCTGATACAAGATTTATATATTGATATTATATTTTTTTACCAAATGCATTTCTGTTTAAGGATTTGTTGAACCATAACGCAGCTGTCCAAACATATCTCTGTTCATTTTGTATTTCATGTGCAATTTATTCCTCAGATGGAGACAACTTTTTCCCTCCAAAGCACTGTATATTCAGCCTCTTCGTTTCTAGTGCAGTTAAGGTTATTCTCACATGCCAGTCACAACTTTGTCTTTTCTAGAGAGCCTTTTCCTTGAGTTTAGCTTTCATTTATGGCTTAAGCAAAAGCCTTAAGTCATGTATAAGTTTAGACTGAAAAACTTTTCCATAAAATTTACAAATGCAGCATTATATTAGTAGTTTGACAGCTAGGAAATAATAAGTTTTGGCTGTCAACGTATCCAGACTGATTCTGTAAAATATATAGGGAAACCTCAGTAGTCTGTACATGGCATACATGTTCAAGCGCAGTGTTCTCAGTGGTCAGAATTCACATGATTCTGTCATGGTTTTATGATTTTCGGTTATTGGTATTCCACATCATAACATCATGGTGAATGTACCTGGTTCTCGGAAGACAAGGACTACTACAGTCCCCAAGGTACTTTGCTCCTCTGTTACCATTTCCAGACAGAGGGAAAAGATAAAAACTCACAGATCACGAGACCTCATTCCTTTTTCCGCCCGTCTCTCGTCTTGGCAGCACCTTGCTCTCCAGCCGTCTTATTGTCGGTAGTAGAGTAAGGCCTACCTTGATTTTGGGACATTCTCTCTCTCTGTATTGGATTTATCAGCTTAAATTGTAATTATATTGTATTATAGTGTGTTGTTTTGCATTCCGATATCTTATTTAGTAAATTAGTTTGTTTCTCCTCAGATTGTTGCTGCTGTTCTTTGCTCTCAGGGCCATCTCCTTACCTTTTTTCCCTTTTCCCGGGGAGTGGGCCCATGGACCCCCATCTCATTTGTCATGGAACTGGGCTGAACGCACGTAAACCATTGACAGATTCTTTCAAACATTCTTATGTCTTCTTAAATGTGAAACATAAGTAATGGAAAGAGATAAAGAATTTGTTCAAGTGTGTCCAAAATGTGAAGTCATTCAGTAAGCCTTTTTAACAAGAGGCAGAAAAGAATGTTACTAAGGCTCCTCAGATATCTACTAATCACAATTTGTAGCCAAAACTTCTGGGCTGATGGAAGAAAGAGGAAAATCCAGCCTCAGGTATGTTACTTTTACAAAACCATGTGCCTATTTGCATCAGATTTTTATTCACATATATTACTAGAAGTCAAGAAGGTTATTCATATTCAGGTGAGAAAGAAGACAGTAGTTGAGGAAGCGGATGGATGAGTATTGAAAATAAAATAAATTAAATTCACATAAAAAATGAAAGAAGTGAACTTGAAATAAGAGTTTGTAGCAATCCATTCAATCCCAAAATCTCATATAAAATACGTTGAGTGCTAGTGACAAGTAGGATATCAACCAGTACCCTCATTATATGATTTCAGATTTACAGCAGCTGGGATACAGCACCAAGAGGAGCTCTTCTTTCATTAACATTTTAACTAATTAAAAACTCTAAAGGCGTCTTAAAAACTGCAGTGGTTCTTTGGTGTAGATTGCAGAAACAGTATCTGCATTTCCTTAATTTTCTATTCATGTATGTTTAATCAAAAGTTTAATGTATGTTCTAAATGGCAATGTATTTACCTGATGTGAATCTGTGACATCAGCCCAAACTTCTTAATTAAACAACCCGACTTTGTGTGTGATGGTAACCTAAGTGACTGTATATTAAACAAGGGAAATGACATTTACTTTTCTTATCTTCTATTTTCCAGCATCTGGTTCTTGTGTTCAGCTGCCTATTGTTACAAATTCTCTAGAGAATGATAGTGTGAAAAACACCACCGACACCAGCTGCAGGTGCTGATTTTGGCTTAATGGGTAGAGGTAAATCTAGTTTTCATTTAGGAAGTGTTGAGAAGAATTGTTAGCAGTATTTTGGTGCTGCTGATATAAAAACAATAAGGGCAAATTCATTTTCTTCACTCACATCTCCTCCTCATATATGGGAGTTGAAGTACTGGAATAGACCTGCTTTCTGAAGTGTCTCCTTCCCTTGCATACCTTCTATATCTCTTGTGCTCTACATGGTAGTTTGTAGTCAAATCTGGAAAAGTGGTTGCATTCTTACTTCTGCACAACTAATTGAATTTCAGAGCACATAGAATTTAATTGTTCTACTTCCTTTATTCTCCAAATCAGCTGCTGAGATGCAGGTTTTCAGCCTGATTAAAAAAAATCCAACTTTTTCTACAGTTTGCCAAAGACTATAATTTTTCTGTTCCAGAACATGAGATACAGGTTTACAGTTAACAACTATAGTCATCAGTTATGTCCATAGATCAGAAATTATCGCATCACAACTCAACATCAAACACTGTCACTTTAATCAATCCCTGGAGCAGTTGATAAATCCATCATTATATTAAAGACTTCACAATAAGACAGGATATATTTCTCATAGATTTTTTTTCTGACCAGAAACTTCTGGGTGAAATCTTTCAGCATGTGTGTTATCTTGCAGTTTCAGAGCCTTAAAATTCCAGAAGATGTGCATAGAGATAGGAAGAAATAAAATCTCTGTCCCTTGAAACAGTATTAATTTTTCATATGGATGAATTACCCTTTGCCTCAACAGAACTAATTGACCTAAGCTCAACTTTGCACTAATAAGTATATAAGAAACATTCTAGCAGAGGAGGCCAAGGATCTGTCTTGCCAAAAACACTGTCTCAGTGGCAATAAGATATGCTGCTTTGGGAGAGTATGTAAGTCTGGATAGAGCTATTCTTTTTTTTTTTTTTTTTTGACATCACAAGCATCCACAACTGTCTAATTATAGATTTTGGAGGGACGTGGGGAAGAGGAGTGGGAGCATGCAACTGAGAGGTGCCTTTTTCATTCTTGTTTTGTTTTATTAATCTAATGTCCTTGAACTTGTCTAGTTATCCTTTGTCCTAATTGCACTGGAATTGCACTGATTAAGTTCTGTTCTTTCCAGTTGTGGATCATCCACAATGATCTGGAGAAAGCATCAATAACAAGAATTTATTTAATAATTTTAATCACAAATATGTGCGTGTGTGTGTGGGGGGGGGGGGGAGGAGGTAGTGGGGAGTTTGTATATCATACAACTTTATGCAAGAGTAATAGAGTAAGACATTGAGATGTGAAGCTATGTGATCACAGAGTCTTTTTTGGTCTAAAATTTGTAAACAACCTTCCAGGTTGGCAGACCAAAAAAACAGAACCAGACTGTAGGCCAACTAATTCAAAGGAAGCAAACCCAAGAATGTGCAGTTTTCCTAAGCTGTTCAATTATCTATTGTTTCCAAAAATATTAAAAATATTTGAAGCTATTTACTATCATTAAAAATGTATACTCTTATGTGAATTCACTTCAGACCTGAAAGAGTAATGATTTTGAGTTCTATACTTACTGATTCACAATCAGTTATCTACCATAAAGCTTCAAACCACAATTTAAAAAAAAAAAAATTCAAAGTTCATGTTCTGCATTTGACAAGCTAAATATTTTGTGGTCAGGACTCTGGATGCATCTCTCAAGAAGTCCAACCTTCAGTACTCGTTTTAGAGTATGATTGTTTAACTGTAACTCTTTAAAATCCTTAACTTTGAATATGAATTTAAATTTTAAAATGAACAGTAGTGGAAGGTAGGTAAGATCCTTTCTTGATTTTAATCACCCTTTGTTAATGTTTATTTCTTGGCAAAGATAACCAAACAACACAAAAAGAAGAAGTTAAATTAATTTAAGGTATTATACTCTTTCTCTATTCTACAAGTTGTACTGGAAATGTAAACTTTCACACTCATCAAAGGACACTCAGTGAAAGTATGCTGTAGAGGTATCATCCATCTTGTGTGTTCCTCAGTCTGAGTGCAGTTCCCCTTGCCCACCAGTGCTCCAAGATGCTCTGTCTTTGTAAAATCTGAGGTGCAGATTCTTAAAGGTGGATATATCAGCATAAGGTCTGAAATCAAGAGGGGGCATAATAAGCACCAAGTCTTGAATATATACTGTGATAATGTAGCTTCTTACATGAAGCTATTGTTAAAGGAAGAGTATGCTGGAAAAAAAAAAAAAACACAGTAGTTAGGAAATCAATATTTATAAAGAGTTTTTTGCTATTTCTTATTTGTCACTGATCTAATGTTTACTGAAATTTGCATTATATACTTTTACAGTTCATTTAAATTTCATTTCAGAATATCATCTTTGGAAGGCCATCACTGTAACAGTGGCAAAGTCAGGGTGGTGGCTGGAACAGTCATCAAAATAACTTCATTATTTTCCTGGTACAGGAAAACCTGGTAAGTGCAATACCATTTAATAAGAGCCTGAGACAGGCTTTCAGGTTCAACCTAACCCACAGGCTGATTTTACCTGTTTGATTAAGCATGAAGACTGTCGCTTAGTGGAGAGCAAGGGTAAAGCTGCCTGGGGCTTCTAATGAAAAATGCACAAAAGACGAACAGCACATAAAGAAGCCAAAGCATAAGGCTGAAACCAAGCATAAAGCCCTGCAGACCAGCAGTGTCACTTCACCAAGGGTATCTTTAATTTAATTGCTGAGTCTGCAAGCTGTAACAGATAAAATGTGATGAATATGGAAACAGTAGACAATGCAGGAGTTATTTAAGAGTGAACTCAAATTATTTTTTTGTTGTTGGTTGGTTGGGTGATTGGTTTTTTGTTGTTGTTGTTTTTGGTTGGTTGGTTGGTTGTTTTTTTTTTTTTTTTGCTTTTCTAGAGTCTCAGAGCAAATACTAATGAAAAAGAAATCCATCAAAACCCATCAGGATGTGCAAAAAAAATGAGTTAATATTAGTTTAACAGCATGGGTAGTCAAAGTGCTTGCATCTGGTTAAAGCAGAGAAAAAACCTGAAGATATTAGAGTGAATTTTGTATTAATTTTATGGGAAAAAAAAAGAAAGTTTTTTTGGGGAAATAAAGCCTTCAGTGCAAACTGTAAATATTATAACCTTTGATTAATTACATTTTTGTCTTAGAACTTACTCGGTACTTTGGATAAGTACATAGGACACCATGTAAAATTAATGTTCTTGCTAATTATGACTTCATCTGAAATAAAATATTGACCATTATCGTGTTGAGCATATGGAGACAGATTCTAAGATAGAACTTGAAATTCTGCTAATATTCAGAATGAGGTATCAGGAGTGCTTCTTTTTCAAATGTTTTTCAACCTTGACATGTGCTATCATTTCTCCCTTGATTTTCTCTTTAAACAAATAAGCCATCTGAATGTGCTGATTTTTTGCCTGTTCAATGGTTATTCAATTCTTTAACTGTTGTCATTGTCTGCTTCTGTGACTTCAGATAACCGTTCCAACTCTGCTGCCATTTGCTCCTCACAAAAATAGGTATTATGTCATTTCTGGCTTCACTATATTAGTTCATAAACATAAAATACTTTGAGATGTTTTGTTGAAAGATATTTACTTATTACTAATAATAATTTCAATAACAATCATTATAAGATTTATTTTTTTCTCTATTATGCTTACCTAAAACATCAAAATAAACATTCTTATCTTGAAAAATATAAGAAAAAGCATAGCTTTTTAAAAAGCTTAAAATTATTTTAGTCTGTATGTTTACTTGATGTAACTTTATCATGCTGAAATTAAACCAGATTCAGCCAGTTGAAGTACAAGGAAAGTTAGGCACAGTACTTCTAATAGAATGAAAACAGAACAAGTCATTCCTATTTCTCACCATTACTTGCATTTTTGAAGTGCTTAAGAATTACATCTGGGATAGATTCACACTTTGCCTTTGTTCACGCAGTTCTATATATGAACTGGGAATCAGGCTGTTACCTTTTCCACTTCAAAATTACTAGCCTGAACAGAGACAAAAATATTTTCATATTCTGTGAAACTTAGAGCAAAAGTAAAATTTTTCTGCTTTACATCCCTGCTTCTGATTACTTCAGCAACTACAAACACAGAAATATGCTTGCATGCCAAATTCCTTTTTATATTTTTTTATACCTAAATATCATATGTTTAAAATTAAAGATAAATATACATGGTTATATATTCTAGTCACTTGTGTTAAACAGAACATACAGTATCACAGAATTGCAGAATTACAGGGGTTGAAAGAGACCTCAAGAGATCATTGAGTCCAATAGGTCACACAGTTAGGCATCCAGATGAGTCTTGAATATTTCCATAGAAGGAGACTCCACAACCTCTCTGGGCAACATGTTCCAGTGCTCCATCACCTTTACCATAAAGTTCTTCCACATGTTAGTACAGAACTTCCTCTGTTCAAGTTTTAGGCCATTGCTCCTTGTCCTATCGCTATGCACCACCAAGAAAAGCCTGACCTCATCTATTTGCCTCCCACCTCCCTTTAGATATTTACAAATATTGATCAGATCCTCTCTCAGTTTTCTTTTCCCCAGGCTGAACAGACCCAGGTTACTCAGCTTTTCCTCATATGGGAGATGCTCCAGGACCTTTATCATCCTTCTGGCCCTCTGCTGGGCTTCTTCTAGGAGATTCCTGCCTGTAATTTCCTCCAAGTTTTTGTTCTTCTTGTTGTTGTTGTTTTTAAATTAATGACTTAAAGAATCTTTAGTCAAGGCATTTTATATTCAGATGCTGCTGTGGTAGAGACAGAAGGTAAACAAATACTTTCTGTATTTTACTTTACAATTGTTAATTCAGTTCTACCAGTCAGCTACCTTACCCAGTTACATTTGAAGGTTTAATGCTCTGTTACCTATTAGTATTTTTTTATTCATCACAAATGTTTATTAAAAAAATATATATATATGCTTACTTCCAGAATCCCTGTAAGAACTATAAGGAAAGTACAATTTTTAGAGCTCCTGTCAATGCATGCAACATTTTTACAGTTTGATATACTGTTAATGCCACTTAAGCTACATAAATGTTGTAAAAAATAACTTTCTTATAAAAATGAAATTCATTCTCAATATATAGAAAGCATATATATATGATCTTAATAACAAGTACATAGCAATAACTAAAACATAAAATGGATGTCAACCATTAGAAATTTTACATTAGATAAAATTATTTTATGACTGCTTGTGTAGAAGTATAGCACGTAACTTTTCTGTGCTTGTCATTCTTATGTATTAGGAAAAGTTAAAGCAATATTTTAAATCCCAAATTCAAATATTTTAAATATTTGGTTTTGTTGCAACCTTCATTTTTGGATGTCAGGGGGAAGTTCTTTACAGAGAGTGGTGAGATGATGGAACAGGCTGCCCAGAGAGGCTGTGGATGTCCCGTACCTGGAGGTGTTCAAGACCAGGTTGGATGGGGCCCTGGGCAACCCAGTCTAGTACTAGATCTGGAGGTTGGTAGCTCTACTTGTGGCAGGGAAGTTAGAACTTGATGATCCTTGGGGTCCCTTCCAACCCAAGCCATTCTATATTTCTACGATTCTATGATTCATTTAATAGTGTGCCCTTATATCTTATTCAACTCAGTTCTCCCCAGTCCTGCTTTTTGTCAAACAATCATTTAATTTATGGCCTCTTTAATGATATCCCAGAGTTTATTTGTAATACTATGTGAGACTGCTTAGCTATACATGTTCTGAGGAAAAGTGTCATTAGGATAAGTGTAATTGACAATTACAATTTAAAAATGGAAAACGTAAAGCAAAAAGTACATAAGGTAAACATTAAATAAAATTTTAACTAAACTTCTTTAGTATCAGAAAATAATTTATGGCAGGGTTTGGCTAAAATTTTGTTCTTTTAGCTGAACCATTCCTTCCAAAAGGCTCTTTGAGATTTTGCTAAGTTCTACAACTTGAACATTGGAGAATTGATGTAATTTATCCTAAAGTTCCTTCTGTGGAAGTAGAGTAACAGTTTCTCTTCAGTTAAAGCTATCATTCATTTAATAATGTCGGTCTGATACTCATTTCCTCACACTCCCAATTTGAAAAAAATGGTATGATGACTTCCAATTGAAATTGGCATACTTGTCCCTGAGATGCGAAACAAGCCAGGGAGGAATTTATAAGTTCTGACATGTTTATGGAGGCGAGAATGATTTCTTACTCTTTTTATTATCCTGTGCTGTGTAAAAACAGAAAAGAGAGATTTCAGATGAGTTACCTGACCAAGACAGAGAGAGAAGAAGTTAGCCTAGTGTGTTTGTGTTGCTCTGGTGATAGGTACAGAGAGGATTTGACCGCAGTTAGGAATTTCTACAGCTCACAAGAGATCACAGATTCCTCTTCTTACTCATATTCAGCATAGTGTGAAATTCAGTGATTATGTTGGTTTGTCTAATGTATTTTTCTCCTTCTAAAGACTGAAATGTGTGCTGATGCCTTCAATGGACAGGAATTGATGTATCAGACACACAGGAAGAAAAGCCTCGCTGTTCTGACAGTTGCTTGTTGACAGCCCCTCTATTTATCTTCAAGGTGACTATTCATAGACCTTTCTCCAACAGACAAGGTGTTTCACAATACCACTATCTGATGCAGTCAAATTGGCCTTTCTAAGTAGTCACATATTGATTTGCTCTGATGGGTTTTTCTCTCTTTTTATTACTAGACTGGCAGATATCAGTAAATCACAACATAGTCAAAACACTTCCCCTTTTCAGGATTGCTCCTGTAAAGTAATCCATGGAATAAATATGCAGCATCATGAAAAGTATATTGCAAAATACATTTTCTTCACTTTCCCGCTGTTTTTGCAGAGTAAATAATTGCCTGATAACAGGAAATGATAGCTCTGCAGATTACTGCTAGTCTAAATTTCTCTTCCCACCAAAAGTCTGGGAAATGGCAGCCTGAGAGGTTGTAATAAGAAGCTGGGGCTACTATGGCAGATCCCTGAGCTAGCTGGAGCTCTGAGGCACACCTGCATAGGTCTTTCTACATAAGGAGATTCCAAAGACCAAGAGGCTTTTAAGCTCAGAAAATCTAGTTTTTATTAAAATGAAAACGTTATTTCAAAGGACAACTGAAAGTTACTATTAGAGACAGGAGAGTTCCATCCCACATGTCCACATGGCTTTACATAGTCTCCTTTTCTTTTCTTCCAGCTTTTGTATTTGTTAGCTTATCACTCTCAATCCAAGTGAAAGCTTTTTACAAAATGTTCTTTAAATCTCTGCTTTAAATAATAACTTTGACTTTGAGTTTTTGACTGATATCTGTTGCAAAGAAAGTGACTTTATGCCAACACAAAGGTGACCAGGACATAGAGTGGCATTTCTCTTAAGTAAACAGCTATCAACAGCTGAATGGATCTGTTATAAATGTTTCTCCTTGAGTTTGTTAAAAGAGAGTGAATGTTCCTCTGAATGAGCTAGACCCACATGAGAATATGAGTATGTGGCACATGCCAACATAGAGTATAGAAATTAAACAAATTAAACAACAAGCAAAATAGTTTTTTAAGTGAACAATGAGCTTGTGTGGACTTCAGTTCACATACTCCTTTAGAGTCAGAAGATAACCAGCATCGTGATGATGAATGTTACAGAAGACTGATAGTAAGAATCATATATATACTGAATATTGCAATCACTGTATTGTGCTTGTATAGTGATTTCAGTACATAACTATCATTTTTCTAAATCAAGATCCTGTGTAATATCAAAAATCTCCCAAGAAATTTCATTTTGGCATTCAATATAGCTCTTTCTACATAGAATATCTAAAAGAATGAGGCCAGAGACTGTTGGACTCTTACTGTATTGTAGCACATGCTAGATGCACCATTCTAAGAGTGTTCACAATGAATTCTTTCCTCACGTGAATTATGCTTCTGAATGGTTATATGTCAGCAACATATTGTTTTCTTTGAAACATATAATACTGTTAAGTTAAAGGACAGTAAAGTAACATGCTGTTTTTAACAGCATTTAGGTACTGTACTAAATGCAACAGTTTTTGAATAGAGAATGTTAGGGTGCATCTATAATGAATTGGAGGAAACATTTGAAACACCGTGCTTCTGTACGTTTTCTTATCTAAGAATAGGTGATTTATCAAACTGATTCTGTTGAAGGAAAATAACAAATACTTTGAATAAACCTTCATGGATTAATTGCATATGTTGATTAAAGACACAAATGAAAATACAAATCTTTATACTCTAAAGGCAACCTCAAGATAAAATTGAATATATAGATAAAAAATATTATGCAATAAATCAAGAGCTAGCTCAGTGGGTCACCCCTTCAGATCACAAGCTCTTTTTTCCCAAACTTCCCAGGGCAGAAGCTGAGTATTGCCAAGGCTGTCACAACATTATTGAGAGGACATGAATAATGATGAATGAACTGAGATAATAATGATGGAGTAAGGACTTCACTGATTCATTTTTCTGTCTATTCAATTTCATTGAACAAGAAAAAGAAACAAAAACAAACAAACACAATAAAATGGGACAATTGAGTTAAATTTTGTTTTTAATTCTGATGAGTGTGGTAGTGTAGCAAGACTTCCTGCATTGTTACATGAAGTTCTTTTGATTTTTCTCTCTCTTTTCCTGTAACTCAGGCTATCCCACTTGTGTCTAAATACTTGAAAAGCAAGTGTCGATTGCAATTAATAAATAGTTGCATTTGAATAGATGTTGCAACCAACTCACTGAAAGAAACATCCTCTCTTAATTTTTCTTTACAGTTTTTAATAAGACACATAGGAAAATGTGATAAATCAAGCTCATTTTTTAACTGGTGGTAGAATAGAGATTTTTCATCAGTTTGCATCCAGTTTAAAAGGCTTTTATGACATGCAAAGCTCAGTTTGTTTATTTTTATGAAAGTTATTAAATAGGAGGTTGTTCATGGAGTAGTTAATTTTGAGCAATGATAGTTCTTTCTGATTTGTATTTCCCCCTTTAATATGAAAAATAAAAGTTCTGTTTCTTACAGGTGGTGTAAAAAATGTTGTTATTGTTCTCTTCTAATTTTTGGGATAGATATACATTTTAAATGTTTTGTATTGTATAGTTTAACATTGCTCTAGCATAGATTGCATGAAACTTCACAAATTATCTATCTTTCAACTACCTTTGATTAGCTAAGTGCCTGCTCGATACAGAAAAAGACTAGTTTTCATATGAAAATATATTTGAGCAGTTTAATAAAAGGAAGAAAAATCTCATCTCTTAAAATCTTTTATGTATATTTTTGCAAACCACAAAGAACTGCATTTTCCAAAATGGTCAGTGATTTTGATTAGGGATCCCACCTAGGGATATTTCATAATGACTACAGTTAAAGATGTGGGATATTTGAGATTTTGCACAACAGAACCACATTTATTGGGTGTCAGTTATGTTATTTAGAAATAGAGGCTAATAAATTCAGTATTAGCTTTAGAAAGTAAATCTAATTATCCCTGAAGGGCTATCTGTTTTGATACTCCAGTGCATTTTATTGGCTTTTTCTTTAATTAATGGACATGATCCCATAAACACTTTAATATTCTTAAATTGCATGTCTGTTGTTTTTTTTTTATTTTTCTCCTTGATACATTTGTTTAGGAAGTGAGTAAATTTTGATAGACTTTTCTCTAACTGAAAGTCAGTGTTTTAGATTCCATTTCTTAGGTCCTGTGTGAGGCTTCAGCTGAGGTTTTCGGCCTCATTAAATTTAGTAGCAGTTGAAAAATTGAATCTATCATCTTTCCCAATGCAGAACCAATGAATACCACATTACAGTCTTATTTTTTTTTTTCTCAACCCTTTAAATTTCGGAAAATATTGACAAATTTCCTTTTTTCCCTCAAAAATTAAACTTTGAGTATTATATTGTAGCCCCCCTTTTTTCTTGTGAATTCTTAGTAGGTGGAATGAGTTGTACAGTTCCCCTCACTATATCCTGTGAAAATTTCTTATGTTGATGTTTTCACTAAGATATTCAACATTCACACTAAGCAACAGGTATCTTGAAATAGCATTAAAATTTTTATGTTTTAATTAAAAAATATTGGAGCCTTTTTTTTTTTTTTTTTTAATCAAGACTCTGTGATACTGCTTATGCTACCTCTGTATCTGACTGAATATTTCAGTTGCAAACTCTCCAGGGGCAAAATTTATCTTCCTCTGTGTTTTTTGTCCATACAGTAACCACTGTTTTCTCTAGATGCTTCCTTAAATATTAAATATTAAATATTTTATTAATATTAATTATTGCATTGTTTCAGGTATGAATAACAGGATGTATGAAATTTAAAGTCTTCCTAATCATTTATCTTTTACATAGAGAAGCATTCACCAGTATGAGACAGATGTATCACATGAAGAAGGAGAAGAAAGATGCATGACAGATATACTGTAGGTTCTCTGGATTTACTTCACCTTCTACACCATTTACAAGGTAATTGTTTTGCATGTATGCTTGTCCCTAAAGGTGGTTAACGATTCACCTCTGATCTTTGAGTAATTTCCTTACTACAATTGTTCTAGCCATCAAGTCTTCTGGCACCCATTGAATGCTAATATCTTTTGTTTCACAAAGCACTATTTTCTATTACTGCTTAGTGCATTGGACGTACTTACTGGTGTCCATTTTGTGTCATCTATCACCATTACCACTGCCTCTGTCCAAAAGCTGTCTAGCAATAACTGGGAACATAAGCTCTCCCCTTAGCTGTTCAGAGTACATTAAACCATGCTACCCACTAACAGTCTCTGAGCCATGCTCGAGCTTTGCAAGGAGCTGGATTGCCATCTATTTTCTTTGTAGACCCAGCCTTGTTTTGAGTTACTTCTTGTCACAAGGTGATGCCTACCCCCAAGCAGTGCTCAGATAAATGAGACCATGATTACATCTGTCAGCTTTAACTGCTCAGACTACTCTTGCATGTGCAAGAAAGTAACAACAATAACAAAAAAAATAATACAGGGATGATGGAGCTGTTAACTTTCCATTCTTGGAAGATATTTGGGAAGAAGACCAGAGGGTACAGTAACCCAGGTAGCAATTACTATTTCATCTTAGGTATGGGGAAATATTGTTCTGGGCCTACTTGGCTGTTGTGGCCTTTGGCTGCAGACAATCTAAATTTAAAAGGCAGTAAGTATTTAAGATGTTAACACTTTAGGTGTGCAGAAGGGACTCCCTCCCTCCCACCTGGGATCTCTGACAAGTCAGGGCTGAGTCCAAGGCAGAAGTGTTCACATCGAGGCCAGACTGTCAGTAGGACTTGGACAGTTAAGTGGTTGGAGGGCGTGTTATGTTCCCTGTGCCCCTGGTCTAAACCGGGATGGAGGACTGACTGGTGGGAGTGATAGGTGTCTGGATGTCATAGAATAGCTCTCCATCTTCTCTCCACGGAACCATGATGTTTAGTAAATTGTATGCCCTACTGAAGAATGTGTTATTCCACCCCACTGCAGATAACTGAACACACTTATAACAAAATGAAGCATCAATGAAATAACCTCATTAACAAAACACAAGCAGCAATCTGATGAAGTGAAATTATTTTAAAATGGAACTATGGAGAGAAAACTAATTTATTATTACTATACCTATAATCTCTTAGATGTTTATTTTCTGATAAATGTTTTTAGTTCACTTTATTTTATTTCTAGCACATCATTTATTATTCTATCCTAGTAATCTATCTGCCTGTGCAAATCCATATTAAAGAGTGACTGGATAAGAATTCTTACTACCAGATAGTCCCCATGGGTGGGAACAAAATTGCTTTTTCTTCACACACTTTTTTTTTTTGCTAATTATCATCACTTTGAGCAGAAGAATACCTAACCTGAGATTTAAGCCTTTTTTTGGAGACAATAATCTTCAAAAAGTTTTTTTTTTATAAAAACCAGATTCCTTAGTTGCTCATTCTAGCAGCTCTCTTTAGCAGCTGCTGTGTATGCCACATGTAGTAGGAAAAATTTGATCTAACTCAAATGGTATGGCTGTGTTTTCATGCCACTGAGGACAGTCACGACAATTTTGTCTTGTCATGAACTGTACTGAAGTTAACGCGACCATATGGATTACACCACTCCAATCCAATGCCGTCTCTTTGGAACACAAGATAATTGTTGTATTAGGCGTTAAAGCGGGGACTCGAGATGTAACGGGATGTAGGCCTCCCCCATGCTGTATCAGGCAAGGACGAACTGTCCAAGGAGAGACGGTAAACAGCTTGGAAGAACTTATCTGGGGAATGCATGGGACCACCAGGGCCTCAAAGACTAACTGGATTTCTTGGACCGAAAGGCTCCCTTGGGAAGGATGGGTAAGCGCAACCAACAGCAAGTTGGTCAGCAAGCAATCCCTCCCACCAATCAGAAGATTCCACACTGACTCAGTATCTCGTGGGCAGCGCGGGACATAAGAAAGGATTGGACAAAGGATACGTGACTAAACCATGGATTGGTAGAATGACACGTGTAAAGCTGTTATCAGCATTAACAAAGATGTACTTAAAGGCTTTTACGACCCCAATAAACGCCATTTGCTGCATCCCCATATTGGTGTTTGTGTCGCAATGGTCCTAGCGAGGGGAGATCGCTAGTCCTCAGCGGAAAGCACCTTGTTAATGGGGACATCCTTCAGATAATGTTAGTGGTGATTTCCATCTGTTAGAAAATCACTAATGCTGCCCCTCCCTCAGGGCCTCTGTACAAGATTTTATGGAGAAATGTAAAAAATTTCAACACGTTCACCGAATTGTAATAAATATATCATCTCAGATATTTATACTGCTGTATGAACATCTGTTTTCTTTCTTGAACTCAGCTGTATGTTAATAAGGTCCAATGTCTTTTAGTTAGTTTGGAATAATTGCAGAGTAAATTAGCACCTGATACAATATACCATGTAGACATACATTGAGTAATTTTCCATGTGTGAAACAAAGATACTGTTAACAGTCTTGAGGTGAACTTAATTTATTTGAGATTTGGAATGCTTAGATGGTCTGGAATCCATTCATCTGCAGCAGTGTGTCTGGAATAATAAACTCTTATATTTACTACTTACTTGTCCTCTACAAGAGATTTCTATTTTAGCAAAAAATATTTCAAGGTAAAACTTCTATGGCGATCTGTATTATTGTGCACCTTGTTATGTTTTCTTTGCAAGCTTCTTCAGTAATGTACTTCCAACCAAATTTTTGTTTTAGAAATTTCTCTGTGCAATTAGTTCACCCTTTATTGAAGATTCCTTCACTTACAACACATCTTCCTATTTTTTACACTGATAAATAAATCTGGCAACAGGATTATTTGGTATTATCTTATTTCTACTTACTACAACAGAATCGTATGAGTATAGTGTTAGTATACATATATCTATATATATAGACATAGTGAGGGGTCAGAATCAAGTTCATAGTTATAATTATAGTTGGCTTCTCTGGCATTTCTCTCATAATAAAGCTTGCTTTCCAGATGATCATACCTCACATGATCAGAGAAGTTAACAAATGTTCAGAAACAATTTACAGTCCTTTAATTAAAAATGTCTCAATCCACTTGGTAGTTAGACACCAGAAAATATGACAGCTATGTGACAACCCTTGCTAGGGAGAGCACTGTGAATGAATGACAGAAGTTGGAATGAACATTTATTACTATTTTATGATAAACATTTCCTTAGTTTGCAAGTCATTCTGAGTGGTTACTCTATATATTCTAAGTTAATATCAAGATTGTACAATTACACCAGAACACAAAGCAGATCTGTAGATGGTAGACACCACAGAGGACTAGAAATATTGAAACCCTTGAGTTATGTGGTATCAGAAAAGATAGAATTTTGGAGAGCTGGAATTCAGAAGTGCTGTCATCAGCAAAAGCTGATGTAGATAGGTTACAAAGAATGGAAAATCTTTCAAACCATTAAGTCACGATCTCAGTTTATCGCATAAAGGATGAGAAACGATTGTTTTTTCTTCTCTTACACTTTATCCATGCTTAGAATCGTGCAGAGGAAGCAATTTTATTGTTGATAAATAGGATTTTACATTTCACTTGAGGAAACATACATCCCAGTATAGTGACAAATGCCACAAGGTAGATGAATGAAAGCATAGCTTTTCTATGGCCTTATCTAATATTTATGTCTAATAGTTGAAAACTGGAAATGATTAAGTGTTAAAACTTGCACGGGCATATGTAATAAGAAATTATACTGTGTTAGTCTGAACAGTTTCCTATTTTATTTACTAAGCTACTTCATTTCCTCAAAAACTTTGAAATATCAAGGAAGATTCAAGTGCTCCATGACAAGTGTTTTCTTTTGACTTAAATGAGAAAGTGGGAACACTGCGTCATAAAAAACAAAGAGAGGGAGGGGAAATACCAAGGTTGTCAGATGCATCACCTGTAAAGGATCCCTTAAACACAGGACTTACCTTACCCACGTATTGTGTATCTGGACCTGTGTACTCTTCCAGCAAGAAAAATTGATTCCACATCCATCCACGCTTGGTACGATGCAGTGTTTTTCCATCATTCTCTGACAGTCTTGTTATCCTTTCACTGTGTGAGTGCTTGTTAGTCCTTTTTTGAGATGGCATCGTATGAACAGCACGAAGCATAGAGCTCCAAAGCAAAACTGTCAAGAAGGAATAAGCCCTCATCATTTACAGAGATGCTATTAGACTCCACTTCTGTAATAATTCACCAGACAAAATTTTCAAATGTTATATTCCTCTTGGAAATAGGACCTAGGGAATGGAGAAAAGTATTTGAGTAAATTGCAGTCTACCAGTAGCCTAATGATTATGAAAATGACCCATGCAAATTACATAAAACCATATGAATAACAAACAGTTATATATTTCAACCTTTTCATGAGAGCATTACATACAAGAATAAGAGTTTGAATTCAAGTCTTTTAAGGCTACCTTCATCCCCTTCCATTTCACCTTCTCACACTATAGATAGACATTAATTTGAGACATTATTTTGGTCAGAAATTTTTAGCTACCAGTTGCTTCTTCAAACAACAACAACAACAAAAACTTACGTAGTAAGAAAACTTCTAATTTAATCTCTGCCATCTCAATCTGATGGAATCTTCTTTTACTATCTGCAAGTCTGAATTTTCTCTTATTTCATAAACAAGAAGACTCCTTGCCAAATGTCCAGAGAGTACATTTCAGTTTCTGCACAAAGGAGCTCAAGATAGAAAATGAAATTTAAAGTATTATTGATGACTTCAACAGGTTTCTTTGCAAGAGCTAGTTACATAAGTTTGTTTTCATAGGAATTCTGCTGAGGCTTACAAAATTCTACTTTTGGGTCAGAATTCTGCATGTGCTATGTATTTTATTTTTTCTCTCTGAAATGAATGGGAAATTTCATGACATGGAGTACTGTTATAACACTTACATTGACACTGATAGTTTCTGTAGAAGTTTGTAAATGCAGCTTAATCAAAACCTTTTTTTTTTTTCTTATTGTTTTGTTTTTTGTTCTTGTCTGAAATAGAATAGTCCTGATCTGGCAGTGCATGTGAGGCTCCCGATGTCTCAGTCTCTTTGATAACCTGGGTTACTGGTAAAACCTGCTTTAGTTTTAGGATATCATTGTCTGAGCTGTGATGTGTGTTACAGAAAATCCAATAGAACAGTTCAGCACCTAACAGATAGATTATGTTGGGGATCTAGTTCATAGACAGTGACAAGAAAGCATAACACCCAGAAATTTTAGAATACTGAAATTCTAAAATTTGCAAAAATGTATATACCCATCCTACTCTCTCTCAAAACTCTATTTTACCAGAAGCTACTTTTACTTTTTAAAAATTATTTTGTTTGGGGGATGGATTTATCTTTTTCAATGGGAATTAATGGAAATAAGATCTTTTAAATGAAAATTATTGATCAGTTGAGAGATATTAAACAAAAAAACATTCTGTGAATTATATTCTAAATGCTTTAATAATTTCGTAGATAAAGTTGTGCCTTTGTGTGGAGTTCTCCTTAAAATTGTGATATTCTTTGTGGTCTCAGGATCTTAACTGTCAATTTGAAAGAAGGATCAAAGTCTTAGCATTTTAGTAACTTCAAACAATTTTATCCGTGCAAGAAGTGAGGGCTTGGGATATTTATCACTCTCTAATATCATATTCAAAATCAAACAACAAAAAAATCATATACCAGTCTTCTAACAAGAGATTTCTCCTCGAAGTGATCTCCATTTCCCTGTTTCAACCTGGTTTTCTATGTAGTGCTGCCCTCTACTGATTACCTAGCTAATTAACAGAACGTCTTACTACTACACATCAAGAAAGATGAAAGACTGGTCTTGAAATGACTAACAAACAAATAAATAAATGAAGACCCTTCTTTCCCATAGTAGAATGTTCTAGCTGTAGAGAGAGATTTATTAGTCTAGATGATTCTGGATCTGCTAAACATTACAGCAATTAGATTTCTTCTAATCGAGAGAAGAAAAGATGTTAGGTCTGAAACCAGAGAGCAGAATTTTAATTTTTGCTTTCAATAACTGGTTTAAATTATATGCACAATCTCTATTGCTTCACTTCTACTTCCACTTTTTACACAATACTACAGTCAATTTATTGTTTTTGTTAAATAGTGAAAAATCTTTTTCTTTGTAGGTACATTGGAAACTTCCACAAGATGAGCTATTCCCATACTAAACATTTTGATGCCTTAGACTGTGGAGAATTTTCAGTCTTTCCCCACTTGGCAAATCAGAGCATCTGAGTGGATTTGATTTTTACATTCTGAGGGACCTGTGGTGGCTACCTGGAATCATTACATTCTCTCCTTGCAGGAAGGACTCTGATATCAGAATCCTGTAGGAGTTTCGGATAAATGAATTATGTCTATATGAAAGACATGATTCTCTAGAGCACATTAGCAACTGAAAAAAAAAAAAAAAGTATCTTTTTAAAGTCCTTTTGAAAGTAAAATGTCCTATTTAGATTCTCCAGGTGTAGTGTGAAATAAGCCCTGCTGGGATCAATAGCAAGGATTTGTTAGCAATGATGCCAATTTAAATGTTACTATGGCAATTGCCATGGCAATGTTTTTAATTAGTACAACGCAGTCACTCACAAGCATGACATGAAAAAAGGCTAACCTTCAGCAACTTGATAATGCATCCCACATCAATTTGTTTCATTTCTTAATAGTGAAACAAAAATATGCTTTTAAAGACAGGGGCTGCAGTGCTCATTTATGACTTAAAATAGCAGAGCAAACTGCAGCAGCAGCACTTTGTATTGCTCTCACCAGGTTTTAAATAGAAGGGATGAAACTGCGTTCACAATGATCCATACAATCTGTAAAACTAAAATACGTATTTAAACAGTATATAACAAGTGTAAATCTTCTGTAGCCTGTATGTGTTGTAGTAGTTTCATTGACTTTGGCTGTGTTTCTTCTGCAAATAAAATATCTGAACATACACAGGTCGCTCTGAAAGTAATGCCTCCTATTTATTTCCATGGAAACTACAGCAGATACAAAGAATACCAAAATACCGTTTGATAGAGCAAATTCTCAGCTACAAAGCACTATTCTTCAACATAGTCACCACCATTAGTTGTACGTTTTTTTCCAGTGATGAGCAAGGACCTGCATGCCATACTTGCTTAAATCTGCATGGCTGTGAGGAACGTGGCTTGTCTTTCACATCACTGACATCACTACTGAAATGCACCCACTACTGTGTTTGCATCCACTATTTGGCCTCCATAAATGTTCAGAAAGCATCAATGAATGCCAGTGGGTGCCATTTTTCCACATAGAGGAATTCAGTTATGCACCTTTGCTTCATACACATTGCCATGTCAGACACCATTCTGTCAGACTGCCCCTCTACTACCATCTGTCACACAGCAATAAAATGTAACAGAATATTGGTAGGAAGCAACCTCTACTGCCATGCTACCAGCTTCTGCCTCTGATGCCGTGGGCTGATATAATAAAAGAGGAGGTATTACTTTCAGAACAGCCCTCATAGCTTTAATCTACGGAGTCTGAATACCAGAAGCAGTGAAGCTGTACTAACACAGGCTGCACTATAAACTGCACATGGTCACCAGTAATATCAAGACTTACCTAGAGGGCTAGAACTGTGCCACTTTTTGTTCAGTTCTTTCCTGACTAATTAAAGACAGCCGAGGTATGTGTGTACACGCCTCCCTCCAAGTCAAATATTTTCTGAGTCCAGTGATCCTAGATACATGAATATAGACTCTAGATGCATCAATGACAGCTGACTTTCAAAAAACATCTTTCTAATTTTTCTTCTCTTTTCATAGGTAAAGATAGGGTTGAGTGCAACACTGGAAAGATTAAAAGAAAATGATGAATGTAGATCTTGACTATAATCTCCTGTAGCTGAACTTGGGAGAACCAAGAAGTTTTCATTTATTTTTCGGAGAACTGAAGTATGTTATGAAGGATCTCAAACACAGAAGTGACAAATCCTGGAGTGAGAAACACTCATTTTTTTCACACTTAGATCCCATTTTGAAATGACACCTAAGGTTAAAACAAACAAACAAACAAACAAACAAACAATTTCTCTACTCAGCAGCTCCCACTGCAAACCTTTTGAGCAGAGTTTCAAACTGCTTTTTGCCTATTGGGATGCTGATCTGTTCAGCTGTATACATGACAGAGCCAAGCTCAGCTGAAAATTTTGCCGCAAAACAGCTGAAGATAATTTTTTTTTTTTATGCCTGGGACACTAGTGAGTGTTTCCTTAGCTATGTGAATCAAGGAGTCACATGAACATAAATAAAGTTATAGAGAATATAGACTAATAGCAATTTACATTGGAATAATTGAATTAATGCCTGTAGGTAAATGAATCTTTGGTTTATCCATGCATCCTAGGAAATATTTATCTTCCTGTGAAGTCTTGCCAGCCTATTGGGAACATACTTTGGAGGTTATGGACTGAATTCAACCAGGGCTTGAGTCACCCTCTGTATCACTCACACTGAGAAATGCTAGTTCCACATGTGGATGGATCTGGCAGGAGAATGTGTTGATCTGTGTCTGGACAATCCCCACTGGCAAAGTCTCAAGCAGAGACACAGCTGTGTGTTAAGCAGCTCTCCCTGGGCAGTGAGATACCATCTGCCCTTCTCTACTGGGGTGGAAATGAAACACTGTCTGGCCTCTTTCTCCCCACCCATACTCCTGTCAGTTAGAGAATGAAACCTACTGCACTTCTGACCCAACCTGTATAAGGGTCTCTTACTTATAAGCAATGGTATTCAATCAGGCTGAAAAGAGACTTTAAAAACCTCTACTCCTGAGGCAGCAGCTCACCGGGGTTTCAAAAGCAAATTATGCATTTTCACTTAAAAAAAAATAGAAGACCCTTTTTCTCCTATAATGATCCTTTCTTCAGGACCTGCTTTTCATCAACATGAGGGAACCTAAGAAATATAACACTTGCAAACCCTTTACACTAGGCCTTTTGAAGATCTTCCTTTGATCTTTAGTATTGATTTTTCTCCGCAGGGAACAAATTTTACTCTTATCATATAATGAAACGGCATTATATGTTTTTATACCACACCTTATTTACAAATACAACACATTTATGGTTTTTAAAGAATAGCCTTCAGAGAGAGGAGAAAAAAATAAATACTGTAATCAAAGCAAAATTCTTCTTGCTTCCCCCTTGGAATTGCCTATTTATTTGACACAAGTCCTATCATTCATAAACCAATTGTCTGCACTTTAATATTGATACCTTGCACCATTTAAGGCTTTTTTTTTTTTCCATAAGCAGCATAACATTCTATCTGCCTGACACAAAACAAAGAAGTACCTGCAGATGTAAGACCCTCTTTTCTAGACACATTGATTCAAATGAGACTCCCTGCATGAAGCAGATGAGATTCACCTGTGGTAGCACTGTTAATGATGGGATGCACTTACCAGTAATCCTGATATCTGGGACCACATGCTTTTGCCAAATGCGTCTTTTTTGCAGCTTGTTACGCAGCGGTCTACTCCAGTCACACAGCTAGGTCCTAATGAAGCATTCTGAGATTCTATGTCAGATGCCTCCTACCACTTCTTATCTCCTCAGCATAGCGTGTAGCAGGATAAGAACTTCCTACATTTTCTGAATCTGTGACTTGTATAATGGCCCAGGAGGCTGTAATAAGCCAGAATTTATTGGAATAAAGACATTTTCAAGATAGCTTATCCAAGAATTTTTTAAAATACTAATCTTTTTTTAGCTCATGTATATTTGAGTCATTAGAAATTGTTCCTATAGAGAAGGATAGTGAAAACCAGATGCAGTTACTTCCTGCAAGGGAATATATATTCACTATTGAACTGGAAAAAAAAAAGTTGCTGACCAATTAAAGGTAGTTAGCCGATTTGGAGTGGTAATTGCAGCCTGTTGTTGTGTCTTCCTTCCTGAACAAATGAAGCAGCTGCTGAATGCTGTCATTTATCAGAGCTCAACCCCCTTTATACCCTTCTGCTGTCTCCGAGGGGAACGCAAAATCAAGAAAAATATAATTCTCTGATCTGAGCAAATCACATGAATTTGTGCACAGAAATAATGCACAGATTAAACACCACTTTTGCCATTTATTATCTCAATCTGAAAGGAGCCTGACACAGTTGAGATTTCAGCCTGGATTTCCATAATAAGTAGTCTGCAGTATCTACAAGTGTCATTTCTACTACTCAAACAAGTAAGAGTGATCTCAGAAACGTTAAGTACAATGATTTCTCTATGTCTGAATCTCATTCTTAAAAAAACTATCCCTTACATCCCCAAAAAGAAACAGAAGCACTTTTCACTCACATCTCATTCAACATCATTAATGAAAGAAAAATATAAAACATGAGTAAATTCTTAGCAGGTGTAATAACGTATTGCTTATTCTCTTAGGATCCTGATAGTCCCAGATCTTTCAAGAAGCATGATAGGCATCCATGATAGTGCAAAAGCATGGAGAAACATATAATGATTTTTCTCCATTTTCCTAGTCTCCAGATATTAGGTATTTAGTAATTTCAATAGATTGATTTTGTCACAACTTTCTTCACCTCTGCTTTGAACTCGTGTAGGCTCCTAAGAGCCACAGCATTGTGCAGCAAGGAAAACGGCAGTTCAGCAATCTGTTGTGAGATGAACCAACTCCTTTTCCTTTTTGAACAAAGTACATGACAGCTTCGTGATACAACTAGACCTATTGTTGTAAGCCATGGTGAATAGTCATTTGCTCTTCAATGTCTTTGCCATTGACGAATGTATCATTCTGTATCAAATTCTCCCTCAGCTGTCTCTTTTCCAAGATGGAAATTTCTGGGACTGCTGGCTTAATCATTCATTTTTTGGAAGCCATGCCATACTTTTGATTGCACCTGTAACCCTTCTCTGAATATTTTTGTGTTTTATGTTAAGCCGTTTGCTATGGGAGAGTTTCATTTATTGTGATGTACAAGGTGCAGGAGCTTCATGAATATATAGGCCATTACTTAATCACATTCTTTACATAGCATTGTTTGTTTCTTTTAATTGCTGAAGCGATCAGTTATTATCTATCTATCATTACATTTGGGCATTAATCCCAGATAAGAATAGTCAGACTGTTATTTTAAGTGTAAAATCTGAGTGTTAGTATATGTGTGGCTTTACGTGACTTCATAATTATATCATAAGTTCATCCATTATTTTGATGATTATTTTTATGATTATTTTGATTATTTGATTATTTTGATTATTTTGATGTCCAGTCTCTGTATTGCACTGGCTATGCTTTTACTAAAAAACTACTATAGTTATTAAACTGTTCTAAGGTAAATACCAGTTGACGTGGCAAACCTGGAATGTTTACTTCATTCATATCATCTGTGAGAAGTCAATACTGGTCCACAAACACAGCTATGAATTTTCTCAGGGACTGCCTGTTGTTACAGCCTGAAGTTGTTTTAGAGAGGGACCGCGATAACAATGAAATGGTATCGCAATTACATTACAAAAGTTGCTTTCCTTGTCATGTGAAATATATTAATGTAGTCATAGCTATAAGACCATTTTGTGAGCCTTTGCAAAAGCTCTTCAGCTTTACTACGCTGAATGTTACTTGCAAAATTTTTCACCTTGATATTCAAACCTCTTTTCAGTTTATTTACATGTTGAGTAGTGCTGGCTCCAGTACAGATCCCCATGGAACAATGCAACAGATCTTATTTCAGTGTGAAAACCAATTATTTACTTCTTCCTGCTGGTTCCTGTCACTTAATCAATTACTTATATATGCAAGGGCCTTCACTTCCATCTCATGGATTCTTAAGAGCCTTTGGTGAGTGACCCTGTCAAAAGCCTACTAGGAGCAGAACTGGAACATTTCAAAGGGATTACAGTCATCAGTATGCTTAATAACACTTTCAGAGAACTTCAATAGCTCTGAGAAGCCAGACTACACTTTCCACTGACTTTTCAGCACTACATCATGTTCACCAGCAGTATTCTTTATAAGAGTTGCTGTAAATTTCTCCATCAGACTTTGACCTTCTTTGTCCTTGATAGAACTTAAACTGCCTTTCAGAAGTGGGCATTATATTTGACACACTGAAACCCTCAAGAGTGAAGGAAGATGCGGTACAGGTTTATAGAAAATAATGATTAGTCATTGGTTAGTCACAAGCAAAGAACTCCTGGTAAAGGTTTTCAGGGAACTTCCCAAGCATATTTCAGTTTTTAATTAAAGCAATTTTAAAAAATATTCTCTAATGAAATTGTAAAAATGGCATTCTGCAGATTTTTGGCAGTGGATGTTGGGTGTCTGTTTGTTTATTGTAGTGGATTCCTGTCCTGATATTTGTTTGGTAATGGTTTGTGCACTTTCCAAAGCAGTGGTAGCCTTAACATCATCAACTAAATTTATTACTGCACTTGATTCTTAGAGACAAAACCCAAAGCCCATCAAGAACTCTGATCAGAACTCACAGATTGGCTTCCTTATTCAATTTCATATTTAAATGTAGATTACTTCAAGTTTTAAAACCCTCTGGAGAAAAAAAAATCTATTAATCTAAATTAATCTATTGATCCTTGCCTTGCCTTGCCTTGCCTTGCCTTGCCTTGCCTTGCCTTGCCTTGCCTTGCCTTGCCTTGCCTTGCCTTGCCTTCCCTTCCCTTCCCTTCCCTTCCCTTCCCTTCCCTCCTCTCCCCTTCCCCTCCCCC
>NC_034410.1:68967848-69124269 GCF_002078875.1 Numida meleagris | reverse complement strand
CTCTCCCCTTCTCCCTTCCCCCTTCCTCCCTTCCTCTTTTCCCTTCCTCCCTTCCCCTTTTCCCCTTCCCAGTTTTATTACTTTTCCTTCTTGAATTATCTCTAAAAGTCTACTTTTCATTTATTTTTTTTCCAGAATTTCAAGATTATCTGTAGTATTTCTTGAATTTGACCATTAGTGCAAATTTTTACCACAGTTTATATGTGATTTACTGTTGCTGTTATGGTGGGCAGTTCTAGAAGATTACACACAGATCTGGAAATGGGTCTAAAAATGTGGAAAAATGTCATCTGCACATGCATTTAATCACTCAATTGTGTTCTGATCAAACAGCAGTTGTTATTGCTAATACCAAATGTTTTACTATTTGGTTCCTTTGTTTCTGGCAGTCAGAGACAGAAGTAGCTAGTTTATATCAGCTAGCTTTCAAACGATGCGATAAGTTTCCTTTGGTAAATTTTGAACCATTTTTGAGAGTTAAACAGTCTGTATCTCATTATGAATTTCCAAAACGTGCAGATTTTCATGTGATTTATTTGAATTAATTCAAAATACACGCAGTACATTTCCGATAATATTTTAGAATTACTCCCTACATCTTCCTGCACTTTTCATTGAAACTTGGTATGATAAAAAGGATGAAACATTGTATATGTTTCCAGTTTCAGAGAGGGAAGAAAAATAAGTTGAAGTATGTCTGAAAAGAGTTGAAAGAGCAACGTATACGAAAATGTGTGTTATGTCATCCATTCTAGTTCAGATACTTTGCCTCAAATGTCAGGATATCATCAATTGTTAAAATTTCTTTCATAAACAAAATATCCACATCTTTCTCCATTTCTTCTCACATTTCTTAAGGATTAGAGAGTATATGAGAGTATGAGAGAATAAATAGCTGTGTTCTACACTGTTATAACAATTCTAGCTTCATAGAAAACAAATTAGCACAAGCATATATTAGGAAAAAAGTGCATAGGTGCATAGGTGACTTTCAGGGATGTATATGTTGGGCCAGCTTTCTTTCTTTATTAGTAGATACAACAGAAACAAAGTTATGTTGCCTACAAATGAATTTTGTCCCATTCTTTTGGGATGATCATCATAATGTAAAAATTTAAAAGTGCTTGATAGAAATACAATTGTTTATTTGTGTAGCCCAATATCCTAATGAATGTTGAGAAATTCCTATTTTTTAGTAAAAGGAACAGCCAGACAAATCCTGAAGAATAATTCATTTCTATACACCTGCTTAAACATCCGCATTTTATATAAGGATAATAAGAAAGCCATAGGAAGGAATATGACTGAAATAAAGTCTGCCTTCTAGCTGACACAGCTGAAGTCATTGAATAATGCTGCTGAATTTTTCATGAAGACTTTTTGCCAAAAATTCTATTTCTAGTTGACTCAGCACAGCATACATGAAGAAAATTGAATTAGTTGTACAATATGGAATTATACCTATGTATTAATGTAGAAGAGTAGTACCAGAACATGGAAAAGTAAAATTCAAATTCAGAATGAAATATAACTATGCCCATATAGCCATCATTACTAGATTACAGGTCTTACATTAGGAAAAGGTTTTTATTCATAAGAGTTTAGGCTCCATCAAGATTCATTATTTTTCTTTGGTACATTTTAACACTTTTACTCTTTCTCCATCTTTCTATTCTAACAAATCATCTTTTATTTTACAGGAATTACTCTTTTTTTTTCCCTCATTAAATAGTTGTATGTCTTCTAGTTCTTCAAGGATAAGTTCCAAAATTTCCTATAACTAATGCGTATAATTCATTGGACTTTCAGCTAGATCACAGATGTGTTGAAAATTTATAAAGCAAACCAATAATAGTTTTATTTTTCACTCTCAGTTCCTAAAGCAGTAGAAATAATGTAGGAACAAAATCTGATCCTTTCTGGTCACTTATCTGGAGAGTAAGCTAGCTGAAGTGCTTTCCTAGATATCTTCTGTTTACAGTTCTCCTTCATTTTGTATTAATAGCAAAATTAAAATAAAGATCAATCCATGAGAGAATTTTATGCTTCAGTTTTATAAATTTTTGGTGGACTAATGTTTAACATATTGCAAAAATATTTTAGTTGCAGCCCTAACTGGGAAATGTGTGTCTATTTTTAGAATGTACAGACTTCATATCTATAATATCATTACATTATTCAAGAAACATAAAATCTTGCTTAATTTGTTGAATTTATTGCTGTTAAGAAGGGAGAAAAAATGAAACTCTTGTGCTATTTTTTCTTAATATTAAGACATTATGAGTTTTCTTAATACTGAATAGTAGCTATGTGCTATCCAAAAGAGGGAGCCATAGCATTACACTATATCTTACTACCGCATGAGGTGATGAAAATGATTAGCTTCTTTACTCTTTTTTTCTCATACTTAAAGATGCTGACAACTCTAACTTTTTTTGTTGTTCTTTTTAAGTGAAAAAGCAATATAGGTCAGGACAAGATAATGCATACTAATAATATTATTGGATCTGACTGAAACAGTTGTAATAAAGTCATACATGCTTAAACAAGAGAAAAGTATATTGTCATAAAGTTGGAATCGCGTCTCTTGCTCTCGATTCCACCAGATTACTCACATATCAATTTTGAGGAAGGAGCTTAATTTCTCTGAATTCATTTACTACCTTATAAAATGGAAAAAAATACCTAAAACTATCAAAGAATAGACTCTGATGTAAGTATTTGCTAGTAAAAAAGAAAAGTGAAAGGCAAATGTACCTAGGAGGAGAGAACAAAGGACAGAAGAGAGGATACAAAGACTTGAGAATAAAAAGCTGCAGGAAAGCAGGATGAATGTTCCTCAGAGGAGAACTGTTTAAAGTTAAATGTGAACGTACCATTCAAAACTCATATTTGGTAGATAATGTTTGGTTGCCTTCTAGAATCTGTTTTTTGTTACTCAGCTCAAGAATCATAGATGCAATTTCCTTTGTCAGAGGTGATGTGTACCAGCAAGTTCAGAGATTAAAAAAAGACTTACAAATGATCAGTTACTCTAAAAACTGTTTATTTTTTCCAGAGTCTATTGTTTCACATATTTTGAGGTCTTTTTTATCCCTAGATGTTTGATCATCGGAGATCTATATAATTTCAGTACTTTCTTACTTTCTTCACATGTTTTAAAAGTCTGTGCTACTTTTTGTAGAACTTCAGATAACAAGTTTTGGAATAAGTATTATTCCCCAAAATTTGAATTTACCAAAATGGTGTCTGAAGTGCCTAATAGTATCTGCTGCAATATATTATGCAGATACGTTTTAGGAAAATGCCTATGTTATTGATATTGTAACAAATTTTAAGAATGGATCCAGTGCAAAGTACAGAAGGACTGCAATTTTTTGGAGAAAAGCAATAAATTAAATAAAGCACACCAGAGTAAACATTCCACCTTTTTCCTTTTAGTACTTAAAATAGTCCAAATGCACAAAGCATAAGGGCAGAAACTTCTTCCCTATGAAATTCTCTGGAGAGTTTTTGCTTATCCCTTTTACAACATGAAATAAATTCATGTTATAGCATGCATTTTTGGAACAGCTTTTGACTTGCCTTCCAAAAATTTTCTCTAAAAAAAATTTGAACTCAAAAGTAGAAAAATATAGAATTGTTTGTAGCTGTTTATGTTCACCAAATTATAATTTGCAGTCTTTCACATTTCATGATAACATCTTGTTACAGGTGTTTTTCTGAATTCCTTGAAAAAAGATAAATTCTGTAGTTAATATATTTTGGAATTTATTCTCTTCAGTTTTAATATCAGTATTTTATTATCTTTAGTTATGTAAGTTCACAAAAAATAAATGCTTTCCACTTCATTTCTATTGTGACATGTTATTCTTTATTCTTTACTATTCTTTATTCTTTATTAGTTAATATGAAATTAGTTAATATGAATGACTTTAATATAAATTAAAGTCCTTTAATTACTGAAAGCTTTGTTATATAATACCAAATATAACACTCTGCCTTAATTTCCAAATTGAACTCTTCTCCCAGTTGTGTTACAATGAAATTTTGTAATTTTTCATAGAAGTTGAATTAATCAAATTAAGAGTTGTTATCAGCTGCCATTAAGTCATTATTAAAGAAAAGCTGAACTAGAAGTTAAATTTGTTTCTTGATTTTTAACCTTCCCTTCTGATTTGATGAATATATAACAAAATGAACTAGCTTGTTATTTTTGGGATTCTAGCAGATGATACATCGAAGATATATGTGAAGTTTGCTTGAATGTGAGCCCTTTTATTGTAATTATAAAAACAAATTCTTACTCAAGTCTTATTTTTATTTTCTGTTTCCCATGTTGGCATTTCAAAATGTGCTATTTTTTTCCCATTTATGTTCACTGAAGTTATTTCTTATGTCATCAGGCTTACTTTGAATATTCTATTGCCAAACCTAAAACATATGTAATACTTTTAATGTTTTTATTTTAATCATGCAAGTCCTCTGCTATACAGCAAATTACAGTTTGTACTTAAATACTATTTGTTTTAATCTGAACCTATACTAAAATCAAAAGTGTCCTTAAAAAAATGTTACTTAGTAGCTGTAATTCCTAATTTCTGGTGATTTCTCTATGACACATGCTTCTGTTATTTTCTTTTTCTTTCTGGAGTCCAATGAATTCTAGATTTTTCAATGTGTTTATTTCAGTAAGTATTCAAAGCTTAAGTGCAGTAATGGACTCTTTATTACCATTCTTCTTCCCTCTACCATTTACATTGAATATCCTTTTAGTAAATAATTTATGTAGAGGTGATTTTCCTTTCTCTTTCTTGAATGTGCTATATTTGCTACACGCAGGTGTGTATAGTATTATTTCTATTGTTCCTACTTTTTGCTCTTCTAGCCTTGCAAGAGATTTTGGAACTTAATTCCATGTCAGTAAAAAGTTTCTGCTAAATTCTGTGGCATTTCTGTACTCTTCCAGCTTTTTGTCTGGCATTAATGATTTAAAGATTCAATCCAAGAAACTGTCGTCTTCAGCCTCATATTGTTTCAATAGATCCTGGGAAACTTGCATACAGTGTTCTTTCCTTTCCCCTGTGAGCACTCATGGGAGCCATCTTCCACAAACTTTGTGATATTCCAATGCTGCCACCATCATTTCCAATGTGTTGAAGTTGATAACCAGCTCCATACACAGTTCCCAGGTCATAATCCACTGATTTGCATGGATGAGCCAATCAAGATGCTCTTTGTTTTGTCTTGTGGCAGCTATGCATGGCCACCCAGAATGTAGTTTGTCTTTCACATTACTGTCACAACTGCTGAAATGCACTACCCACTGCCTCATTGCATTTGCATTCACTGTTTGGTCTTCATAAATGTTCAGTGAGCATTGATAAATGTCAATGAGTGCAATTTTTTTCTGCATGGAGGAATTCAATGACACACCTTTGCTTCATAAGCACTTTCACATAAGAAGTCATTTTGTCAGACTGTACCTCTGCTGCCATCTATCTCACAGCAACAAAATGTAACAGAAGGGAAGGTTCAAACTCTACTGCCATATCACCAACATCCTCCTCCGATGCCAACATAATAAAAGAGGAGGCATTATTTTTAGAGCAGACCTCAGACCACATGTACTCTTCCATATGTTATATATCTATGCAGATTATATCTACATACACATTATACACATTAACATAGATTCAGTGTACCAACTACAGAGAAAGAGTATGAAAAGGCTGGAAAGAAAAATGTGTTATCACTTAACATTACTTGTGATTACAGAGCAGTTCACCATTTCCTCCATAGGTCAGTTGCCATAGCCCAGGCTGAAGTTCTTTGGGTGTGGATCAGGCACTTCAGTCTTTCCTGTATACACCGGTACTCAGCCATGTGGAAAATTCTGCCTCTTCTTTCTCTCTACATCCATCTGATCCTCTTATTTACTCATTGATAATCATGATGTTATTTCTTCCTTTTATAAAGGCTGAGTTTAAATGTTACTGAAGTCTTTGACAATACTCATACTGTGCTCTAGACTGTGCTAATCTTTCCATCAGATCTATGTCATTTACCTGGGGCTTACACATAGCTGTTTTCAACAAATGCTTTGAAATGTTTTGTTGTAATTGCTGAGTGGTAATTGGAAATTTTGGAGGGGCATCACATGAATCCCAATTTATTTGATCTCTAATATGACATTGACCTTTCAGTTTATTCCTAGTAAGATGGAACTGTATCATTACGAAGTTACTACATACAATGCTGTAACATTACTTATTTACACATAACATTTCCTCAGTTCTTAGTATTTCTTCAAGAATTAATTGCAATATTTGATCCTACGCTCAGTGAGAAAATCTATTTGAGTTAGAAGAGTGAAACTTTTTAATGAGCTGTAAGCTAAGACTTTTATATTCTCCTGTTGTATCTGCAATTTAACAGGTCTTCAAGCTCAGTAATAAAATAGTTTATGCTTACCTTATCTGAAATCAAATATAAAATTTGAACTTTAACTTGATATATAGAATTGTGTTTATATAAGTTTCTGAGCATCTTTGCATTTAAACTAGAATGTTAAAAAGTTCTCATTTCTAATACTGTGTTGTTCATGCCATCCTGTCTATTCTCTTGTCCTTCAGATTTTCAGATTTTGGGAGGATTTTTTTTTGTGATATAAAAATCACAACTTTGAATGAGTTCTCCATTCTCAAGTCCTTTCACAACCATTTGGTTGTCTTTTGTGTTTAAAGTATTCAAACATATATTTATCAAGGCTGTGCGGTTTTTTCGTTTGTTTGTTTTTTGTTTGTTCTTAATAAACCTCAGGTCTGTTGAATATGCAGTAGGCAAATTTTAAAGGCCCTATAAACATTTTCTATCAGGAAAGTGGGATTCTTTAGGACAGATTTGAACTAGCTTTCAATAGTTTATTTATTTATTTATTTGATTGTCTGTTTTGTTTACATTCTTTTTTTATGGGTTTCTGCAGAAAGAATCTGCAGACTCACGGGGTAAAAAAAATCCACCCACACTACAATTCCAGTCAGCTGTTTAATGTTGTGTTGTTCAATGAGAACTGAGTTTGGTTTCTTTAATTTGAAAATGATAAATTCACCTTCTCTTAAAGAATAGGTGGTATTTTCTACCTAAGAAGAATTAAGAAATATTATTAACATTTCTATTAGTCAATTAATTAATTAATTATGCTAGGAAGTCACTATTGATGGACATAAATGTGATTGAAAAATATACTACATGCCGGTGGGCTGACCAATGGCTGCCCTAGTAGGAAGACAAGCTATGGGATAAGCAGTGATATGAGTTCATGAACTTAGGCTGGATTGTATCTTAGGCTTTCATCTATTTCCTGGTCTTTCTTGGAGATCTCTTAAAAATGGAGCACAAACATTTGTGGTTGTTAAGACATGAATCTTTCGTCGTTCAAATATCCATAAAGTGTTAAGATAAAAATGATGGTAGCATCAGTTATTTTGGACAAGTGCTCACTGTGATTTGGAACGCAGGGAAGGATCTTTCCCTACTCTTGCTAAACCAATTTGGTCTCCAGAGCAACAGGAACAGAGTTTTTCACTGCTACATATGCCACTCCATGGCATAGGATGTCATTCTCTTTTTCCTTACTTCCCTCAGAATGGCTCACCATTCAGAAACATCCACGCTCTCCACTATCCACTGATTTCTTCAGACCTCTCTGTTACCACAAACATCAATAGTCAAGTTACAGCAAGGCATAATAAATCCAAGTGCTAATGAATGCAGTGAAGCCAGGTCCTCTACCTGGCAAACTATGTGAAGAGATAAATATTGGAAATATTATGATACTTCTGTAATTCTAACATACAACAATTATTTGTAATGAGCATCAGACAGATAAAGACTGCTGGGCTCCTGGGTTACTTCTGCTCACTAGTAGATGAAATCATAATGCATCTAACTCTCACTATTAATTCAACCATAACTTTTAAATTTATCTCCACTGGTGCAGATATTTATGAGTGTGACATGCAGATTCTAATTCATTTCTGGTGAAAATGTATAGCTAATGTTGGTGACTTTATTGAAAAATAGATTTTTGTAGCTGAGAATTTGTTCTGTTTAATAGTATAACTGTGCTCTTTGTAGTTGTTGCAGTTTCCGTGGAAATAAATAGGTGATATTATTTTCAGAGTGACAAATGCATATACATACATATACATAAGTAAATCATACATATGTTCTTGCATTTAAATACTGGATATTTTTTTACTCTATGTTTGAGTTTCTTTCACAGGGAATTTCACACAACTGCAGAAAACAAACCATATGAACACTGAAATATACTTCTTATTAAATTCTGAATGAGATAAACAGCAAGTTTTAACCTCTGTTCCTAGTGTTAATGAATATGGTTGGCAAAGTATGAAGCCTGACTAATTATCAGACAAAGTAGTTTGATATACCGTATGAAAAGAAATTCATTTATTGAAGAAAAAAAGTTGAAAACCATGCTATATCCAAAGATTAACACCACTGTATATACAGGAAAAGTGACTCTTCTTCAGCTCTTGACTGGGATATGTTCTGGTTTGTAAGCACATCTGACAAAACAATTGTTTGTAAATTAAAGTGGTAATTACACATGATGACAAACTTTTTTATCTAAAGTTTAATATCTACAGTTTTCTATTTTATCATTAGGATAATAAATATTGGATTCTATTTCACTGAGTATGCCTCAGAAATAACCATGGTAGACTACAAAGAATGGTGAGAGCACATGTTTATATTTTCCTTGTTCCCTTCAGATAACCAACAGTGGTGTGGAAAGTTCTGTTTAAAAGAATCGTCACTTGACCTGTCAATTAGCTAAACTTCAGGAACAAATAATTGAACCAGTAAGAAGTCCACTTTACATTTGCATTGTAGAGGGGCATTTAATAAAGATAGCAGAGATATTTTTTTTTTTATCTTACTATCACTAAGATCCCTGGTTTTCCCAAATGACTACTCCTTGAATTAAGAAACAGTGAGATAAGCTGAAAATCCCATTTTGAACTAGTTGTTTAAATTTTCTGTAGGTAGGAATCTTATAGTACGTGTTAGCAGGTAGGATTTGTGAGGGTGTTAGGGTAAAAACAGATGCTTCACTGAATGTAATCAGTAATGCTACATTATTGTATTTAGGTGATTTAGTCATCAATTCTTTTTCCAGAGAGTTCTGGCTTCAATATAAAGTTATTGACTGAAAAAGAAATTCTTTATTCTTTCAAGATTTTCATTCTGGATTGAGTGTAGGCAGAGCGGCTGTTTCACTGTGATTTCCTCTGATGTTTACCAGTCTGGATGTGTTGTCAAAGGGCACAAACTTGAAATGGCCTGCAGATCTCTTGCCAACCAACTGAACATAAACTTCTTACCTCACCTGATATTGGCTAAAATATGTATCACCTTACAATGCAAGTACATGCATGGGTTTCATAACACTGATGCTGTCCATACAGTATATATCTATACAGTATATACAATGTCCATATATACTGTGCCCATATCTATATACCTAAGTTGATAAGTATACTAATATCATCATAGGTATAGATTGATATAGACATGGTAATGTAGATATATAGAATATAGACATATACATGTATATTTCTATTGATATCAATATCTATATAAATATATAGATATATAACTATATGTATGCATATGTCTATGTCTTGTCATAAACAGTAAAAATTTGTTATTTCTTTATTGTCTACTAAAGTCACAGACTGACTAGCATGAAATTTAATTTGTGCTAATCATCTTGAGGTGAAGGAAGCAGAAAATTAATGTGACTCATTTATTTTCTATACTACAGCAATGTCCCCCCTACTTATGCTCCTTAAAAGCATGTATTTGCAGACTTCAGCTCTCATTCTATACAAAATAATTATTTTGATGCTATTGGCACAGAAATAATATAGAAAGCCACAACATCCAACAATAGTTAATTTTGATCCTGCCTGTGCTTCAGCAGCCCACAGTACTTTGTTTAAAAAAAAATCAAGTAACCTTGAACCAATTCAAGTGAAAGGTCTTTTACCTGGGTCAAGGTAACTTCCATTGCCAATACAAGCTGGGAGATGAGAGGATTGAGCACAGCCCTGCCAAAAAGGACCTGGGGGTATTGGTGAAAGGGAAGCCCATCCTTGGAGATTTTCAAGACGAGGCTGGATCAGGTCCTGGACAACCCAATCTAGCTGTGGATGTCACTGCTCTTGCAAAGGAGTTGGACAAGAGGACCTTTAAGGGTCTCTTCCAACACTAAGGATTTTATGATTCTACGATTCTTTGTATCAAAGATGGCAGGTTTCCTTGTAGTGGCTTTTAACACTTACATGTGGTTGCTACAGTGACTGTCTCTGCAGTGATTTAGTGGTGTCTGAGATTCCCATCCATAGGTTCTAGGGATGTTCCCAGTGAAGTACACAGTATATAGCTGTTGTTTCAAATGACCTACACTTCACATAAATATCACTAATCCTGAGTTTATGTAATTTCTCAACTATTAAAAACACTGACATTATTTTTGAAAAGATGCTGAGATCCTCTTCATATTACGAGATCTAGAACCTTAACCCTGCACTAATTAGAGCTTAAGTCTTGGCTTAGGCCTTCTCAAGGCTCAAAATGTGAGTTTATTCTACTCCTAGTGTGCTACACATACAAATATGTGCACAAAACACACAAGAGATATCTGGTCTTATTTGCAATTTCTAGAAATTTTTTAGATGCGTGTTTTCTTTGAAATCCTAATTCATATATTGTATGCAATTAATAAGTAGTCAAAAGGTCCTGTGACTGTGTATATCAGTGAGGTTCGGTATTTAATCAGTCAAATGGTTATTAATCATAATCCTTAAAAGTAGTTTTTAAAAATCTGTCTATCCAACATGTAGTTTCTTAGTTTCAGGAAAACATTATGAACTAGAATCTAAACATGCTAGAGACAGAAAAATACATCAAGATCTCTCTCACTGCAAATTTAAGAGCCTCTGTAGAGATGTGTTATAGGGAACTGTTTGATTAATTTAGACTAAAATATAAATAAAAATTGTATGATTTTAAAATCAAATGATGAATAAATAATTAGATAGAGTACTTTGACAAGACTTTCTTTTAGCAATGCTAGTAGATATGCATCTGGATGTGTAATAACATTAGGCACACTCCTAATCCACTACTTATTATATTCATCTTTTTTTTTTTCCCCCCTCCTTTCTGAATTAAGACTTCAAGGAAGGAAGTGTTCTCAACCAGTAGATTTTTGTATCTTAAAGCAGCTGCAGTGTGCTTCTGGAGAGCTTCTTTTAATTGCCTTTAAAAGTAGTGTGAAATACATTACTAATATTTCTGTTTTGAAAGTTGTGTTGTTTGCTGCAGGAATGGATTGCCTTCATTAGTAGAAAAGATTTGTCAATGGGATTATGAATAGAATAGGAGGCAACATCATAAGCTTAGATTATATTAAAATATGATCCATTCTTATATAACCTTGCAAAACACTTGAAGTCATCTGTGAGTTCTAGGTCTTGATGCAACTGTCACTACTGCTATTAATATAACTACTACTTAATAATAATAACAATAATAACAGAATAATATCTTCATTATATGGACAGAAGTTCTATTTCCCTGAAGGATAAGGAAGAGGATAACTCTTTTTCTTTAGAACATGAAAGGTTTTGCTTAGTGTCTTACTTCTTGGACAGATAGGAACTTAATTCAAATATGTGTCTTCATCAGGAAATAGAGTATATATCTCACAAATTGAAAATAGTCATCTGCTGATGATCCATGGGATGCAGATAACTGCAAAGAAGGAAGAGTCTACATGGATTTTAAAATATATTTCCATTTTTCAGCAAGTCCGAATTCTCTTTAGAGATGAAATTTCCTTTTACATTTGGAAAGTTAATGTAAGGATTACTGCACATCTTACAGGAAATGAGAAAATATTTTCTATAATGCAGCATTCTTATTTTTACTCTGAGAAAAAATATATTTTTAAATCAGAATCATTACAAAAACAAAGATTCAGCACTCATTTTCACTCTGAGTAAGGGAAATGCACAAAAGTAATTAAATGGCTTCAGTGGGACTAGTCTTAATACAAAATGTTGCTTATTCTGTATGGGCTCCAGAATCTGGCACAAGCACAAACAGTCATCCTTACAAACAGTTTAAGCAACTACTAACATACTTTTTGAAATACCCATATTTGCCTGATATTTTTTCTGTTCCTGCAAAGGAAGAATCATTTCCATTAGATTTCCCACAATCTGCACCCATTTCTTAAAGTCAGAAAAGAAAAAAGAACATTTATCTAATAGTTTCCAACTTGGTATCTGAATCTTTTATTATAAAGGATTATGATAAAGAATAACATAATTCACATGAAAGTATTCTAATAAAGAACAATGCACACAACCAACAAAATTCATCCAGAAATTTGCACTGAAAACTTAAATAAATTAATTTTAATCTACTCTCATAATTTGCCTGAATAGTGTTTAGGTTTATGTATATGTACGCATACACACGTATGTAAGAAATATGTTCATGAACTGGGGATACTCTGATTTTTTAAATTCATACACAGGCAGTTTACGGATTAAATCTTGTATAATATGTAACTTTTGGATATTAACATGTGAATTTTATTTCATAATGTGCCTACATTTACTTTCAAAAGAGAGCTAATGGGGCTATTGTTCCCCTTCTCCTCAGCTCACTCTGTTTTTGCTTTACTTCATTTGTATCTCCTCAGGAGCAAATATTGAAAGACAGAGAAAATAAAGAACAATTATTTTAGTAAGATCTGAAGCTTAAAATGGAAAATCTTCCCACATTTTAAGTTTCCTTTAATGAACAATTTTATATAATTTGATGTTTTCTTGAATTCTTTTTTAAGAGGTTCCAAAAATAAATGTCAAACTCTTCATTCCTGATTATCAATCTAATTTATCATTATTTTCAGACATTAACAGATAAATATAATAATGTTTGTATATATTGCTAAATATATTGTTTGTACACATTATTAATTGCTTTCAATTGAATGATTAAAGAATAAGCAAACTGACATCACCTCCTTATGAGAACTGTTGTGTAGTTGTTCGAAAATGATGAAAAGGCCTGCTGTTTCCATCTCCAAATAGGAAAGCATTATCTACAATTTTCTCTGTTTCACTGAATCTTTTGTTATGCATCATATATAAAGAGCATGTTTTGATTTTGGACAAGCCATTTAAGAACTCTTTCTCAACATATTATATGCAGTGGAAAATGCTTTCAGTATTTCTTGAAAAACTGGAATCTCTGAGCAATAACATGCATGGCCCAGTGCTCTAATATTTTCTCAGGCAGAATTTCCATGAAGCTGGTGGTTATTTCCCTTGACTAGGATTTGTGAGGTCAAAGAAACCTGAGTAATATTTAATGCCTAGAAATTTGTACTTACACAAACATCCCTGACATTTGCATTTTCATATCTGGAGATTCTTATATCAGATTTACATTTATGTAGACAGGAAAAAACTGAATCTAATTTGATGTCATCTTTGTGTTGTTATTACTCTTACTACTAAAAGGCATGAAATTTAAATATAAAAATTTTCATTTAACTGGCAAAGACATATACTGGCCATTACTTGAGACTCTACATCTTGCAATTACAGAAATACATGGTGAAAGAAATATTAGTGACTGTTTATGGTATTTTTGAGGTACGCAAAGCATATTTATTTTCATGCACATGGGAACGGTCACATGGAGAAATTCAAGGACTGGGAAAGCAGAGGCTCTCCCACAGAGCTACTGAGAGCTTATCACCTGAACCCTCTGTGCAGCCATCTCTCTTTATGGGATGAAAACAACCTCACCAGCCTCCATTTCTGAGATTGTGGAATGAAGTTTAAAAACAATACACTTGGCTTTCTGTCTTCACTTTCTTATAAGCTGTAGTATATGCACAACATTGTTCTGTCTTCCCTGAAGTTAGTAACAACATTTTCCTTCAAGTAAATCACATCCAGTTTTGCTAGAATTTTCTGCTGTAAACACATAATGAGGTCTGATCAGGAGTGGTCCCTCCTGTTAAGTCATGCCAGGCAGGTAGGCCTCAGTGCCACTGGAGGTTTTAACACAATCATTCACTGGATGTCAGAACAGTAACTTGCCTTTTGCCACTCGGAGATTTTATATTTGTTTAAGAGACAAAAGGAGAAAGTTATTAAAATGACGCTTGACTGCTTTTATGAGAATTCTTTTTGTTCATAGCTGAAAATCATTTCCTCTTGCATTATTTTCTTTCCCCTCCCACCCCGTTCCAGAAAAAAATTAGGATCTATTTCCACAGATGACTTTTCATAAACTCTCTCACTCACATGCAGAATGCTGTTAGCTTTCACTCAGACATCCTTATTCATGTTCAAATATTTGTGCTTCTGCAGATAACATTTGCATGTAACACCTGCTGCAAGCCTTAGAAATTCAGAAGGCTTTCTGAGATGAGTGGGAGAGGCATTTTTGTCTATGCTTTTGCTTCACTTGTCTTCTACAGTTAAATAGCCTTGACTGAATGAAAGAAACCTATAAAATAATATATCAGATATGGTCTGATATATCCAGGTCCGTGTAACCCAGTTTTGTTGTGAGAACAAGATTTGCGCAGAAACTGGGAGATTTTTTTTAAAATGTTCAGCACTGAGTTTTATTTCCAGGAAGATCTTGCTGCGTCTCCAGAAGAGTTCGCAAAAAATGGAAGAAGTTGGGGGAGAGGGAGCAGAAAAAGAGAACAGTGCAATATTTCTGTTTATCTCTAAAAATAGGCGAAAGATTGTGTGTGCATTTGTGATTTACTCTATACTACATCAAAACTCTTAAGTAGTATTTGTTCCTTTGTGTGTCCTGTTATTATCAAGATTTGGATGTCATCAGGAGACATAACTTAGTTTATCAAAACTCATCCTCAAAGGAAATTGTGGGTCCTGTTCCTTTTGACCTCTACCTCTCAAGGCTTCTGCCAGTAGATTCCCTGCAAGCTGTCTTGTTGGGCTACAAAAACAATTTCCTGACTCCAGAGCAAAAATGAATGTCAGAATTAAGTTGTGTAGTTCTTTCCACAGCACTCATGTTCAGTAAGAGCATTTAAACTAGTGGATTTTGATTGGCAAATATAGGGGATTAAATCGTTCCCATTGGTTGATCCAATGATTGGAGTGCATACCTGCCAACATAACGCAAACTGCACTGAGTGCAGCATCCTAGTGGAGCAGAAGCCAGGTGAGGGGACAGTGCAGATCATCCCAAATGAGCTTCTATCTGGAGGGGAGGACTTTTTCAGATCAGTCACTTCTTCAAACAAGTGTGAAAACTGAGTGCTTTGTTTGAAAGCCTGAAGAACTCAGACCATGGATCTGTACAAAGCATATGGCAGCAATATTTCACTTTGCCATTTCTCTCCAAAATGCATTTCCAAACTGCTTTCTGTGTTTTGGTGATATTTACGCAACAAAATTTTTCTGTAATGACTGCAATGTAGCCTCTGGAAATGAAATACTCTACCTTCCTCACACAAATAAGCAAACAAAAATTTTACTGTTGAAATCTCTCCATCAGGACTAAAAAGACTTGACAACTATCCAACTTCAGTATATAATAACAAACACATATATTGCATAATTTTGAAACAAGCTTGTTTATCTAACATTAAAAAAAAAAAACAAACAGATTTTATTTCCATAGGCATTTGATTAAATAATACAATCATGTAAAAGTTTTACATCTTTGCTAACAGAAAATGCCACTAGCTATCAACATATTTAATCTTTAAGTCAGATTATTACATAGTGAATGGCAAATGACAGGACAATGTATTTTGTCTGCAAAATTGACATATAGTTAGCAATATGCCTATATTATAAACTAACATAATTCTATAGAGTTCACAGTAATCATAGGGAAAAAATGTAATGAGATACCTAAATATTTTATTAGTCCATTCACTTTTTGGAAGAAAATTTTTGCTGTGCAAAATGACTTGGAACCAATGATCTTTGTAGAGCCATCATTAGCAAGTCTTATCATTATCACCAATATTATTTATTAAACAAGATATTTGATACCATTAGCAAAACTATTACAAGTATTACATTTGTCTTTTCATCCATATTTGCTCTTATCATGAGAAACTAGTTTAGTACTCAGCATGAACTTGCTGTGATTTAAGTAAAATATTAGTTTTGTCGCTGACTTAATTGGAGCGAGGCTGATACACTGATTACAAATCTTACTCCTGCATATGGAAAGTATCCTTACCAAACCTATCATTTTACTGTTCTCACCTGCTACTTAAACCTGTCTGTGAGAGGGTGAGTGGCTACTACTGTATGCATGTTACCACACAGTTGCAAGGGATATTGATTTCTTTATGGTTCTCATGCATCATTTTTTGTTTCAAGCTCATCTCTCAGTGAAATTGAATGGATGTGACTGCATGTCTCTTGCATGTGAAAATAAAAAGTAAAATGTCATTCACTGGGCAATTGCTTTCTGCTGATTACTTCAAAATCAAGTGGTCATTTTGGCCTTTTATGCTTTCTGCCTTGCTTTCTCTCCTAGTCTCTGTTTATAAACACCAGACTGATATTGTTGGTAGAGCTTCTGGAAAACTACCTTACACTTTAAGCCTGTTGACTTTGACTTACCTCTCTGAACATTCAGAGGAACATCTGCCTCAGATCTCAATCATTCTGAACCCTGAGCTTTCACTTCCCCCATCATGTAAAAAAAAAAATATATATACTAATTTCATTACCATAACTAAAGAAAAATAAAGCATCATTACTTCATTTCTATAAGTACAAAAAACCTCTTCATTTTTCACCCTTCTTAATTGAGTTTGTTATAATTAGATGTTTTCAGTAAAAACAAAGATGAAAGACAGAAAAAGGTTGTAGTTTCTATCCAGACAGGTGAAAGAGTACTCTAAGCTAAAGTTAGATTACATTGTTGCTGTTATATTGCAGTGAAACTGAATGAGAGTAATACTCTGTCTGCTAGATAACATATACATTGCTAGATTTCCGATATGCACAAGAAATTGTCATATACACAGCAGCAGAAGTTTAGATTTCAGCAATTATTTTCAATTCCTTTCTCAAAAGTGCTCTTCTGACTCTTTTCCCCTACCCCCTCCCTAAAAGGTATCTACAAAGAATCTTTAACGTTTTAGCCATTTTGAAGAAAGCATCTGCTTTTTATTTTTGTTATAGACATTTCTGTGCTGCAGAAAGTTAATCGACTCACCGTGTCTGGCAGCGTGAGCCCGGCTCTGCCCATCCAGTGCTGCTTCTCTACCTGCTTCCTCCCTTCTGCCTAGAGCTGTATCTCCAGCGCTGTGTGTGCCTACATCTAAGTAAGACAGCCTCTCTCTCAGTATCGCTTTTAACTCAGGCAGGCAGGGAGCTGAAGCCAAAGGGACTCTCTATCTGATTGGTTTCCATTTGGTGGCCCTGATTAATAAGAAACGTCCCTCACTGAGAGAGATGTTGCTGCCGATAGAGCCGCAGCGCTCAGATGAGGAGGTTTGGGGCTGGGGGGACGCCGGCTTTGCCAGCTATACAGTGATTTGCAAGTGAATGCAGTGGGAGGGTTCAGAGAGGAGGGCTTTGTTAAGGACCCTCTTATTAACTGAGACTTAAATGAAGAGACTTGTGCTACCAGCTCAGTTTGATCTGTTTTCAGTTTTAACGATAAGGGGAAAGGCATGCCCATAACCTTTGAATTATCTGGAGAAAAGATTTACCCTAATTATCTACACGAGCAGTTCAGTACCATTTATGTGCACATATTGATAGAAGAAAGTAAAATTATCCAGTACCATTATGATGAAAAATTATTTTAAGTTGAAAGAAGGGACAGTGTAGGAGCTCCCCCTTGTACTACATAGGTTTGCAGCAGCAGTATCACTTACAGATATTGATAATGATGGACTTGTCATTGTACCTGAAAGAAGACATAATGTAAAGTTGCAAAGGATATTTCAGGAGTTATGGTTAATAATGTTCAGGTCACTCACAAAAACATGTGGTTTTGCCAGCAACACAAATGAAATTTCCTGCTTCCTGGTACATTCTGTTTGGGTAGGAGTAATCATTGCGTCCCACTATGCTACCAGTGCACAGTATTGCAGAATATCATCATTTGTTTGAAATAGCATAAAGGATAAGATGTAACCTATCAAAATAGGAAAACTGAAGTGCTGTAAGTCCTGTGCATTTTTTTGTGGGCTCCTGATTGCTGATAACTATTTCAGCCGCTGACATAATTTAAACATTTGCAACAGGACTGCTAGGAACTCATACTTTGCAGTCACTTTCTATACCAAAATGTTTTGACAATGACCTTCACTAGATGTCTGTTGTAGGCATGAATAGACTAGCATAAAATACTGTGAAATGTAATGTAATGTAATTAATTTAGTGCCAGCATTTCCTTCTTAGAAATATGGATCATGATGCCAGTTTCTAATTAGGATATACCATTAGGTCTATGGGTTCAGTAACTGGTGGAAGGAGGAATTTTTTCACTCTCATGGAGAAACCTTACTATAACAAAAGAAGTGTTCACCTAAAATACCAGTTGAGAAACCTAACTAAATTACTCCCTTTTCTTTATGCCCATATAATTGCTTCAGTACTACCATTGATGAGCTAAACGGGCCCATATTCACAGCATGTTGTTTCTAATGAGAACTATGTCATCATTATATTCCATTTGAACTGATTAAGGGATTGATACAATTTGTACAGACATCAGTCTGAGCCTTTCCATTGATTTCAGTGGCACTTAAATCGGTCCCTGAGTGAACTTAGTCTTCTCTGGGAATGCTGCACATCCATGAAGACAATATTTGCATGTGTGTAACTGAAAGTAGAATTCAGCCTAATACTTTGAAAACCAAAAATCAAAATCTAAACTCAGAACAGGATCAATTAGTGTACCTCAACTAAAAGTGTATAAAGCAGTTCAAATGAGCACATGCATTTCACAGTCAGTCCACTTTAGCAGACCTACAGATAAAAATGATCAGTATAATTTTTGTTTCAGTAAGTACATGGGAAAGCAAAAAAAAAGTTACAGGCAAACAACTGTGTATCTCTGATACCTTGTGGCCCCAGCACAGCCTTTAATTTTGGGGATCACCAAAAATAATTTTTTTTAATTTGAAGATGGTTGGATGATAAAAACATATGAGTAATGTATCTAGGCTTTTTCACTTCATTAGTGTTTTTCACAGTTTTGGTTGCTCTTTTGGAACATTGTTTCTACTCTAATCAGTATTAGGAGTTCATCCAGGTACAGAGGACAAACTGGAGAGATGTGCAAGATTTTGCACAATTCTTTCTTGAGCTTTAGAATGTGCTATTCCCAGGCAGCTGGAGGTCTGTCTTCTGCATTGAGGGTAGGCACACACACCAGTTCTGGCAGTGAGTATTCATAAAAGAGAAAGGCTCTGTTCATGTTCATGCCATCTAGAATTTTGTAGTAAAACAGGCAACATTATTTATATTAGACAGTATAATGGCTGCTCTCTCAGATATATTTTTAATGATGTTGTAAATAAAGCACAGTGACTACTACAGGGGAAAAAAGACAAAAAAAAAATGTGCTATGCATTCACAATCAGGACATACTTCTAATGCAAACAGTATTACACAATTAGGGTAAAAAGTTTTGCAAAGTAAGCTGTAAATGGAATATACATTAAAAGTAGGACAAAAGGGAAGAAGTGCAGGTGTGGTAGCAACCAAAGAGGAAGGGTGGAAATCTGGGGCTGTGCTCTAACTCACAGAAATCTACTCCATATAGGGAAGAAAAAAGAAAATGCTCCTTCTGAAAATGAGTGGGTAGAAGGTAAGATATGGAAAAGCAGAAAGTGCACCAAAAGGTTAAGGCAATATTGTTTTTATTGCAAGACAGACTGTACTTCAGTTTTATGTTTTATGAAGTCTTTCTGGAATCGAGTCTCTTCCTTTCTGACCCCTCTTCATCTTCCTTTCTTTTCCTTCCTGGAGATTTTTCTGCTGGTGACCATTGGAGGCAGTGATTACACACCCAATCTTCATTGAAATTCTGAACATTTCCTTATTTCACAGTGGCTAAGATCACTCAGCAATGCATGGAGTTGGGCTTATTGCCATGATAAATCATTCTGAGTTCAACCACTGCTTTCTATCATTTTTTTCTTTTCCTGACAGGTTTACACTTAATTTGTTTAGGTAAAACTAAATGCAAATAGATCTTCTGAAGAAGAAAGGAGTCATCTGTTTCTACCCCACAGTAGAATAGGTTTCACCTTCTATAATCCATTCAATGGATGATTTCTACAAATCTTCTGGTGAGACTTTGAATTCTCAAATTGTGTCTGCCTACGCTTATGGTAAACTGAGGAAGGCCTAAATTCTCAAAAATCTGCATTCCTGCCAATGTCCTATGGTTTGTAAGGAAAAAATGGCCTGGGGTTTTGGTAGTAAAAGTTCACTTCAGTCTGCCACTTGTATGACTTCTTTCCATTACGCAAAAAGTGAAAGAGATTTTAAATCTTTCCCAAAGAATAGACCCTATGCAATGCCAAAAAGAACAGAGATGAAAAGATTGGAAAGTGAAGAAGCACATAAGTGAGGGAAGTTCCTTCACAAGAACAATGACAATCGTTGTGCAACTTGAGCAAATAATTACTATGAGCTGAAAAACTAGTTCAAAATGCAACTGTATTTTCACTTATTCTGTGATTTTAAAAAGAAGACACTATTAGCTTCTTCTCCAGTTTTTCTCCAAAGTTTCCTTTCTTTTTCTGTGAAAGGCCTTAAATGATTCATTTGTTAAAGAATATGATGAAGTGTGTGACTTTGAAGGACTGACAGAACATTACTTAATCAGACTTGACAAGCAATAGATTTTGGCTAGTCCCCTTTGAAATACATAAGATAGGGCATAAGAGAGAGAATAAGAAATCTTCTGCTCTTTTTCCCCTTTTGAACCCCTTCCTTTGAAAAATTTATGCAAGGAACAGCCACTCTTTCTTTTCTGAGGGAGAATTACAATATTGTTTCTAGCTCCAGGTTGCCAAAAAAAGACATGAGACAAGGAAAGATGTGTGTGTAGGAGGGAGAAGAACATGTAACAAGGCCAAAACATGGTAACAGCACTTAAACACTGTTAAACTTTTAGCTGTGTTAAAACAAGCCATAACTAAAATGCATGTATAAGGCAACACAATGCCCCACCAACCATTGGATTAAGCTAACATGTCTCTAAACTTAATGGTGTATATGTTTTGAGAAAGATAACAGTAGAAGCTTTAGTTAAAAATACATTTGTCAGTTTTACATCTTAAATTGTATACTCTGTTCCAAGTATTTTAAAATCAGTTATATTTCTGACTTATTTTTTCTCATCTTGTTAAAACCTAGTGATATTTCCTTTTAGGAAGATGGTACAAAATGATTGTATTTATTTGCACACATATATATACAAATTTACATAAACATTGACTTTATTATGAGAAATGCTTTTACCCCCCAAAAAGTAAAGATTATTTAACCAACAAAATCAAGCTGATTTGATTTCACATTTTAAATTAAAAATAAAAATAAATATAAGGTCTCTTACAGCTTTAATTTTGTGAATCCATCTTTAATTAACATTTTTTTCTTGTCTGACATAAATCAAGGGAATCAATCAACTTTATCTTGCTTTCTTTACTCAGTCTCCAGATGCAATAATTTGAAATTTCAAAACAAGATAAATCTGTGTTAGAATTTGCTAAGAGGGAACTAAAAATTTAAAACATCAGAACAGATTTAGTAGCAGCAGGGACTTTATGTTTTTTCAGCATTTCATCAATTCAAAGCTGGTAAAAATTTTTAAAGTACACAATAACAAATATCACAACATAAAATAAAATTAAAACATTCTATGTTTTTAATCAATGTAATAAAAATAACGTAGTGTGTTATTGCATACGTATAGAGTTAAATGCACTGTATTTAATGTGAAAAACAAATATTAAATACAAGTTGTTAATGCATGAATAGATAATTATGAAGTCTTGTAAAAATATAGTATGAGTGCCAGGCTGAGATGCGAGTCATAACTCTTTTATATACTGATGTACTGAGCTGTTCATTTCTCAGTCATATAAATTATTTTATTCATGGATAATTAGAGCTTGTCAAGATCTTTAACAAAGATTTTTGCTTGGGTATTCTGGCTTACTGAAACTATTGACAATTACTGGATTCTTCTTGTTGATCTCCTGTATCAAATCTGGGAGAAAACTGTGAGCACATGATTCCTGCCTGAAATGAAACTTCTCAAAATTAATTAAATTCAGTGTTATGCTTGACCTAACTCAGTTTGTTTTGGGTGAGGCTTTTGTTTGTTTGTTTGCTTGATTGGTTAGTTGGGTTGGTTGATTTGGTTTGTTTATTTGTTTGTTTTCTTTTTTTGCATCTCACTGCAATATATTTTGAAACTCATTTATTCAGGGACAAGATATCTTTGTGTTTTTTTTTTTTTTTTTTTTTTTTTTTTCCCCACAATCTAAAAAATCACAGTGAATGAGAAATTTCATGACCTCTCTACAGTAATTATCAATTTAATTGCAGTATTCTTTATTCTAATACACCTTTAAAGGATGTACTTAGAAAAATGTTTTCTTCAGATGCATAGGTGAAATAATCAAGTTAAATGTTCTTTTAGTAGCTGCAACAAAGATAATATTTTAATTTGCGTGTCCTGAATCTACTGTCTTCTAAAAACAGCGACATTGGTACCTCCTAACATTGAGAAAATGGTGCTTCTTAAATGTTAATAAAAAAATTCAAGACTTGATCAGCCCAGCAATACATATATTACCGGACAGCCTGGACCTTCATGTACAGAACAGAAGACCAGATTTATGGTGGTACTTAAACACCTTCTAGAACAAACAAGGAATGATATAAAGAAAGCATTTAACTCGTTTTAGAAACTGTCACTCCCATGCTTTCATGTTACAGAAACATTACTCTGATGGCCTTTACCTTGGATCAGACACAATGACCTGAAATTGCTCCCACTTATACTTGTACACACACAAACAGACACTAAGTGAGTGAGTAAGTAAGTAAGTAACTAACTAACTAAATAAATAAATAATGGTTTTAGGGAAAAAAGGAGTAGTCCTTGGTCTTGGAAGAGATGCAAGGGCTGTGAAGTGTGAATGCAACTCATTAGCTACAGATAGAATGAAATCTAAGCTAGGCAGTTGTAATGCTGGTCTACTGTATTTGGAATCGATATTTACTTGTACAGATGTAACTCAAGTTACTAAAATTAATTTTCAAATCTGTATCACAAAATCTAACGTGGAGGGAAATAAACAAAAAGAAGAAGTTTAGTGGAATTTTTTAATATCAGAATAATCTCAGAGTTTTCAATATTCGTTCTCTGCAAATAAATATATAAATACATAAAATACTGTGATATTTCTGAAGCACTAACATGTATCTAGACAAAACAGTACATGTACAACTTATATTTACATGAGACGTCTAACCTTAATTCCATAGATAGAATCCATACGATCACGGTATGTATATTCAAATATTTATCATGACAAGCTGCTAAACATTCAGCTGCCACTTCTTCATAAGCTTAATGCTTAAATTATTTTATTACAGTATAGAACATATGACAGTTATGATGAGTTACTGAAAAAAAATGTGGGAGTAAGGTTGTTTAGCATAGAAGTAGAAGCTGATTTAGAATAAATAGTAGAAGTAGCAGTTTTTTTGTTTGTTTTTTTTGTTGTTGTTTTTTTTTTTTTTTTTTAAGAAACAGAGCTCCCCCAGGTGACCTTTTGCCCCTTGATATGACAAAGATAAAGTATTTTTCATCCTTTCTACTTTGGGATAAATATACACACATAAATATGTGTATTCCAGGGATTATTGCTGTGTAGAGTATTCCAGATCCCTCCCATGTTGTCCTCTGCTTATGTGTATAACAAAATAATTAATGAGTGTTTCAGTCTGTGGCACATGCCAAGGGTGTCCTCCATCAGTTTGGCAAACACCAATTCTATTTACATCAGGTAATTTAGATTAAATTATTCATCTTCTGTGTGTTAATGCTTAAGTTTCCTGTCACTACAGTTCTTGGAGCATCACCAAAATCCATAATTGTATTATAATTGGATATTGAGATGAAATTCACTTAACTTATTTTATTGGTCCAGAAGTTAGGCAGCCACATTAAGCTATTTCACCTATTATCATTGGAAGGAGAAAGATGTCTCCAGAGGAAGACTCATCCCATTTTAAGATAGCTGTCTAAGATATTTCAGAAAATTTGGAGTTGCTAAGCAACCCCATATGGATTTTTTTGTTCTCTCAGATGACTATGGAGAGAATCCTGCTGAAATGCTCAGCTTGCCTAACTTTCAAGTGCTCACAATAGGTGAGAGTAATCCTTTCCCTAAGTTCCATCTCCTGGAGTTCTGGAAAGTCTATTGTTCATGACAACGCTTATTCAAGGTTCATCTTTTTGCTGTAGCTTGTTGTTAAATTATGTTACCACGTAAAGAATATCTCCTGATTGGGAGGAAAGAATGGAAATGCAACAACAACAACAACAAAAGAGAGAGAGAGAGAAAAAAAAATTATAGCATGTTATTATTTGTTCAAAAATGAAATGTCCTCTCAATATTTTCTCAGAGCCTGGCTTTGCTGCGGTGCTCACTTACAGGAGGATAAATGTAAAGATCATAAAAATGTCACAATATTGAGAAAACAATTAGTACTATTGTCCAGTTTGATGAAGTCAAACAATTTACTAAACATATCCATAGATTCTAATAGTCATGTGTACACAGGAAGTATATAGATGCTTAAGATATTACTTATTAAAAATATTTTAGAATTGTAAAACAGACAAATCCAAATAATTCTTATTCATGTTCAGGGATTCAGCAATAGGTTGGTGGTGGCAAAGCCTCAGAGAGCCAGGCTGGAGCTTTGGTGCTGAAGGAAGCCTAGGTCAATGACCTAAGCTAGGATATATGACATTGTCATGGTTTAGTCAATTCTATCACAAGTGACAGGGCTCCCTGACCTTTCCTCTTCTCAGAAAGGGGGAGGAAGTACGAAGGACACAGTTAAGATAAGGAGGAATAACTAATTTATTACTAATGATAAAAGAATGTAAGACAATATGATATGAAAAGGAGTTACAGGTAATAAATCAAACAAATGAGAGAGAGAACTTCTAGCCATGTTGCCCTCTATATTACCAGAAATGGAAGAGAGCCTTCTCCCCCATCGTTGTGCTATTCTATCTCTTTTACCTGGAAATAGAAATCATGTGGGGAGTACTGGAGACTTCTTGGGACTGCAGTCTGTCTCCTCTCAGTGAATGTTCTTCTCAGAGAGCTGGAATTCATGTAAGCTGACACTGCCAGGGAATGACCAAGGAAATGCAGCTTCCCGGCACTATGTTCCATCACTAAAACAGCTTGCTTCATGATGTCATGGTATAGAATACTGATAAAACCAGAACAGACTTGAGCAATGGGCAGTATTCTCTGTAAGCAACTCTTTCTGTTGCCTTCTCCAACGTACTGTTTCCCAATATGAAGTCAGTTTAAAGTATGTGAAGCAACCACTTGGCTTATGTAATTTAAAATAAATAAGTAAATAAATCTGTTATTCTGATGATTTTTTATTTGTTTTGGTATGGTTTGGAGTGCATTTAATCCATTTAATTTTTTTCAAGTTATTATTATTACTCTGTTTTTTAGCTCTGTTTTGAAAAAAAGCAGCAACCTAAACTACTTAAAAATTCTGTTTCAGACAACTCTAATGGCATTGCTTTCTAACTGAGGATATGAAAAAATGAATTAATACTATGTTCTCACTTCTCTGTGCCTCTGTTTTGCAGGATTCACACACCACTTGGTTTCCTGGCTTTTATTTCCATAATGCCATGGTTGATTTAAGGTGAATTTATCTTAACTAGAAAAATTATGTTGGTTTAAATCCCAAGTTATATGTTTTTTTTTCTTCCTAACAACACATATTTTGGCAAATGTTACTCTAAACAGAGCAAAGGGGGCTCTCTGTAATATCAGCCATTCTTTAAATAAATCAGTAGCAATACTCTCTAGATTACACTGAAATCCTGAATGTTACCAGAAAGTTAATGGCAAAAACAGAACCATAAGCATACACACAGGGACACATGAACTTTTAGAGGTTAACATAAAAATGCTTTGCTTAGTATTTATTTACTGTTTTTACATGATTTGAAATCAGTGACTTATTTTCTGCTATTTTCTAGGTGCCTTAAGTCAGGTATGGAGATGGGAAAAATTATGCAGGAGGGAGGGTTGCTCACAGTAAGGATAAAAATAAAGGAGACAGATGAGAGGAAAATATATTAGATAAATGCATCCAAATGTGAGGTCTGATCATCTGGTTATTTTGCTGTCTAGCACAGCATCCAAAAGTTATTCACAATCAGAATTTATTCAGAATCCAAAAGATATTTGCATGTTTGTGAAAAACAATATACTGTGTTCCAAAAATGCATTATTCTGTGAAGTATAGCCCTAGCTTCAAAATATTTTCCTGGAGTGAATAGGTCTCCTCTTAGGATGAAGGCCAGATGGAGCAGCAGAGTACTTTGTTGCTGAGTTTCCCCAAACAGCGAAATAATCAGGTTACTTCAGCAGATGGACAACACAGTGGTTTAGGTATTGCCAGCTTCATACAGGCGCTCATGTTTGAACAAGTCTCCAACACTACGTTGTGACAGTTGGTCTTTATTATTATCTGTTTCTATTTCTGTAGTGAATAGAAGGCTTTTGTAGAGCTCATCACCACACTATTCTGGGTGCTTTAAAAACATGCTGAACTATGTTACTTTTTGTATTAGTGAATGTACAGTTTAAATGGCCAAAAACCTCCTAATGTAAGTGGAAAGAATGCGATTGAACAGCACATACAGAACTACGCTGTTTTCTTTCAGTCACATTGCAGCCTGGGGAAGGGAGGAAAGGCTCTACATGTTCCCACTTGAGTGCTGTGTCCATCCTAGACAATAATACTTATTTCAGACTACTTCACAGAAATTTGTTCAAACCTTAATCATAGCCACATTGCCTTGATTAGGAGGAGTAGCTATGTACCCTCTACTCTCTTACACATCTGTCAGCACTTCAGCAGCAACAGTTATTACCAAGGGTATCTTCTGAATTTTTCAATCTTTCTGTTTTTGTTTTGTTTGGTTGATTGTTTTTTTGTTTGTTTGTTTGCTTGTTTGTTCCCTACCAGAAAAATCCAATGGACCACCTGTACCTAGATGCAGAGGTTGTCCTCAAAATTGTCATAGATCATTGTACCACCATCTGTGGGAATGTAGCATACCTTTTACAATGTTGAGCTATCTTTAATATTGACAATAGATGTTGAGTATTTCTCAGATCTAGCCAATGCATTGGGTGACCAAATTACTACAATAGGCATTGTCCAGGAAGCTAAAGCAGTGATAACAAAACTCCACCTGATTGCACATTTTGGCCAGTTGAAATTCACATCAGCACCCATAGGAATATGTTCAAATTCTACCAGCTTCCCATTTCTTACCCTTCATAGCCCTTCCGTTTTAGATACTATTATTTACTATTGAATTGCAAGTGTACTCAGAAACATTCCCATGTCCCAAGATGAAAACTCATGAAGCCAAATACTGAAATTTGAACAAACTAGTTTCAAAGACATCAGTCTGGAAAGATGACCCAGGCAATCTGATAGGTGTTATTTCTGAGCCTAGCTGTTGTGCGTATGACTTGTAAAATTCTTTTGGAATAAGTAAAGCAGGAAACTTAAAATTATATCTGCATCAGCTGTAGAAGTAGGGCAAATAAAAACAGAGAAGCACCTTTCTGAAAATCCTGGGATAAAGTCTTAGAATAAGCAACACAAACCCAAAATGAAGTGTTGCAATAATGACACTGACAGAAAATTTTTTTCCCCAATTTTTCCGTATTTTGCTGGCAATTGAATTTCATCTCCTACAAGTAGCAAGGTATCATTTTCCAATTATGCTTAGTTCTTTCTGAGACTTGAGTTTGTAATTTTGATTTTAGAGGTATAACGTTCTCAATTCAAATATTAAAACTTTTGATTAAGGATTCCTATTGCTAAAGGGGATTTTTGTTATAAATCTTCAATGACAGCGTTGTCCAGTTGCTACCAGGAAACTATCTTCATTATATGCAAAAATCATTGTATTGCCTCAGGCATAGCTTAGCTATTTGGTATAATCTTTGTTAGTACAGTGCATTCACTTCTATTCTCTCAAGCCAAGTCAAGCAGAGAGCTGAGGTCACTGTGGTAAGGAACGCTTCAGGTTAAAGGCCTTTGTAGCTGATCAACTAGATAACAAAGAATAGTTGTCTTTACTATAGTGGTATAATTTTACTGTTTTAATTTAAGACTTGCTGACTTTTTGATTGCAAAATTAATTTTGTGAGTTAAGGCTGTTAGTCAGTTACTTAGAAAAATTACTCTGAATAACGCTTAGTTTCAGTGTAAGAACTCAGCATAATGAAAGAAATGCCTGTAGTTCAATCTCAGTGCATCCAGTTTTAATGACAGGGTACAGTAAACAACTGTCTTGGTACAAAATATGCAGATTCAACTACTAATCTGCTCTTCTTACCATTTCTGCCTGAAAAGATTCTTGTCTTCAGGGACTGATGTGGGCCCAGCTGGGAAGACCAAAAAGGAGGAGCAACCTTTTTGTTAGCCCCTTCAAACCAGAGTCCTCGTGCTCTCCTTCCTCTACACTCTCCTTCTGTTTACTGCTCTGCTCTGTCCCTCCTTCATGTTAGAAGTAATGACAGGCTATCCACGTTCCTCGACAGTGTCTGATCCCCAAGCATCACTTTGCTGCCCTTTATCTGTAGACTCGCAGCACAAAACAACAAACAGTTGAAGGGCTGTTAAAAAAGGTGCTCTGAATTTAAAGAATTTCCTCTGCAGTATGAATCTGAACAGCTTGTACCATAAATTAAATTCTATCCTGCTAAGCTACGGAACTAGTGCAGGCAAAGGATCCTTCATGTCAGGGAAGGTGCTCTGATCCACTCAAACAAGTGGTCACAATCAATGCACTGATGTGAACCTGCTTACCAATATCTTTTGGATTTCCTTGAGTGTAGGTTGCATTCTCTTAAGATTGCCCTCCAATATTCTTTCAAGTCTCTCTTGTATTTAATAGTTGCTAAATTGTTTGTCTTGCTGCCTTCTAGTTTATATACCTTCTGCCAAGACTCTTAAAAGATTAAAGTGAATTTGCTACTAAGTGAGGGATATAGCAAGAGTGAGAAAAGAATTTCATGATATTGTACATGTCACTGATCAGCTTCAAACTATGGCTTTTCATTGTTTCTATGCACCATGCTGTTCATAATCCTAATGAAAACAATAATCCATCTATGCACAACTTTTCCCAAGGATGAACACTGCTGTTTGTATTAAGGGTGAATGTAAATTCCAGGGAAATGAGGCAACTACTCAAATTTAGCCTGTGGTACTGTGATCCAAATCGAGGTCTGCAGGGAAAGCACTCAAAGTGTCAGAAGAAGCACGTGATCAGAGCATGCTACTGTTCCAGACGCTTAAAAGACCTCTGTGATAGATTAATTCAGCCCAGACACTAAGGCAGCCTGGCTGTGATAATTTTGACACATTTTCGTTTACCCCAAAGGAGATCTGTACTCTTTTACTCAAATGTAATTTCTCCTCTGACTGACGGTTGTACCATTTAGAGATTAAAAATATCCCAAACCTACAGCACTTTAGTTGTTGCCATCTTAGCGCAAGCAGCAGGCAATCATAAAGCTTCAGATTAATAGGGCTTCAGGGCAAATTTGCTTTATTCAGACAGGCTCTGTTTCATTCTGGTGTGTTCCTCTGTTGCCATAAGGTTTGCTTTCATTAATTACTTTTTAATAAACAATTAGATTTTTAAAGTACAAAATGTAAATAATAGACATGGAGTCTTCATGCAAATAAGTATCAACAGATGTCCACTTAAAATATATATGATCATGATTTTGTTTGTGTAAAATGTCCATAAGGAATTGTTTGTCTAGGGTTTATTGTTACAGCGATTAGTGCTTGCTACTCATGTACTGAATAGTTAGTAATGTTTCTTCCATCTTACTCAGAATTTACTTATTTTTTTAATTGCGAGCAGAAGGATTCAAGCACAAGTTGGGCTTAAAACAAGTGCAGAATCAAAGCACATTTTTAATAAGCATAAAATGATTCATTAATATTCTTTTTCACTCAGGTATCTGGGAAAGTCTTTATCATTTTGGGGGAAAATTTCTGGAGTTCAAATATCGCCTTTAAGAACATTCACAGACTCAGGCTTCTCATTTTCTTGTTGAACAGAAATTATTTTTCCATGGCTGTCCTTTGTGTGACTTGAAGACTTGAAGTGGAGATGACTCTAACACTTTTCATTTTTCTTTTCTATAGGAAATACTTTAATTTAAAAGAAATATAGTTTAAAAGAAATGTCTGACATAAAAATAGACATTTTAAAGTAACCATTGTTTGTATTTTGCTGCCCATGCAAGACACTGATTATGTGAAACTTTACTGGATATGACTGAAAAATTAATTTTGTTTTAAGGATTTTGTTCTCTTTTTAGATGGGAAGATTTTTGATGAAAATTTCTCATAGGACAGGGAAATTTTTTCCTGCCAATTGTACTAGTAAGATCAGTTTTATATACCTTCAGGCTATAAATAAGGATATCTTTCTCACAATTTGTAATGCATGACGGAATAACATAATTTTTAAAAGTAAGATGAAAATATAGTAAGTAGATTCTAACTGAATGAATGTGTTTTAAGCAAAATATATTTTTAAAATCGAACATAAATTTCACCTTGTGATATTATTATTTAAGTGTACCATATAAGGCAATATATTCATAATGACAAATTTTCTGTGCCACTGAAAGATTAGCTCATTCTCCTTTTTACACATAGTAATGTGTCATTATCATTGCTTTCCATCTAATAACTTGTTCAAGACAATAATATTACTATGTTCTCACACAGGAATATATTATGAATTATTGCCTTTTTAGGTACAAAACAGCCTTTTAACAATGCACAGGCTTGTGAGGATGAAATAACATATCTTAGTGAAGAGAGACTGAAAAGTGCTCTGTGTGGCCAGTGAGCACTTCGTATTTCAGATATCTCAGTGAGAAAATTCAGAGGCTTGGGAATGTGTGGGTGGAAGAGTTTGTTTTTCTGTGTTTTTGCAGTCTTAGTACTTCAGCAAATCAGGTGGCATGCTTTCAATCAGCATCTGGTGAGGAGTCTGAAGATACCATGTTGTGAACTGTGCTATATGATTTGGCTTTGGATGTTCTTGATTGGAACACCCCTCAAGGATAACAAACTTCTGTTAAAAAAAATAAAATAAATAAAAAAAAGAAATAAAAAGATTTAGCAAGATTGTGTTGCAAATGTATAAAACAGAATGAGCAGAGGTGCAAGAAGAAGAGATCTTTCACACTGGATAATGTAAGTAGTCCGTGCACTTCAAGAATTACTCGCTTATTTATGAATTAGTGAGAACTTGATATTCACTAAATTTGAGACATTTTGACACACAATTCTTTCTTAACTATTCAGTGGTTAATGATTTATCACCTAAGCACATTTGCATATTGTAGCTTTTCATTGGATTGCAAGTTGATACAGGATGGACATTTCCCAAAATAATTTTTCTCAAACTCCTTGATGTGTACTCTGACTGCAAAGTGCAGATCTGTTCCAGAATGCTGGAAATGCCAGTCTTTCAGCCTGCTCCTTTCCATCACAACCTCTTCTTTTTTACGAGCACTGGAACAACTCATCTATAGTAGTCCTGATGCTAGGACAATGTTTCATTGTTACAGCCTTATAAGCCATGATGGTAGCAGTTAGAATGTAAGTGAGTGACACTGAATGTGAATGGAGTGCATGGCAGGTGGGTTGGAACTGGTTAGTCTTTAAGGTCCCTTCCAACCCATCATTCTATGATGATTGTATGATATTTTCTCTTAGCTTAGGGGTACTTTGGGACAATTGCATACAGTCCAACTATGTGTAAGGTTTCGGCTATATTATCCTTTAGCACACTTTGGAAGGTTTAATCACTTGCCCATGATTTCTTGATATCCTGAAACCAAACGGGACAGGTATGCTTGCTATAGCTCGGTTGGATGCATCAGTCTTTTTCTTAACAGATTAATAGTTCAGTATGTGCATACTTGTTCCAAGATTCTCCAGATTTATCTGCTGAAATATGGTAAATTGCATGTGGAATATGGACAGTATGTCTCATGTGCATCAGCTACATTGCTTGTGCAAATTCTGGGTGTACAGCACAAGCAGTAGCAGGACTTCTTAATCACAAAAAGAAATGTGGAAGCCTTGATCATGTGAGTAGGAGAACTCCTTTCTGCAAAAATAAAAGGTAGGTAAATAAGTCCTTCTTGAGCATCTTATAATAACGCCATTAAAAACATGCCTGAAAACTGATAATTTTTTGATGGCAGATTTAAGTGGCAAGTCAAATGAGAACTTTTTTTTATTATTTAAAATTTGAAAACTATTTAACAAAATAAAATTGCTATTTTTCTGAAGCCTCTTTTTTTCTTAAGTTTTTAATTTCTTTAAATTAAAAATAGAATCCTTTGAATTAAAAATAAAATAAGAATCCAGAAAGATTAAAAACTCAAGCAAAACTACTTCTGATTCCAAATAAAATCTTTTTCCAAGTAAAACTGATAGAAAATTTTAGTTGTCCATTGAAAAAAAAAGACTTTGTAGACACTAAACATTGAATATTTTCACAGTCCTGATAAAGTGAGCAATTTAACTTTGCACATTTCAAAAGTTTTTATTAGGCTATTCAACAATTCATTAGTTAAGACCTTCACAAAAAATATCTTGTTTACAGAGAAGTCAGCTGAAAGATGGAGAGTTGGCCCCAACGTACTATCAACAATGCCTGTGTGATGATTTTGCCCTTCCTTTTGTTCTAATGTCACTGGTGTAGTACACCTATGGGTCATTTGTACCAGTGTCGTTGACAGATGAATCAAGAGACAGGGATATGGGGTTTTGTTGGCAAGAGAGCTCTGATTAAAGCAGTAATTTATTACATGAGAGACATGTGCATTCTCATCTCACCAGAAAAACATTTTCTCTGCTCTACTCCTCTCATAGCATCTTGACGCTCCCTTCAACAACCATTTCATTAGATAGGTTACTCTATAATTAATCTGGAAATCAGCTGATGTGCTCTATGTGGAACTCTTTCACTGTACAGTTGTTCACAATTAGAATGACATTGCTGAAATCACAGAACTGAATGTCTCTGTAGAAGAGACCATCTCTTTCTAAACTATATGCAATATTACAGATTTTAGACACTGGAGTGTTCCTGACTACCTATGTCTGCAAGGTTGCAAACTTATAAAAGGCATACAGAGCAATATCCATTATTTGAAGAAGTATACCCTTGTATTTCTTGTGCAGTGTATTCAGTTTTTCAGCTTTGAACTGACAGACACACTTGGAAATCTGGATCTGTTGTAAACACTTTTTGTTTGGTCATCATGATTTCATTATTTTCCATTATGCTGAGTTAAAAAGTGCATCCAGATATTACAGACAAAACAGAAGGCAAGAGCAGCAAGGACTTTGATCAGTTTAGTTTAATGCTTTATAATACAAATCTTCAAATCATCATAAACATTTTATGGTAATATTTTGTTCTAGAATGGCTTTGGTTTGTATTTGTCCACTATCAAAATATTTTAATGAAAGGTTCTCAGAGAAGTAATTGTTTGTGTATGCTTTTTCTCTGGAGTCCATCTTGCGTAGCCGATATGTTTCACTGGAAGAAATCTGATTTTCTAATATAGCTCCACCTAAAAAGTTTTCTGAAATAAATATTTGGATAAGGAACTATAAAAGAGAAGCTAGCTAAATTACATATAGTTGTGTTCTTAATCTCAAATTTCAGGCTCCTAAAAGTTGTTCCTTTCACTTTGTGAGATGACTCAGTTGTAAAAAGTTACTTGTGCACTCTTGCTAAATTGGTGCTCTGTAAGGATTTTTTTCCCCCAGTTTATCCTTCAATAAGAATGTGATGGGAAAGGTCATTATCTTTACATATTTGAGTAACCTGACCAAATTCTAAATTTCAAGGACATTTTCTATTATTGAAGTTGAAGCGCGTTACCTATAAATATGTAAAAGGTTTTTCTATATTTCCGACCTGCATTGTAACTGGCTAATAAAGGACTATTGCACATGTCCACAGATTATGACCCTTCTGTTCTCTCCTGACTTTAACCACTACTTCTCCAGTAAAATGGGGCTTTATGAGAATGTTATTTAACTGGAGTATCTCTACTGCATATGTTCAGCTTGGAGTAAAGACTTGGGTGAGATCTTATCTTATCTTATATGAATATCTAATGAGAGAATACAAAGAAAACAGAGCCAGGCTTTTCTTATTGGTGTCAGTGACTAGACAAAGTAATGGGCATAAACTAAAACACAGGAAGTTCTGTCAGAGCAATACTGAGTAATCTGAGTAATACTTTTCTACTGTATGAGTGATGGAACACTGTCACAAGTTGCCCAGAGAGGTTGTGGAGTCTTCCTCTTTGCAGTTCTTTAAAAGTTATCTGGACATGATCCTGGACAAGTGGCATTAGATGTCCTTGCCTGAGCGGAGGTTGGACCAGATGACCTCCAGAAGTCCCTTCCAGCCTCATCCATGCTATGGCTCTGTCATGTGATTCTAGTCAGCTGATTTCTGCAGTCAGTGTGTGATTTTTGACACAAAATGTGACTCTAAAGAAATAAAATTACACTGGGATAGGGTTTGTGTGTCAGATACATGAATGCAATGCAATTTTAAACAGCTTTTGCATTATACACTTTCTTAAGAATTGCATAAGTTAACACGTTTCTTTGCTTTTCCTTCCTCATACAAAGTTAAATGTTGTCTTTTGTTGCATTTTCTTTGGGGCTTGGGATACCTATTTAAACACCTGCCTTAGTGTTTTGAATGAAATTCACAATATGCTTCTGTCAGAGTCCGGGACATTAGAAATGCAGCACTGAGCAGAACATATCATGTTATGCTGTAAAAAGGAATTTTAAATGTCAGTATACTCAGTCAGGTGAAAGTAATACTATTCTAGGAAGTAATTAGAAGGGTTTACAGCTATTAGTTGTCTCAGGTCAAGATGATTAGAGGAAGAATCCTCTTTATTTAAATAAGTACAGGGCATTATTATTATCCTCTCTGGCATAGTTTAAGACTTTGCTGTCACTTGACAAAGGTTTTTAAAAAACTACTCTCTTAAGTTAAATTATTTTTTATATTAGGAAAAAAAATCTATTCTTGCATAGAAATTAAGTGGTCATATATAAGGTTGGAAGCACAATAAAAATTAAGAAACTGGTGACACAGGAACCTTTTTTTCTCCGTAAGACACTGCTGAACCCCCCACCTAGGATCACTCTAACCTCAAATGATTAATACAAAATATTTTGTGTTGTTTTTTCTTTAGCTCAAAGAAATCTTATTAAAACAGTTTCAGTGAAAATTGTAATTCGTGGCTGAGTTAGTTGCAGTAGTCAAAGTCTTGAAGGAGATAAGAGTTTACTCTGACAAGTTTACTCATGTGAAAATTATAATTTACATTGCCTTGTCTTCACATTAGTTGAATATTGGTGAAATCACACAGCTCAGGCTGGAAGGCAAAGGATCATAAGATCCAATCACTCTTCAGGTTATACTTTATTCCATTTTAAGTTAATTTAGTGAAATATGTTTAGAGAAGGTCTGAGAGTAGTTGTACCTCATAATTTCATAATTTTTTCTGCTAAACAAGTTGCTTGTGAGCTGTGGAAAGACTGATGCAGCAACCTGCTGAAGGAAAGTGACAGATTTTTTAGACTGTCAGAGTTTCATATTTTGAGATGATTATTTTTCCATAATTGTGCACAGTTTGTCTTATATCATGGTCTAGAAAAAATGATTCTAGCAAATTGGTTGCATTATTTTCCAGCTATCTTTGCTTCTAATGTATTTGGACAGTTGAACTAGATGATCTTGGAAATCTTTTCCAACTTTGGTGATTCTATGATTCTGTGATTCTATGTTTGACTTTCAGTGAGAGAAAAACATTAATATTTTTGGCAGTTAAAGAATTCAGAAGAAATTTCAGTTTAAATAGCCCATTTTGACAATTTCTAACAAACCAAAAGTTAATAGCTTTTGGCTACAGGCATATATAGTATTGATATTCGAGGAAGTTTATTTATATTTTTATTTATTTTTAAATAAACTGCCCTGAATCCAATCAGGAGCCCAGAGAGTACCTTATTGCATGAAGCAAAAGCAAAAATTCACTGCAAGGTAATATTTCACATACATATTGATTGCCATGGTTTGAGGAAAATAGACAGTCCAAGAATATATCTGCTGTTCATTTTTTCTCTTTAATTTTTTTTTTCATTTGGTCTTGCAGATCCTGAAACAAAACAATCAAACAAACAAAAAAAAAAAAAAAAAAAAAGCATCACCACCACCAAAACCTGGCAACTCCTTTCACTTATATAAGAGTATAAAATATATATTAAAAAACATTGGATATCGAAGAAACTTGTTTTGATAGCCCAGTGAACTCTAAAGTCTTCCAAAGTGTTCTAGGACAGAAGCATAGAATGGAATATCCTCAGCTGGAAAGGACTTACAAAGATAATTGATTCCAATTCCTGACTCCTCACAGGACTACCCAAGAAACTGAGCTATATTTCTGAGAACACTGTCCAAATGCTTCTTTAACTATGGCAGGCTTAATGCCTTTTTAACTTCCCTTGGGAGCCTATTCCAGTGCCTGACCATGTAGAATGCATGACAGTGGCAGATCACTTGGTCAACAATGCTGTAGGACTGTTAAAGAAATTTTCATATTATCCATCTCTGTTTTAAATACATTCCTGTTTATTTATCTCCAGAGTTTGAAGTTAATAATAGCAGAAGTCTTCTGGAAGTCTTCTGGAAGTTCTTATTTTGGTATGTCGTATAATGTGACTGAATGATTCAAGCCTATATAACTTTAAATCCTTACATCACAGCTATACAAGAAGTGAACAAATTAGAGGATGGAGCTGGGTTAAATGTGCTTTTTATATATTGAGCAATAGGGAAATTATATTCCACATTCTATTTTAATATCTTATGTCCAAAATCTGGAAAATATTTGCTCACTTGAAAATACTAACCAATTCAAGAAAATTTTCCAGCTTCTCACTTGCTGATATCTTATTGAAATATTAATTGTCTAATAGATGCCAAAATGGAAATTTGATACTCCTGTTCATTCTGTTGTGTTGATTTTTTTTTGTTTGTTTATGAAAGATGATGCTATAAAGAAGTGCCATCTTTGAAAAATGTTTGAAGTTGTCACCTAACTTCTACATTTCTATAAAGGTCATTGCTTCCCTGTATGTCAAATTTTACCTATGTCATAGAATCATAGAATCATAGAATCATAGAATCATAGAATCATAGAATCATAGAATCATAGAATCATAGAATCATAGAATCATAGAATCATAGAATGGCCTGGGTTGAAAAGGACCATAACAATCATCCAGTTGCAACCCCCCTGCTATGTGCAGGGTTGCCAATCACTAGACCAGGCTGCCCTGAGCTGCATCCAGCCTGGCCTTGAATGCCTCCAGCAGTTCCTTGCCCTCCTTTGGCAACTTGTTCCAGTGTATCACCACCCTCTGCATGAAAAACTTCCTCCTAATATTTAACCTAAACCTTCTCTGTCGTATACCCTCCTGTTGATATGCTCCCTTCAAGTACTGGAAAGCCACAATGAGGTCTTTCTGGAGCCTTCTCTTTTCCAAGCTAAACAAGCCCAGTTACCTCAACTTTTCTTCACAGAAGAGGTGCTCCAGCCCTCTGATCATCTTAGTGGCCCTCCTTTGGACCTGTTTCAAGAGCTCTACATCTTTCTTGTGCTGGAGGCCCCAGGCCGGGATGCAGTACTCCAGAGGGGGCCTCACAAGAGCTGAGTAGAGGGGGACAATCACCTCCCTCTCCCCTCTGGCCACTTCTCTTTTAATGCAGCCCAGAATGTAGCTGGCCTTCTGGGCTGCCAGCTCACACTGCCAGCTCATGTCCAGCTTCTCATCCATCAGGGCCCCTACATTCCTCTCCGCAGGCCTACTCTCAAGATCTTCCCCCAGTTTGTATAAATACCTGGGATTGCCAGTCTTGTATTGACAGTGATTATGCATGGTAGTTAATACAGAATATTTCTCCTTCAGATGACTCTGATTCTTACTTCATCTTCTGCTGTCAGTGTAGGCGCTTTCAGAGATTTTATTCAACGTTTTTGAAGTTAATTACAAGGTGAGTTTCATCAGAATTTAATTTGAGGAATATGGTTAGTAAATTTTGGAATGTTAGAAAAAAGCTGGTATACTATAAATATATGAATGACCAGCTGAAAAAATTGGGGCTCAAATGTAATTGAATTTAGATTTCAATTTTTTGGAGGAAGACACAAAATTATGATTGTAGAAACTGAATTTTATAGGTGTAAGGGATAGTATACATTTTGAAGAGAAATTTCAAATATATATATATATTAATTTCCACAGAAGTTCCTAGTTTAATGATTTCAGAATTACTTTTTAGTATTGAGAATTATTTTGCCTTTTAAATATATTTTGAATTTCACAAAAAAAAATCATTAATTAGTATTAAGCTGAAACTGAATATTTGGAAAATATAAACACAGTATTTCCTTTAATTATTTTTTTTTTTCACAGTTGAAGAAAAAATATAGAGAAAAACTATTTGCAATATATACATGTCTTTAAAATATTTTTGCGCATCAAGGCGGTAATTTTCTTTCAAATTTGAAACACAACTCATTTATCATGGAATGGAAAAAATAGAAAAAATACTTCCTATCATTTTCTTAAGATGTTGAAAAATATGAAGTGTACACTACTGGAAAATATGCCCCAGTTGATAAATACTGGATGTATTTCCTGGTAATTATTTTCTCAGAGATTTGTGCAGGCCTCAAAGAACAGCTGTGGTTTCTTCACACATACTAATTCTTGTATTAGCTTTTAAATTTCATCTATCTATTGGTGCATTTAAATCAAACATTCCTTGATATATATGACTGGCAAAGTTCTGAGCTGATATAATCAACGCTGCTGAACAAAGAGTAAACTCACCTAAATGGGAAATCTTCAGGCCACCAATTCTGACATTGCCAAGTGACTGTTAATTTTCAGACAACAATAGTTTATTGAAAAGGTTGGTCTCACTTATGTCCAGTTACCTACAGAAGCAGATTGTTCCATCTGCCTATCAGTAGAGAGAATATGAAGAATTTTTCCTTAAACAAAAAAAAGAAGGGCAGGGAGTACACAACATATATGGTTCTTCACATACAGAGAAAGTACTGTAACAATCTAAATTAACTGCCTAACAGAAAATAGACTAGAAAATAATTCACTGGAAGAAGAGAAATATGAACGAGAGAGGGATTAATCCTAAAAAAAAAAGGCAGAAATTTAAATATTACTTTGCTGAAGACTCTACTAAATTATTTTCCCTCTGTCTTTTCCATTTCAACTAATTGTAAAACATGGAAAAACTGACAAGGGAGAGAAAATAAAATCAAACCTTTTTGAATTTCAGTGTTAGTTTGGGTTTTATGAAGCATGAAAATAAGTCCAATCCTTGATTTGTTTAAAAAACTCAAGAAAGTCTCATTGTGCCTGAACCTTACCCTACAGCATTTTTTTTTACTCCAGAACTTATGCTACTCTACAAAATGATCTTGAAAATAAGGATTTGCTCATATATGTATATAGACTCCTCCAAATAATGTTTTGATACTGTGGGAAGTGATTTAATTGGCAGCACTGCCCATCACACCTTTTCAAAGACCATGAACCAGAGAATTTCATCAGACTTCAGAACTGAATAGGGATTTTTCTGTTGCAGATATATAGAGAATGATTTTGAAGGTCTTTTCACTCGAAAAACTCTAGTTTACCTCTTGAATCATTAACTTCCAGTATTTTTTTTCTTTCCTTGAATCTCTCGCCATAATGCTTGCACAGCCTGATTCATCTAGCCAGCTCTCTCATGCTAATTCTGTTCAGTCCTCTTGATGGTCAATTCTTTTCTGGCTTTTTCTTCATGATAAAAACATACATTACCTTCTTCCCCTTCAAAAAGTCCTCTAGTAACCATTTTGCATTTGTAATTTTGATATTCCTTTGCTTTTCCACCACCATTGTCAGTGGATACATAATATTTTGCAGAACCTGTTTTCACTCATTCCCCTCCATTCCATGAACAGTTCTTATGTAACATGACTATTCTTCTTTTTTTGCAGACAATATCATCATCTTGAATATTGCTTTCTTCCATCTGGATATTGCCATTCAGATATTTACTGGGTATAAAACTTTCATTTTTTCCTTTGTAATGCCTCTAAGACTATTCCTTGATTGTTTTCTACCAAGCTAAACTCCTGTCTTGGCTGTTGCAGTATCATGCTGCTTATCATTGATAACTACATAAATAAAAATGCTTTTTTTCTGGGATTTATAGAGAATTCTGACAAAAAATATCATTTATATTGTTATCACGATCATTAATGTTTCCTTGAATTGGCACACTTCCTTTGGCTTAGCTTTCTATATCCTGTCTAAAAAGTCCTTGCATTTAAGCCATCAATAACAATTTCTCATTCTGTCTTTCTTCATTCACTATTAAAACTTTACCCAAGATCAAACATTTGCCCACATTTTTATCATGCTAAACAACAACAGCTTCAGAATTCTTTACTATGCTTGTCCTCTAACTCAGCACGACTATGAATCAAGCAACCAAATTGTTGTCAAAACTTTTTTTCTTTTATTTGTCAAAAAAATACTACAGGAGATCTGGAAGTATTTAGACAGCTAATGTTTCAAAATTATTGCCTTACAAAGCAACACGCATCCAGTCTTTTTGTCTTATTCATCTCCTATTTCTTGTTTTAAAAATTGATTGTGAGTTGTTTGATACACAAATGTTCAATTATTTTAGACCTTTGCAGCACTGCTTCTTTTAATATTGGTTTAGAACAGTGACATTAGAGTAACATAATTATAAACAGCCAGCAGAAATAAAAGATATTTTTGTGAAGAAAAGATACATAGCATTATGCTGTCCTTTATCCTCTGTAGACTGTTTTGGTAGCCAGACTTTTAAACAATTTTGGTAACTGATTTCTTAGGCCAATAGGAATTAAAAATCCCAGTGATGCCAGATCCTACAATAAGAACTTAAGAACAGTAAATCATCTAGTCCAATATCCTTTCTCTAACTGCAGAGTTGATAAGATTTCATTCTACATGGAGAAGATGAAAGGTCCCAAAATTTATATTTTAATTGTTTCATGATTGTGACGAAATCTTTTCTCCTGTCTGTTGTCTTGATACAAAATCAAAAATTATCGCTTTCCATTTTTCTCATCTGTTTTTGTTGTTGTTGTTGTTGTTTTTAAATATATGTATTTAGACTATTTTCAGGAAGACTGTCACATCTTTTTTGAAAATCATGAAAGATTATTTTCTTTGGTGGAATAAAATTTCTGTCTTTATTAATAAAACTTCCTTTGAAATACCTTCTGAACTTTGCTGTCACACATCTTCTGGACTACTTCACACAAACTGCATCACTCTGCTGTCATATGCATAGCTTTTAACCAGTAGGAAATTTCACTTCATAACTCCACAGTCCAGTTTGATATTGATTCACAGTTTTAACTTCACAGAATCACAGAATCATAGAATGGTTAAGATTGGAAGGTCATCTGGTTCAACCCTCCCTGTTAAATTAGGAACGCCAGGAACAGGTTGCTCAGGACCATATCCAGATGGCTTTTTAAGATCTCCAAAGAGGAAGATTTTTTTTTGTTTATTTATTCATTTATTTGTTTTTCCAGTAAAGGACAGATTCATTCTGCTTTACAAAAAGGTAGAGATTTTACATATATCCATTGAAAATATGGATAATGAGTTTTGCTCTTTCTTCAGCCTGTGTCATGGTTTTATGATTTTCGGTTATTGGTACTCCACATCATAACATCATGTAGTGAATGTACCTGGTTCTCAGAAGAGAAGGACTACTACAGTCCCCATGGTACTTTTCTCCTCTGTTACCATTTTTCAGCCGGAGGGAAAAGATAAAATCTCGCAGTATAAAAACTTGCAGATCATGAGACCTCGTCCCTTTTTCCGCCCGTCTCTCGTCTTGGCAGCACCTCGCTCTCCAGCCGTCTTATCGTCGGTAGTAGAGTAAGGCCTACCTTGATTTTGGGACATTCTCTCTCTCTGTATTGGATTTATCAGCTTAAATTGTTATTATATTGTATTATAGTGTGTTGTTTTGCATTCCGATATCTTATTTAGTAAATTAGTTTGTTTCTCCTCAGATTGTTGCCGCTGTTCTTTGCTCTCAGGGCCATCTCCTTACACTTTTTCCCATTTTTCCCTTTTCCCGGGGCGTGGACCCGTGGATCCCCCGTCCCCTTCGTCACGGAACCGGGCCGAACGCCTGTAAACCATTGACAGCCTGTTACTTAAATTTCTCTTTTAGTTTGGCTTCGTGTTAGTTATTGTTTAATTCACAAAACCGCGTGTTTTCATGGTGATCCAATGTACTGTTTCCTATCTGAAGTTGTTAAATGTTGAAAAGCAAGTTGGAAAAAATTCTTCTTCCTGTGGAACCCCTCTGGACTATAGTGTTAAGTAGACAGAATGATTCAGTGAACTGCCAAAATTTGTGCAAATTATGTCAACAAACATTTAAGTAGATCAAAATTTAAACAGAGAAGAAGGTAGCCTGAAGACATATATAATTTATCTGAATATTGATTTTTCACAGGAATAAATTATTCCACATTTAGATCATATGGGTAGTCCATTGGCAAGGAAGGCAAATAAGATTGCCATAGAGCTACTATTCTTATTACTGAAGATAAGGTCAAGTGCTCTTACAAAATTTGTTTTATCTGAGAATGCATTAGAGGGATTTGTCACCTTTTGAGTAGTCAGTCTTTCAAAAATATTCAAAAAATGTCCCGATTGTTCCATTAAGTAAGTTTTTTAAACCTCATTTTGAGGACTCAATAATTAGACTTACCATTAAATGTAAGTCTTGCCACTGTAGTCAAGAATTTGAAGATTCACGCAAATTTTGAACCCAAACAAAGTGCAAGATGAAGACTTAGATGCGGGGAAATCTTCTTATCTGCCTTCAGCCCTGGATGACATCTAGATCCTGTGTAAATAGATATCATAAGGCTTTATTCTTTGCCAGTGGAGAGCTTAAAAGAGCCATTATTATTTTCATGACATCTCAAACCTCTAAAATTAAGAACACGTAAACACACATGTTCTCAGGAGACACCCTTTCCAAGCTAGAAAATAAATATTTCTCATTTCCAATTCTCTGGCTTCCAGCTTAATCTTACCTTAAAATGTTAATTGCATTCTCCATAAGTAGAAAGAAGTTTATAATCCAGACTTGGACATATTGATCCATTTCCTATACAGCTGAAGCGCTTGATGGAGAGGTGAACAAAGTGTGTGCAATGTTTTCAACAGGACAAAGACAGAAGCATAACTTTTATTTGCATAAATTATGTTACTTGGAAAATCAAAAGCACTATATTTCTGACTATATAAATGACAGAAAATAATACATAGATACATTATGAAGCATAAAAAAAGTAACTCTAGGAAAAATAGTAAAATAGAGAAGAAAAGAGAATATATCTAAGAAAATGAAGTAACATTTGAAAGTAACAACAGAATAAGATAAGTTAACAGCATTCTAAAAACATTTCTCTGTGGAATGATAATATTTTCTGTTTTATGTATGCCTAATATTTTACAGAAACAGAACATGCATGATATCAGAATGTGGTGAGTTGACCCCAGCCAGCAACTAAGAACCCATTAGCCACTTGTTCTCTCCCTGCTCCCTTTGAGATAGGTGGGAGAACTGGACAAGAAAAAGCAAGGAAAACTCATTGGCCAATATAAAGATTATTTAACATATGAACATACGAACAAACAGACAAAACACGAGTGAAACAAAGGCAATCATGCACTGCCTCTCACCAGCCTTTGAGCAACGACTGCTTTGGAAAACTCAGCATGTTGCTCAGCATGATGTTATAAGGTATGGAATATCCCTTTGGTAATCTTGGGTCAGCTGTCTTGCTGTGTTCTCTCCCAAAATCTTGTCCGCTCCCAACCTACTTTTTGAGGCAAAAGAGTAAGAAATAGCAAAGACCTTGTTGGTGAGTAAGTGCTGTTCAGCAGCAGCTAAAACTTCAGTGTGTTGTCACCACAGTTTTGGTCACAGATTAAAAACACAGCACCACACAGTGTGCTATAAAGAAAATTAACACCATCCCAACAACATCCACTACAGAGAGATCACAATATAAATAAATAAATAAATAAATTGTGAAGAGATGAGTTATTTTATTAGCCTTATATTTTGCTTCTGAGATATTGATGTTCTTACTATCAAGGCAGGATCAAAGAAATTGTAGATGTAAGCATTTAGGAAAACCTAAAATATTTCAGAAATCAGTGTGACAGCATTACTCTGAAAACAAGTGTATAACTTTATCAGATTTTTGAAGGAAAGTAATCTGAGATGCATGAATTTCTTTAAGTACAGAGAGGTTTAATGCAGCTGACACAACTGAGATACAAAAAGGGTGTTTTAGAATACAATTCTACAATTTTCCAAATCTTTTATGAGTATTTGTAATCAGAGTTATCTGCTCATTCTAGCAGTAGGAAAAAGCTTCAGTAAGGGCCTGCAACTCAGGCAGTAAAGTCAATTAACTTCAAGACATAAATTTTGTGCATTAATTCTTGTGTTCATAAAACTACACATTTCAAGGTTGGGGAGAATATTATCACAGTGATTAAAACTCATAGGCAATCATGATGTTATATCCTGAAAAAGGTGCAAGTGGCAGATGAGTCTTGCTAATACTGAAGCAAAAAGAAATCTCGATAAACAGGCTTGGAGGTCATAGTAGAATATGTTGTTATCAATATGTCATCATGTAAAATATGTAACTTGACTCACATCTTACAAATAAACCTCAGAGCATAAAGCACAACGGAAAATTTAGTCGTGTCGTGTCTTCCCACAGAGTAACATAGCCTCCCACTAACACCGTCATCCAGGCATTCTCCAGAATTTAGAGTGAGTTCACAGGGGAGATGCATCTCTCAGTTAAATATTGTTAGTGTAGTCATTTAGATTCCCCTGTAGAACTAGTGCAGATTCATTCTAAACTGTGAGGGACCCATTCTCCCTTAAGCATTTGACAAATACAGTTTTGTTTTCTGGTGGAAAGCTGTCAATGGCTTCTTGGATCATTGTCTTCCTTCAGAGACATAAGACTCTTTAGAGAGTTGGACGAGATGCATCTTAAGTAAAAACACTGCCTCACCTTTTAACAGACATCTCTGTTCTCTCTAGTACCTATGTCTTTCATTGGTTTGCAAGGCTTTGGGTTCTCAGTGACATCAGGAAAACTGTATTTCCTGGAGATGAATGCACCATTGCCAGTGCTAATGAAGGAAATAGACAGATCTTAGCAGAGTGCAGAGAAAAAGTGATAAACATTGTAGTAAAGAGCCTGGCGCGATAAAAATAAATGCTGTGACTGGAGGTGCATGAGAAAGAGAAGAAACTGAAAAGATCCATGATGATTTTAAACACCAGGAAAGTGACTGAAACAGGGAGTAAGGAAGAAAAATACATAGGGACCATGAGAAAGCTGAGTGGAGAATGATACAAGTTTACTGAGTGAAAAGATCAGTTTGAGCCAGTAGGAACAAAGAAAAATGGAGACTGTGATATAAATGGGAAGTGGCACTGTAGCAGGAGAATGAAAATGATATTGATGAGTAGAGAAGACTAAAGCCAGAAAAAGCCTAGTCCAGACGTATCCAATCTGCAACCTATAGGCCGCACACAGCCTTAGACAGATAGTAATGTGGCCCTACAAGATCATAAGCGTTTAACATTGTTATGTAATTTTTTAGTGATATTTTTTGTGTTTCATGTATCTCAAGCACAGACTGTGTAGGTGACAATGGAACACTGTGGAGGGGAGGACTCAGAGTAGCACTAACTCTGTTTCTTGCACCCTCCACACAAAATCAATCAAAGTGAAACCAGTGTGCATTACACTTTACATGCTCTTGTACCACTTGGCAAGTAAAACACAGTGATTACCTGTAATAATATTTCAACCTACCTATCCATTTCTGTGTGTCTGTGAGGATATCAGGGTAAAATGCTGAAAAGATTTTTTGACTAGCAAGATGAAATCAAGTCATTTGTCGAATCAAAAAGAAAATTTGTGTCAAAACTTGAAGATGAAAAGTGGCTCAGATTTTGCATTTTTGGTGGATTTGACTGCTCTTCTAAATGAGTTAAACATGTATCTTTGAGGTGAAAATCAACATATTCGCCCTAAGTTTCAAACCATATCAGCATTCTAAATGAAACTTAAATTATGTCAAGCTCAAATTACGAAAAATGATTTTATGCATTTTGATACATTGGCTAAACACAGTCCTGTGGACAGTGAAAAATAAGCAGCCTTGATTTCTGTTTTGATAAAGGAATTTGAGAGTAGTTTTCAAGATTGAAAGAAAAAATCATCAAATTTTAGTATATCTGTGATTCCATTTTCAGTCAACACAAATATATTATCTACGATTTTTGGAATGGAATATATGGAGCTGTCATCAGACATTCAGCTCAAATAAAAATCTTTACTAGATTTTTATAGGACCTATTTTCCAGGGAAAAATATCTCTTTCTTCACAATCCCGTCTTATTTATGTCTTCTCTTTTTGGCAGTGTGCACATTTGTGAACAAGTATTTTCATGAATGAAGCACAAGAAGAGTAAAATTAGATCCAAAATCTCTGATAACCACCTTGAGAAGTAGCTAAGAATTGCAACCACTGCCATCAGACCAAGCTGATGTATTATTGTCATAAAAACAGGGTCAAATATCCCACTAGTTTAATGTTTTTGTTGCTTTTTAAAAGTATATTTTTATAAAAAAATACAAAAAGAATGTTGTGTTACTTACATGCATTAACTACGTTAGACATTTTATATATGGCCCAAGGCAATTCCACTTCACTCAATGTAGCCCAGGAAAGCCAAAAGGTTGGACATCCGTGGCATAGAAAGTCAATCTGATACTCCATGCAACTTCCCCTTTTTCCTTGTGTTCACTGACTTTCATGTTTTAAGTATGTAATATGTATGATGAATGAAGTTAAAGATGAAGGAAAAAACTACATCAGAACCACCGCTCTTCATTTTTATCAATGCAGTAGAGATTGTATGTCGTGCTATTGTTCTATCTGCCCTGAAATTCAGCATCTCAGATAGGGTGCTTTGAATAAAAGATTACATTTGTCCTTAATCTTTCAGTTTTCTGTTCATAAAGTGAGTCATATGATAGAATTCACAAGAAAATAAATTCATTTGTGTTGAGAAACCACTGATTTAACTGTTGTCATGAACATCAGAAAGGTACACAGAGATTTCTTCCAGCATGATTTCATTAGAAAGCAGATCTAAGGCCACTTGCTGATATGTGCAAATCAGAATCAAATAGCTACGTTTTCTATGACCACTAGCTATCTGAGTGACATAGGAAAGCTACCTTTGGGGGAAAAATGTCCATGATCCAGTCTTCAAAATTGCACCACACTATATGGACAAAAAGTGAATGAATAAGGTTTTGTCATTTAAAATCTCTAATCTCTGAGTGCTTGAAACGGATAAATTCTAGAATAGTAACTGCTATGATATTCTGACTGTTACATATTAAATAAGAATCTTACAATCTCTCTGACGACATCTTTGCTCCTCAGTACTGAGAATGATGAAATACAGTACAAGCTTACTTTGAAGTATTACTTTGAAAGAGATTAATGGGTTTGTTTAAATAAGATAGAAATTCCCATTAGATAATTTCAAAATTCCTTAGCCTTGAATGAGCCCTGAATGTTTTGTTGGAGTAAAGGTAAATGGCATGAATGAAAGCTGAAAGGCATAATGTTTCCCAAATATCCTTGCATCTCAGTTGCAGTTTTGTGATCTGGGTGAGTGGTGAATTAGATGGCTAAATAGCTGGATGGATGGTTAGGCTCAGAGAGTAGCTCTAAACAATACATACAGCCTGTGGCAAGAATCTGTCTGGCAAGTGGTTTAGTATCTCTATCAGTGACCTTAGAATATTCCAGAAGACATTCTACAAAGTTTGGAGAGGGCACCAAACTGGTCAAGAAAACACTGAAAACACTCAAGAGCAGTGCAAAGGGGTCTAGAGGTCTAGATAGGCTGCAGAAAAAAAAAGGCCATCAGGAATCTCATGCATTTCCATATGGACAAAGCTGAGTGCTGCCCCTGGGCAGGGAGCATCAGACATAGGCTGGAGCCTACCTGGATGGGAGTAGATCTGTGGAAAAGACCTTGGAGGTCTGGACCAGGCTGGGCAGGAGCCAGCAGTGTACCCTGACTGCAAGGACAGTCAACAGTATCCTGGGAGCTGTACTCACAGGGGCACAGCCAGGACATTGAGGAGAGAGGTCATCCCCCTCTGCTGGTACTCATGGGATCCAGTCCAGATACTGTGTCTAATCTAAGCATTGAGGAAAAATATAATAGAAAAGTGATATAAAAATTCTACAGTCAATATTTTTTTCAATAAGTTGGGGTTTATTGACATTATTATTGAACTCATAATAGCTGAGACCTTCAGTCTTCAGTGAATAGAGATGATTGCGAACTATCTGCTAGATAAATGTTTGGTTCAAACAATGCAGGAATATTAAACTTGTAGTCTTCTGTTTGAAAGGTTTTGTATTTGATCACTTTTTTTTCTAGCCTTTAAAGAGGTCTCTGAAATATTTCTGTCATATTAGCAAAAGAAGACATTTTCCTTAGCACTGAAAAAATGTAGATGCCATCAATGAAGAGAACTCTAAGATCCTTTCATCCACCACAAAATAGTAATTACAAAGAAAAATGCTATTTTGTAGTGAACTGGGAGCCTGAAGTTTTGACCGGCTTTAGCTACACGTGTGGAGTGTTTGTGCATCATCTCCAATAAAGCACAAAGAGCTGTGTTTGGATGTAAGCAGAGGTCTTTGTTATAGACAGCCATAGCAGCTTCTCTGATGAAACACACATCATTCACTTCCACATGCCAAATTTTAGAGGGTTTGAAATGTGGGTATCTATAACATCTTTCTATGTTCTGCAGCTCATTTTCTATGAATATTTTATGAAAATACACAGTAAAACTGTTATTTCCTCCTGGCTGACTTTGAAGTAGCACCCACGACTGTGGAATACTTTCTGTCACAGCAAAACAAGGATGCTTCTGAACACCTGTGTGGAAAGGCAATCTCCAAAATTTACATTCCTCCAGGGTCTGTCAGGGAAGTTGTAGGATAATTGGATGCAGAAGACATATTGATCATGTTTATCTCCTGCTAATTTCTGTCCACTTATTTTTCTGTAGTAAGATCAGTGTAGATGTTCTGATCAGGACTGGTTACCTGTTGCTCTCAGGTAGCAATGCGCATCCCTTCTCTCCCACATCCCTGTCCTCAGTATTTAATTCTCTCAAAGAATAACAAGAAACAATGTCTTCTTCTTTGTTTTCTGCATTTACTGTAGAAAGAATGGGGACATTTTTTACCACTTTCCCCATTATTATTTCACCTGTGCTTTAGTAAGTAATGAACTGGGAAGCCTTCTTTTCTTCTTACCTGATGCAGAGATGTCTTCATGCAAGATATGAAGATAATAACTGAACTAGTTGATAATTTTTCAGTTAAAGAGTGTTTCATTTTTAAAAAATGTCATTTGTGGAAGTCTTGTCTTTCTACAGAACAGAAACATATGAAATTAAAATGACAGAACAGAATATTGTCATGATTACTTCAAGACTCCGGGGAGTTGCCTGGGGTATTTCATAACTCAGAATTCTTTTTTTTATTATGTCTGCAGATTCATGGTTCACTGACGTAGCTCATTACATAACCTTGCAGAGTTGCTGCAGTTGCCTTTGTTATCTAGGTAGTACTGCTTTGAATCTTAAATATAAGAGATATTTGTGTTAATTGAGTTCAGAATTTAGATAATATTCAGTAAGGCAGTGAATTTGATATGCTTAATTTTATATAAGGTTTACTGAAAATAGCACTGAGGTAGATTTTTAAGAATTATAGATATATATTCTTTTCAGATATCTAGTTTTTTGGTTTTGTGGGGTTTTTTTTGTTTGTTTTTTGTTTTTTTGTTTGTTTTTAATAATTATGCATACTTCTTCAGCACTGCATGCAACAGATTCACTCATTGCTCTCCCAAAGAAAGTCTCTGGAATCATTAACATTTGTTCTTTTTGTTCTTTTTGAAATAGTGGACAATGAATTACTGGTTATATATATAAGTCCACATCAGATAATTTTTTGTCTTCTCACTCATTTAATATCTTAATTCAAGCAAGTAGCAAATCACAGTTATTTCATTTCTTAGTAAACATGATTTTATTTGTATATTGTTTTGGCAATTGTTTTGTTCAACTAAATTTTGTAGTTCCAAGGGAATTCCTTTAGCATATGTTATCGATATCATCTTATTGTAAAGTGTTTTCAGTTGTTTCAGTTCAAGTCGGCAGGCAGCTCAGCACCACATAGCTGTTCACTCACCCTCCCTCAGTGGGGTGGGAGAAAGAATCAGCAAAACTGTAGAACTCGTGGGTTGAGATAAAGGCACTTTAAGATGCCAGAAAGAAAAAGGAATAATCATAGTAATAATGATAAAAGTATATGTAGAATAAGTGATGCACAGTTCATTTCTTCACCATCTACAGACTAATGCCTGCCCAGCCAGTCTCCAAGCAGTGGCTGTCCACTCCCTCACCCCTCTGCTAGCTCTCCCGCGTTTATTGCTGAGTAGGACATCATATGGTATGGAGTACCCCTTTGGTCAGTTTATGTCATTTGTTCTGGTTCTGTCCCCTCCTAACTCTTTGTACACCCCCAGCCTCCTCACTGATAGGGTAGTATGAGAAGTTGAAATGTCCTTGGCTCTGTGCAAGCACTGCTCTGCAACAACTAAAACACTGATTATAGAATCATAGAATTGTTAAGGTTGGAAAAGACCTCCAAGATCATCTAGTCCAATCATCCACCTACCACCAATATTTCCCCACTAAACCATGTCCCTTAGTACAATACCTAAACATTTCTTTGAGCACCCCTAGGAATGGTGACTTCACCACCTCCCTGGGCAGCCCATTCCAGCACTTGACCGCTCACTAAGAGAAGAATTTTTTCCTAGTACCCAAGCTGAACCCCCCTGGTGCAACTTGAGACCATTCTCTCTAGTCTTACCACTAGTTATGCGGAACTAGACATCAACCCCCACCACACCGTAACCTCCATTCAGGTAGTTGTAGAGAGCAATAACATCTTCCCTGAGCCTCCTCTTTTCTGTTGTTGTGCTGTCAACATTATTTTCATCCTAAATCCAAAGCAAAGCACTGTATCAGCTACTACTAGGAGGAAAATTAACTCTATGCCAGCTGAAACCAGAAAATCAATTTACATCAACTATTATTTCTGGCAGATTTTTGTTAACTCTAACAGCTGTGACGAGCCTTTCTTTGGCTTACAGAAAAGAATTGGAAACACCCCCAAACAAATACTATTCACCAATTAATGTGAAAAATACAACATAGTGTTAACTATAATTATATTTAACATTATTAAGTGAAGAGAAAACAGAGTCAATAGTTAGTTGTGATTATTTAAATTGTCAAGATACTTTTTAGGAGAATTAAGGTACTTAGACAGAACTCAATTTCATTCATATGTTCCAAGCTGTACCTTGTTTCCCCTGGTATTTCAGAACAGAAAATAAATAAATAAATAAATTACTACTTTTGTTTTCCTACTTGTTGGTTTGACAAGTTGGTTCACTGCAGTGGTGAGTGACACCTACAAATAAACAGCCAAACTTTAGCCAGCCTGTGAGTGGGTTGCACTCAGCAGGCAGTGAACCTGTAAGTTTTCTGACATTGTTGCTTTTTTAGGCAGGAAGAAATCAAAATCAGTATCAGGGACTGGAATACTGTCACCAGTGTTAACCTGTTCAGAAATCTTTAGCTGAGATTTTGATTTAAATTACCATCACCATTTGCAGTGGCTCAGTAGCATACATTTGTAAACCTGCATGGGTAACACAACTTCACAATTTCACTATGATGTAACTGTCTATAAATGTAATACTTAGGCCAAATGCTTCTAATATGCTAGATATTCTTTAAAAGGAGTCAAAATATACTTTCTGGAAATAATTTAGATTTCTTTATTTACAGTTTCTCAGTGAATTAAGCTCAGGTTTTTGTTTGTTTGGATTTTCATTTTGTCTGTCTCTTAGTGCTGCCTAATCAGAATTTGGGGTGTTAATTTTTTTTTTTGCTTTGCAACTTAATCATTTCTTTTGCCTAAAGTGTCTTCTGTGTCTCACAGTAGACCTCAAAGAAGCAAAGGCAACGTGAATGACTTTGGCTTCTCATAAATAAAAAAAAATGCATTGATTTTGAATTTTTTTATTATTTTTTTCCTTACACTATCTTATTCTGTATAAATTATCTCCAGATGTTAATGTTTCTGTAGAAAGTAATCATGGGGTTTTGTGCGTGTTTCTGTTTTTGTGAACAGAGATCAGCAAATAGAAGATATTCACACAATAACATAAATATTATATTTACATTTTATTAGGCAACATGCATTTTTCCATGTAACTTATTAACACCATTTTACAATTATTTTTGGTACTTACAGTTTGGATTCTTTTCAACCAAGCAAAAGCTCTCATACAGAAATCTCTGTAATAAGTTATATTTAATCCCTCATATTGTATCCAAATTATGCCTTTTCTATATTCTATACCTACTCTTCTTAGAAAAACTAAGCATCCATCCTACCAAATTTTGAGCTTCATCCACTTCCAATGAAGTGCAATGCAATGAAGAGAGTGCATCCCTCAATACTCAGTCTGGCATATAAGCTTTGGGAGGTATAACTGCTTCAGTCCTAACTCGACTGAAGTACAGAAATCCTCCAGTCAGCTCTTCAACAAAGTGCATCTGCATTTGCTACGTGGTGCCCAGATGCCTGGTCCCACCCAAATGATTTTGTCAGTTGTTTTTTTTTCAGTTTCAATAAACAAAACAAACAAACAAACCACAAAGAAAAACAGGTAAGTAACGTGTACACTGGCATGCCTAAAAAATCCATTGCATTTCCCCAAGCATTCATGTACATATTTGAATACTTTTAAAAAATATTTCAATGTGGTTTCAGTGCTGTTATTGACTTTGTAAAATCTAATTTGTTTCCAGTATGGAGTTCTTATGACAGAGAAAAGCTCCTGGCTTGCTTTTGTTAATAATATCTAAAACCGCACTGAATAATAGCTGTTACAAAACTCCTTTGATTTTACATTTTTCCTTTCACAGTGTGTGGCTGTACTCTATTTCACAGGGCAATGCTCTGCTGAAAGCTGTCACTCTAAGAAGCAATATGATAGTTGTCAGTGATATCCAAAGAAGGCTGAATAACATATACATATCTTACTTTTAATGTGTCCTTAACACATTGACTTTCCTGGCTGTAGGAGCTAGTAAAAAGAGAATCAGCATAAGGTGAAGCATAGCTCCTGCTGGGTGGCCAAACTGCATGAAATCTCATGCTTCACTAATGATGCTTCTCATACCAGCTGGCCAATGGATCATGAAAATGAATCAGAAGTACAACAGGGATTCTTTTTTTTTCAGTAGTGACATTCATAAACAATTATGAGCTACTGGCTCCTATGTTTTCAATAGGTAATGATTTCATTGCTTTGCTTTAGCTATAAAAGAAACATAGTATAATGGTTAAGCTGAGGCCATAGGCAAGGCACCAGTGATCTATTTAATAAACAGTTATCTTACTTTGTGTAAGATATTTACCCTGTCTGTACTTCGTAATGTGGACGTGGCATTCTATATGATAATGCAGCAATAAAATTCTTCCAGTCATACCCCACTGTGAAGCTTTCACCTCTTCACAAACTTAAGACAATGATTTATGGGGTCTCTCTGGTTTTCTAGTTTAAAGAAAAGGAGAGGAAAGCACTAGAAAACCTGGGGTTTTAAAAGGAGAGTGCTTGCCACCTGCTAGAAATCAGAGTTGTCAGGTATTTAAAATTAATCACCTCAAGGGCAGGTCGCTCACTGGTTCCCTTTGAAACTTTTGACGTTGTGGTGATTTGACCTTCGCTGGCTGCCAGGTGCCCACCAAACTGCTCTCTCACTGCCTCTCCTCAGCAAGTCAGGGGAAGATAATCCAGTGAAAAATCTTGTGGGTTGAGGTAAGGACAGGGAGATCAGTCATCAATTACCATTATGGGCAAAACAAACTCAACCCAAGGAAGATGAATTTAATTTATTGCCAATTAATGAAAGAGTAGGATAGCGAGAAATAAAAGCAAGCTAAAAACACCTTCCCATCTCCCTGCATCTTCTCAGACTCAGTGTTACTTCTGATTCCTCTCTCTCTTTCTTATTCCATGTGGTGCAGATGGGTGGGGAAAATGGGGGCTGAAGCCAGTCCATAATCTCTACTATTCTTCTATCCTCTACTATTCCTGCTTCAGTGTGGGGTCCCTCTTGTGGGATGCCATCCTTCTGAAACTGATCCCACATGGGCTTCCCATAGGCTGCAGCTCCAGCCCAAGGTGCTCCTGAGGGGGTATCCATGGGCTGTGCCTCCTTCAGGCCTCATCCACTGCTGAATTGCAGGTTCCTCCATGACTGCATGTGGAGATCTGCTCCGCTCAGTGCCCATGGGCTGCATGGGAACAATCTGCTCCACAATGGGCCTCTCCTGATCTGCAGGAAGCTACTGCCCAATTTTCTCAGTCCTTCGTCTCATAGCTCTTGCACAGCTTTTTACCCACTCTTAAAAATGTGCAACCAGTGTCAATCAGTGTTGCTCACTGGCTCAGCTTTAGACACCTGCAGGTCCCTTTTGGAGTCAGGTGGAGCTAGTCCTTATGTAATATGGGGCAGCTGCTGGTCTCTGTGAGCAGAGACCACATCTGCAGCCCCTCCTCACCTACCCCTTGCTACCAAAACTTTACCATGTATATCCATTACAGATCTGCACATCAAAATCTGCTGCCAGATTGCTACACACAATGAAGAAACCTGTTATATCTCTTTAATGAAATTTCAGTTCTTCCTCTGTGAGTTCTAAGGCATGACTGTAGTCTAGAGGAGGGTATTATTGATAGCCCTTGACAGTGAAACTTCCAGCACTGATGGAAGAAGGGAAGGGAAATTCATTTCTTCCTATGTGCTCTATATACTATTTGCCTGTGTGCAAGTATGTTTGGCCATAGGTTAGAACTTAATCAAATTACAAAAAAATAAACATTTCTCCTTCTCTGCTCTATTTATCACTAGAAGGCATGTACTCCCAAACAACAGCTGACTTGTACCAGGTGTATTTGTTTTGACTATTAACTGAAGTTCTGGAAATTAGGAAAGGAAATCTTAAGAAAAAGACAAGATATTAGATCAAATATAGAATAATTTAGTATTGTCACACAGATCTCAACCATTTATTTTCACTTTTCCTTCAGCTCTTACTCAATGTTCTTCTGAAACAAGAGAATCATGCCCTTGCCAATTCTCTAGCCAGATGAGGGTAAGTCACTTTCCAGCATTCAGGTACATCATATTGTTGCTTTAGCTTTTTAACTACAGAGACAATATTTTGTCCATCTCTGATGTCACAACCTGGGCTTTCAGAAAATAGGAAATTCTACTGAATTAAGGCTTTCAGGGTAACAGTGAGCCTTCACGTAGCTCAGCAGTGTGCAGCACTGCCCAGGAAGGGGCTGTGATGAGCTGGATAATACATAATTGTGTGTGCTGGTCTATTAGCAGTGTGGTTACTTATCATTTAAACCTCATATTGCATTTCAGATCAATAGGAAAGAAAGTCAGCTCTGACATTCAAAGGAGTTGAGTCATTAAAAAAAAATGATTTTATGGTGCTTGAGCAGAGCTTGTTCTTACTTTCTGGGAAAAGGAGAGAGGCATCAACTTAGTTATGTTTTAAACGCCAACCAATTGTTTTTGTCTTTTTTTCTTTTCTTCTTCATTTTGGTGACCATATTTCAGTCCTACTTAATCCTCGAGGGCTTTGGCAAATATAATTTCTGCAATAGGATTTAAAGTTTCAGTTACTACAGGATTCTCTTGTCTGAAATCAGGAAAGGAAATATTCCTGCTACAAAAGGAAGAATAATTTTTACAGAAGATTGCTTTGCTTAGCTTCAGCTATCTATATCTAAGGATGATAAGCACCACATAATCAATGCTATTGTTCTTTACTTCCCTCCTCTGCATCCTTAAACCTCCAATAAACATTATATCCGATCTTCTGGGGTAGTGTGTTTATCAGTCTACATTGCATTTAGATTAACACAGATGTGCCTTTTTTTTCTTTTTTTTCTTTTTCTTTTTTCTACTTGATTTGATCTGGAATGTAAGAAGGAGAGATGTACAACCTGTTGCTGTTTGTTTTGTTTTCCTCTTTTCACTGTGAGAATCTGAATCTTAGCATTTACCTTCAATGTTAAAGTAACAGCTAATTGCTTTTCAGACTAGATACTCAGTACTTGAAAGAATATTCAGAATTGTTGTCTGTGTCTTACCTGAAGCGTAAAATGCTACGTAACTATAAGCTAGGTACATTGTTCACACTTAATACTTGTCAGGAACTATGCTTCCACTCAGAATTGGGTAACAAAAATGAAAGTATCAGTTAATGTAATTTTCTGTTCTTATTATAAATGCAGTAATTAAAAGCCAGTACACTCCAAAGAAACATATTGTCAAGCAGTTTTTTTTTTTTGCCTTACTGATAAGAAACATAAAATCCAACTTTTAAATTGAAAATTGTCGTGGACACTTATGAGACTCATCCCCCTGCACTTATGTTACTACTCAAGGACACTAATGAAACACCTCCAGTAATTTCTTTGAGTAGAGGCAATATTTTCAAACACATCCAAATGATTAAGAAATAAGAACAAATTTCAATTTCACTAATAAACTAAAAGGAAATTTTGCAAACATGTTTTAGGCACATAAGAGACCATGAAAGTCTCAAAGTCCTGAGGGGTTAAATCTTTTGAGTCCCTCTTAATATCCAACAACATATTTCAATGATTTTAAAGAATTTTCTTTTTTTCTCCTAGGGTGATTTAGATGTTTTAAAAACATAATTCTGCATTATTCACGATTTCTGAGAATTTTTTTCCTTTTTGTACATTTCTTTCCAAATGAAAAATCAAACATGATTTCGGTTTGTTTTAGTGAATGTTTCTTCTCATTAAAAAAGAGTTATAATGGAAAAAACGTTACTGATGTTTTGCAATTTAAGCAGTTGTGATGTTATTTTTGGAATGATGGGACCATGACCAAGTTACTTCTGACCGTTTCGACAATTTGCTGTCAGTGTCTTGGAGTTCTATATGACCAATGCTTAATTTGGCAATTAAGGCTATATTTAAGCTATGTAAATGATAGGTTAATAATGTCTTTAAGAAGCTGCACCTCGCTAAGGTGGCATTGAATGTTTCACACCTTTTCAAAACAACTTAAGTGAGAAATAAACCAAATAATATTAACTATCTTGCAATTAAGCTTAGTAATGCTGGCAGGATTAAATTGATGCCTGTATTTTTAAAATAGAATTGTTTTCCTTAGAAATTATTTTCAAACTGATTTGGGGTGAATAAGAAATGTTCTTTCTAAATATAGCACTCACAGAGTACAGTGTTCTAAAAACATCTCTGCCAGTGTTACTTCTTGTTAGATATGTTATTGAGAATTTTGATTGTATCAGTATTTTGAGCTGTGACTCTTCTATCACTACTGTCTCTCAATGTGAAGGACACTTCACATTTTCTGTCATCATCTTTAAACAACTACATTTAAAAATTTGACATAAAAATTGTTGCTTTTTTTTGTATCTCAGATGTTTAAATTATATGATAAGAGCTGCTTTTGCTCCTTTCTTGCAGCAAGTAGTCCTTCTGGAGTAGTTTTAAAGTAAAATGCTAACTTCAACTTTGTAAAACTTTATTTTTCCCTTTCTTGTCAAAATCTCTTAACATATAATTTTAAGTCAGTCTGGAATAATTGTATTCAGTCTGATGGCAGTTTAGCGACTGGGGCCACTAGTGTTACTGACATAGTCTGAGTTGGCACAAATTAGTGTACCTCCACTCATGTTCTGTGCACCTAGGTCAGTTAAAAATTGGCTTAAATTTCACAACAACCTTGGAAAAACCTAAAAGAATACATTTAAGCACTTTGTAGGATTGGAACAAGCATGTAAGAAAAAAATGCAGGAAATATCTATTTTCAAACAGGTCATGTAGAAGACATGTTGAAATAACTACATTCATAAATAAAGAAATAATAACTTCATACAAGGTGACAGCCTATTTGTGGGCAGCAGTTAATGAAGCTTTGTCATCCATGCTTGATTACGCATTATAGTTTCATCCCCCTTAACACAAATTTGCGTTCCTGGGCTGGAATCATGAGTCTACAGATGAAGTTGTAATCTGAACTTTAGAAGTTGAACTCAATGATCCTTATGGGTCTCTTTCAACACACGATATTCTACGGCTTTATGATTTACCAAGCAACTGGAGAAATGCTATGATTAATAACATATACAACATAACATTGTAGTTCTTTCAGAGATGGAAACAGTAACCCAGAGATAGCACTATGACAACAAAATGTTGCTGGAAATAATTGTTAGTAGTACTAAAAATAGTAATGATAGCTATAGTAAAAATAATTATAGCAAGGAGATATACAGATTAAGACAACTCATGGTTTGTCTAGGACTGGCTTAGATAAGTTTATCTGAAAGCAAGCCTTCTTTAAATACATTAGAAAAAAATGCCTAGTATTTGGCAAATTTTAGTCAAAGTTGGTTCACATGCCATCATTTGCTTTAAAGTACTATACTGCAGAGGAAAATGAATGCTGTGTATAACATAGCACATGATAGAACATAACAGTGAACTTGCTTGATTTTCTTTTTTTTACAAGCATCCCCCACTTTTTATATTCTGATCTGCACTTAAGTAAATCAGGATAATTAACATCACGTATAAGTTCTTATTTAATTATTGAAATTTACACCTGCACTGTTAAGAAGTGTTTTTTGTTTGTTTGTTTATGTTGTATTATTACATTCTTTAGTCTTTTTTTGCTATTCACATTTCAAGTAAGACAGATACTAATAAAATGGTTGTATTATTTGTCTCTGTCACTGGCATAATAACAGCCTTAATGAAAGAAAAAAAAAAAAAACAGATAAAAACTTGGACACTAATAATTACTCCAGTCACATTTAACACACAACACAATAAAATTCAACGCATTTTTATGCTATGTCCTTCATGTATTCACATCACAGTGAGAAATACACAGAGCTGTCAGTAAGCATAAGTCAAGCTGAACAAATGGGTTTTTAATTTTGACTGGAAAATACAGTTGGCCCACTGCTCATGATCTCACACAGAAGGACATTGCAAAGGCATGCAGTAGTTGAAAGTCTTTGAACTAATGGAATCAAACTGGTTAGGAGGAAGAGATTTGAAGATGAAGCAATATTGTCACTATATAATGAGAATAGTCTATATTAATCTGCAATAGAGTGAATAGAAATTGATATGATCAAAAACAGGACAAAATAAACCTCAGAGGCCAAGTTAATGAAATAACTGAAATGCCCAAGATGAAGCACTGGGAGATGTAGGAAAATCTGAATAGCGGCTGGTTACATCAGTTAATAAGTGTAAGCTGAATAAGGACAAGTGGATGAAAATGCTGAAGTCTTGAATAATGGAGCTTGTATCTCTGTGACAAATGATTATAGAAAATTACCGATGTGGGAAGAATAAAGAAAAAATCTTTCTTCAGAATTTAATAACTTGGCAGGTTTTATGTATATCTATTACTTTTATTTATACCTACTCTTGACATTGTTTAAGTAGAGCAGAATTTCTTCACAGTAATCAAATCTACACATTACATAGGACTTCCACAATGTGTAGGGTAGTATAGAAATCCATCCATATTCTCTACTGTTGTTTTCATTTAATATACTTTAACTTCTTTTAGGATTGTTGAATTTTAGTACAGACAACAGATTGCAGTGTCATCTCTAACCACCTGGTTTATACAGTGCTTTTGTACAAGGGATGAAATTCCAGTCTCACTGAAATTAATGACAGATTGGACTCTGCATTCAGAGGGGTACGGATTTTATCCATAATATCCTCAACAGAATACATACACAAGCTTAAATTTAATTCTCTCATTAGCAATGGATGAACCACCACAGGCTCAGTGATTTGCTTCAGATAAGCATCCGAAAAATTTGGCTGGTTTTCCAACTATCTGTATTAATTGGCAAATCTGTAGGAAATCTCAGGAGAATTGACTCTCTCAGGAAATTTTCTAGCAATTACTGCATCTGTTTAAGTGAGAAGAGCTATCTGAGTTTTGGCAGATTCATTCCAGTGTTTGTCAGAATCCAGAAGAATTGTTGCCATGCAAATATTTATTTTAACAGGAAAATATTAAGAATACATTTTTAAGTACAACATTAATCTGTATCATTTAGATATTCAGGTGTTCACAATGGTTTTTCATGTTTCTGAATTGATTTTTAACTTCAAATCTCCTGAGAGACTTATTTGCTTAACACTCATAAAAATTACATAAAACACTTTATTTTTCTTTTTTTTTTTCTTTTTCCCCTGGGTGATTCAAAAATTATACACTAAATTCTAAGACGTAAGTATTAATTATTAAATCTAAGTATTAAGATTCTGCTTAAATTCATTAAGATTTTTTTTTTCCAAATAGTGAGTAACATTTCCAAGAGATGCAGAATATCTATAGCCTAAAACTCATATTATCTTCTACAGACACTTTGGAGAATGCCTGTTTAGGACTTCATGCAGTGAAGAAATACCCAAAAGTCCCATTGTTAAAGCTACCTTCAAAATATGGATACATCTAAACCCCCCGAACAATGAGTTTAAATTGAAAATCTCTTCACATATGTAAAGACTGTTAAATAAGAGAATAAGTTGCCTTAAGTGCTTTGGGATCTGGCAGTGGTGTCCTGATAAGGTTGAAAAAACTTCTGTCAAGAATGACATAATACACAGTGATCTTATTTTACAGTACTGAGATGAATTGGATCACTTGCAGCTCATTTTTCTGTTCTCTATTAACAAAATAAATCCTCATGTTATATGAAAACTCTGGCCATAGGAAACCGGGTGTTATCATTCCACTTCAAGAAGAAACCACTCTGTATTTCACAAAAATGATGATTTTTCCTCAAATGGACCCTATTCATATGGTTAAGGAGAACCAGTGTTAGCTTTTAATAGTGGGCAGATTCTGATGTAGCAGACAAGTATGTGTTTATAGCCACTTCCTTACAAACTGTAATTTACACACTGATCAGTTTGTTATAGTACATCAGCTTCTGCTTATCACAATGAAGAAACACATCTACTAACTTGAATATCCAGCCAAAAAGTTAACAACTGTCAATTAAAATGCATGGAAAAAAAAATACATCTACTACATGTTAAGCCCATTGTATAAAAACTTGCAGGCTAGTCACCAAAATGTAACAAACAGTGTTGCTACTACAAAGACAAATAATAATGAGCATTTCACGATCTCCGACTCCCTGGCATGAAGGTGATATTGAAGTATGTGAAAAATCAAAGAAAAAGAAATCTTATTCTATTAGTTACAAACCAAATCATAGAATAGAAGAAGCAAGTAATTATATCCATTGGATTTGTTCTTCTTTGTGCCACTCAACTATAAGTAAATGATTAACTAGTTTTAAGCATAAGAGAGCTGCTGCGCTCTCTGGAGTAGTTACTAGGTAACCAGCATGTTACTGCCAGGAAAGAGGCTTCTTTTTTTCTTTTTCTTTTTTTTTTTTCTTTTTTTTTTCTTTCTTTTCTTTTCTTTTTTTTTTTTTAAGTAAAAAATATAAAGTTACATTTTCACTGATAGTTCTCTGCTAAAAATGACAAGCTCAGATTGTCAACGCGTAGAAATCCTTTGTACAGGCTGTGCAACACAGGGAAATCAAGTACTTTCTTTAAAGTTGTATTTCTCATGCAAACAGACAAGTTCTGGACTAATTTACATCAGCATAAATTTGTAGTAATTCAGTTGACTTCCCAGGAGATGCACAAATTCATATTGATACAACTAAAATGATAATCTGACCTAAGCTGTAAGACACCAGGTCATGTCAAAGGCATAAAAAAACCACACTCATCAAAGAATAATGTTACAGACTGTCACTGTGAAGCATTTTGAACAAAAACAATATTTTTAGCTGAGAGAGCCTGATACCTATAAAGTAGAATAATGATGAATCCAAAGAGAAATACTTTAATTTTTTGAGAATAGGAGCCTAAACATGCACATTCTATACTCATTATCGCCAGTAGTGATTCATTTCTACCTAATTGTCTTAGGAAGAATGGGAATGCTTTCTCTTAATTTATTTGTATAGTACATACTTCAAAATAGATCATCCTTCTCATAATCAAGAGGAAAAAACTTTTACAACTTCTGAAAATAGCCTTTCCTTAACTCTAACATTGCTTGTTGTACTACACTCAACTGTATTATCACAGTACATGTTGTCTTGCAGAAGGAAAAGACACAAAAGTGTTTGCAGAAATATAGGTCAGATTAAGTAGCAGAGTGATATATCATTAACAAGCTTCAAGAGTTCATTGCATTTGCAGTAACAGAAAAAAAATAAAAAAGAATTAAGTAAAAGTTTCCTTGAGGTCTGATCAAAGTACATCAAATTAAGAAGAGGAAAGTCATCTGGATGTATAATATCTCAGGTAGAAATTGCTACCAGCCCTCAGCCACTATCCAAGAAGTAGTTGCAAGGACAGCTTTTCTGAGCAATGGGCTGTAGTGAGTCTTTCAAAGTCAGTTTAGTTTGTGGGCTACACACAGAGGATAAACTGGCTCCAGAAGGACCCTTAAGCAAAACAGAATGATTTGTGACCACAGAAAATAGAGTCAGTGAATAGAAGTGCAATCTCAATTCTGTGACTAAGACCTACAAGACAAACTATATGAAACAACAAAAAGGAGGGAAAGACTGTATGTAGTATGCCGTGGACAATCATACTCAAGCATGATTGCTTGATTAGGTTTTGTGACACTCGCTGAAAGATCATCCATGAATGCAGATGAGCACATAATTGATTTGCTAGCAGCAGACAGCTAGTTTTAGAAAAAAACATGCATTGATCCTTTGATCAGATAATTACAGGTTAGATAATTATTTCTCCTACAGTAGAGGAGAAATACTTTCTCTAACAAAAAAGCTGATAGAGGTAACATCTGCATATTTGGGGAGCTATCAGAGATCCAGGAGTGTCTATGACTGGCAATAAAGCACAGGCAAATAAACAAACAAAAATGGCATTAAGGCTCATTTGGTTACACCTTCCCATAGAAACCATGTTGTTCCAGCTTTGGCAAATATGTGAAGTAATTTCACTGTCATTTCTTGTCAAAACAAGCTCTTAAGAATTCTTGTAACAATTTAAACTTCCTGTTAATTCAAATATGCCACAGTTACCACTCACATTTTCAAACAGTAGCAATAAATAAATAACTTTTTCAATATCAAGATCATTGTGTCAAGGCAACAAAAAATTAATAATGATGACAATATCACATTCAAGTCTGAAGCAGTATTCCTGTGTTTACATCAGTGCATAATATATCTTTCTTGCTTGAAAAAATGAAATGTTTTGCTTAGAGTTAAAAGAAAAATGTTATTGAACCTGAAACCTTTGTAATTTTTTTTTTCCTGAGGAAACTAAACCTTATATTTGTCATTATTTTGATTCAGTCAGGAAAATAAAAGGAATGCAATTATTCCAACAAAAATTATGTTTTGAAATAGTCAGAATATTTCTGTTTATTATTATTTTTTAAGTACTTAAGTACTAAAGGTGATAAGGCTCTGATCTCTATGCTCAGGCATTTAGTTGTTATCTGTTTGTAAAATATCCCACTGTGTTTATAATTTTATTTCTTACAATAACTTTGTGATTAGGAAGTCTGTTGACAGAAAATGAAAGCAAGAAGTCTAGGTCTTGAAAGGTTTAGATAGAGGGATAAATGTATCAAAGAGTCTTCAACATTCAGAGGTGATTATTCAGTCACAGATCTAAGCAGTGAGACTTTCTCTTTTCTCCCATTTGCTGAAAAATAAGTTCGGTCACATACTTCAATAGGCATGGGATGCTACACAAATACTTACTCATCTTTTCTGAGATCAATTTTTACAGCCAGTGTGCAAATTTGAGTTAGTCTTTTAGTTGTCCTGTAATGATCAGTTGATAAGATTTCAAGGAAAGGCTGTCTTTAGTGCCATTTTTCAATGTCCAAGGCATTGATCATGAGAACCAGCACACTGACACTGACTTTAATGATGCTCTCTTTTGTGTATGTTGCTGATACTTAAGATCTGTTTATCTTGATCTTTTAACAATTGTTCTGTCATTCCATTTAGTAAAACTGGAATTTGGAACAAGGGTTTTAGCAAGACATGACTTTTAAATGGGTACTAACCTGTATTCGAATTGGCCAAAAGTTATTCTGGGTGAGATCTCCAGCCTATCTGATTCATATCCTTGACTGCATTCACATTCTTATGTGCAGCTCACACCTGAGGTTAAGACTATCAGATAATATTATTCTTGTTAAAACTATTTAATTGTTAAAGCCTTGTTGTGTGACCCTGACTCAGCAGTGAGGTACCAGCAGATCCAGTCTTCTTTTCAGAGCAAGACCCCTGTCCTTTTTGTGGTGGTGTTGAAGAGACACACAGAAATTCTGACAGCTAACACTTCTGGAGGAAGTCTCATAAGTGAACAGCCACCTCTATCTGATATACATATATTGCTATGAAAAGACAAAGTTTTCTAAGGGATTAACACTTTTCAAGCAATAGGAGTCAGTTTAACACAAGTTTCTCCTACATCTCAGAAGATACCCACTTCCTACGGCTCTCTGTTTAAACAGGTGAACAAGAGGCCAGGAGCCGTTATGTTCAGTGCTCTGAGCCCTGGCCAGGGCTTCAAGTCTGAACTATGATCGATAAAGCTGGTGCAGCCAATTTTACCTCCATTACCTGCACTGAGGAAAACTATCATTAAGAGGTGTATCCTAGCTGAACATTAATTCCAGTGGTTATCAGCCATTCAGAAATTATTTATAAAGGAAAAGCTGCCAGTCTCTCTTGTATTTATGGGCAAAAGCTGCTTTTGAATGCCTTCTTGCCTCTTACCAGTGCAGATAATTCTAAATCAAACAAAAGCTAGGTAGGCATGAGCAATGTCTCCCATCTCACAAACACACAGACACACAGACTGACTAAGGTTGGAAGTTACCTCTGCAGATTACATGATCTAGTTATCTATAGCATGTTGTACAGGATCATGTCCAGGCAGGTCTTGAATATCTCCAGAGAAGGAGACTTGACAAACTCTTTGGGAAACTGGTTTCACTGCTCTGTCAACCTCAATTTTACTGTAAAGAAGTTTTTCCTCATATTTAGATACGAGGAATTTTCTGAATTTCAATTTGTACCTGTTGCTGGGAACAACTGAAATGAGTCTGGAACTGTGCACTCTCCCTTAAGATATTTGTATATGTTGATAAGATCCCCTCTCAGTCTTCCTACCTCCAGGTTAAACAGATCCATCTCTCTCAGCCTTCCTCAGGATGGAGTAGAGGGGAAGAATAACCTCCTTCAGCCTAATGGTAACACTCTTCCTAACACAGCCCAGGATAACAATGGCCTTCTTGGCACAAGAACACACAGGGTCCTTCTCCACAGAGCTAGTTACCATCAAGTCAGCTCCCTGCCTGTACTGATGCAGGGGGTTATTTCTCCCTAAGTACAGGGCCCTGCACTTGCTTTTGCTGAATTTCATGAGTTTCCTCTCCACCCAGCTCTCCAGCCTGTCCAGGTCTCTCTAAATGACAGCAGAGCCTTCTGGTGTGTCATCTACTTCTCCCAGCTTTGCATCATCATCAATCTTGCTGCAGACCTCCAACTAGATTCTGCATTGCTGATGACAACGCTCTTAGCTCTGCCACTGAGCCACTTCTCAGTTTACCTCACTGTCTACTAATCTATCCCAAACTTCCTGAGTATATGTACGAGGATGTTATGGGAGACAATGTAGAAAACCTTGCTGAAGTCAAGGTAGACAGCATCCACTGTTTTCTTCTCATCTACCCCTCCAGTCATTCCATCATAGATGTCTATCAGGTTTATCAAGCATGATTTCCCCTTGGTGAATCCATGCTTACTATTCCTGATCAATTCCTTTTCCTGCACATGCTTAGAGGTGAAATCCAGGATTAGCTATTCCATCACCTTCCCAGGGATGGTGGTGAGGCTGACTGGCTTGTAGTTTTCTGGATCCTCCATCTGTGACATTGGACTTCTTCAAGTCCTCAGGCACCTCTCCTATTTTCCATGACCTTTCAAAGATGATGGAAAGTGGCCTAGCAATAACATCTGCCAGCTCCCTCAGCACTCATAGGTGCATCCAATACTGGGCCATGAATTTATGGGTGTCAAGTTTGCCTAAAGGATATCTAAACTTATCCTCCTACCAAGGGAAAGGATTTTAAAAATATATGTATTTTATTAACTTCTGGAAAACTTAATATTAAAAGTTTTTGATATTTATCATCCATTGTTTCTCAAAAAATATTTCATTTGCACTATAGGTTCCTTATTTATGTAATAGATATATTATGTGAATTTTACATGAAAAAATATTGCAAGTTTAATGAAAACCTTTACAGCTAAATCCTTCACTGACATGAATTAAAAACTGTCAGAAATTACAATTACATTTACTGGTATGAATTGTAAGTCCTGAAAACTATTTTGAGGAGGATTTTCTACTTGTGCTCATTATCTCAACATGTTGAATATATTTTTCCTGTGAAACCACATGGGCAACATTTGAAAGAACAAATCCCTTGAAAATGTGTATGCTGTGTTGTGGTCTAACATTGAAGTCTGGGATATTCAGTGTTCAGCCTTTGCATGTGCATAGCCCAGCAGGAAGACTAATCCAGATGACAAGCGTATTCTCACTGGTCCTCTGTCTCTTCTGTCCTTGAGGAGTTAGCTGAAAAATTGATTAATTGATCTGGCAGTGATGGCATATGGCAGCTGGCTAAGAATCCTATGGTTTGTGCAGCTTGTAATATGTTGGGTATATATGAGGAACTGGTTGCTACCACCATAGCTCTTCATCCAGCTGTGTTTGAATTGGAACTGTCCTCAAGAAATCTTCCACTACACTGGCCAAAGAGAAGTTGGATTTCAGTTAATTATTTTGTTGGTAAGTTGTATGCTCACATACAAGACATGTAACAGTTTTGATTAGGTCTGCCTTATTTACCATGTGTACACACATCAAGAAGCATTTCTTATGTCAGGATGCACTTTACTGTACCGGTGAGTGACAGACCACTGGCATGGGTTCCCTAGACAGGCTGTGGAGTTTCCTTCCTGAAGATCTGCAAAAGCCACCTAGATTTTGTCCTATGCAGCTTGCTCTAGGTGTCTCTGCTTGAGCAGGGGTTAGACCAGATAACCTCTAGTGTTTGTGAAGGACCTGGCACAAATTTTTTCTACAGTGAACTATCCTGTAAATAAAAGTAAATATTTTTGACAGATGATTTTATTCTAAGTAATTATTTTAATAATAAAAAGACTGTTCAGAGTATTTTGATATTATTGGACAGCATCCTGGAGAAGATGAATTAGCAAGATAGCTGACGTGTTTTAGTGTCTATCTTAGCATCTTTATCACAGCTGTTCAAAATGTTGCTAACAGTCTTAAGCCATAACAACTACCTAATACTATGTCATTGCACTTGGATAAAAACAAAAATGAAAAAATCAAGAGAAATTTATCAAATAAAAAAAAATTGTCAGAGCTCTTATTGGTTCCTTCCAGCATGCATACATAGTAACTGGCATATTTTGTAAGTATTGCTAATAATTGTACGCCTTAAAAGTCTTGCTGAGAGTACTATTTTGAGATGCATTTTGCTAAAAAGACAAAGATTACATTGTAAATAAAAATTATTCAAGGAAAAAGTATTAAAACTGAATTGGATTTATGTTCATGCCTGAGCAAAAATCTGGTTAAAATTTAAGTTGAATATCTGCATACTCACTTTGACCAAAACCAGTTAAGGTCATGAATTCATAAAGGTTCTCACTAAGCTTCCTTTTATTGGTTACCTGATTTTGGTACAAAGTCTTTGAGGAATACCAGATTCTTCTGTATCATAATGGGAATGGTTAAAAACAAAAAGATTTTTATTTTAATTTGCAAGTCAAAATTATATAAGCTTTTCAACTGCAACTAATTGAATGAAATAACTTTAAGTTTTTCTGTGAAGGGATCTCTATTTTTGATTATAAATACATTAACATTTTCCAAAAATTATTTTGTGTAGAGTCACCACAGAAAAAACAAAACGTAATCTGGTTCATGAGCTTGAACTGGATTTCAGTTACTTTTAGCACACCTATCAGGTCTTCATTAATGAGAGTCCAAATACTCTATTGGTACATCTATGTTGCTGAACAAAATCAGCCTTCACCCTAATGCCGAGGTCACCAAGAGACTGATATCCACCTTTCTCCATCAGAAACAGACTAGCTATTTAGAAGAAATCTTTAGCTGTGGATCTCCAGTGGGCTCCATATTATAACTTCGTAGCACTTAGACATAAATACCACATTTATTTTTCCTTCTTTGCTTCCTTCCTTTCTGCCTGCCTGTGTAGAGAAATAGCTGAGACCACAAATTACAGAAAGAGGTCATAAAATTTACTTTTCAGGAGATGTAAAAGGAAGTGCTCCTTATTTTAATTTAAAAAAATTCTTTGTTTGTTTGTAAAATATTTTAGCTGTCCAAGTCACCAGTAATCGTTAATTTACAACAATTTTACAATATTGGCATTTATTATTATAGGTGTCAATTTAAATGAATAATTTAGAACTTGAATAGTTCTAAACTACAAGATTTTTACTAGATTTCCTGTACTATTTAATGTATTTATTCATTTCGTATTTTCATATTCATATATTGATAAGACCTTGATCAAAACTTTAAAAAAAAATTTTTGTCCCTTAGCTAAAACAGAAGTTGATTTCTGCGAATGGTCAGTATGTTTCTTCATTACAATTTCTGAAAGATAAAAAACAAACAAATGAAAAAGAGGTGTTTGTGATTATTAACTGAAAACAGGAGATATTTTCATCTAGAATATACATCAGAGCACAAGATAAATGTAATAATCAGAAAGTGAAATAAATACAAAACCATTTTATAGTGACAGCAACTCTGACAAGAAGATGGAGAAATTTGAAACTCTTTTTCCAAATTTTTAAGACATTATTTCTTTTAAAGAGAACACTAATAACATTTTGCTCAACCTGGGACCCCTTATTAACATCATTCAGATTATCAAGGGAAATTTCACAAGCACATGTTTGTTTTATGTAGGTAGCTCTGAAAGTAATGCCTTCTATTTATTTCCATGGAAACTACAACAGGTACAAAGATCACAATAACACTGTGTGATGGAGCACTTTCTCAGCTACAAAACACTGTTTTTCAACTTAATCACCCCATTAGCTGTGCATTCTCACCAGCGATGGAAAAGAGCCCGCAGGTACCACTTGTGAAAATCTGCACCAGTGGAGGAGACCCACTGCTTTGGGGGGTACTTTTGAGATAAATTAATATAGTTGTAGCACTTTTACATGAATTAATTTTCTGTTCCTTGAAGTTAAGCAGAACTTCTAAATAGCAAACAGACTCATTAGCATTGAGAGTAACTCCACTTGCAGATCACTGAGAAAAGCTGAGATACTTTCACAGCTACTGTGGATTACTGCATCCTAATCTGATGTATATTAGCAAACATCAGTGCTAGAAAAGAACTTTTTCATAAGCTGTTTTAACATCAAGCATGGTTTCAGTATTTTCCATAATTTTACTGTCAAAACACTCTGGAGAATCTGGGAGTACAGCAGGATTATGCTAGGAATACATAATATTTTAATGTGAAATCCAGCTTTTCAGTTACCATAAACATAATATTTTTCAGTTAAGCTTTACAAAGAAGTAGTTATAATGGTAAACATATGGTACAAAACACACTTCATGTGCTATTAATGGCAGTCTTGAATGTTCACATAAAGGAATAGCACAGAGGTTTGTTTGTTATTCTTCTGATTTTGGAAAACAAAAACACATACAAAAATAACTTTCAGTTTGACTAGCTCTTGAAATGCTCATGAAGATATCTTAAGAAATACTCCTCAAGTATGTGAAGGCGAGCTTTTTGGGAAAACCTATTTCTTAGAAGCAAATTTTTACTTCCAGCTTTTGTACGTTTTTTGATTGTAAACAGAAAGTTAATGATGCCATTCACATTCCATTGTGAAAAATTCAAGTGGATGACCACTGACATGTCAAAATTACTTTAAGTCTAAATGTTTTCAGAGAACAGGTAACTACAGTCTATGTGCAGAAACGTTACGTTTCTTTGAAAAATTTGTGTGTGTGTACATGCTAAGAATAGTAACTACATGTACAAATTGCATTTACTTTGATTTGTCCTTGTATGTCAGTAATATGGAAATCGTGGCCTAGCTTCAGGAATCTAACCTGGCACTCCTCAGAGCTTACCTCTCCAAATCACGCTCTACTCATCTCCCACCATAGATTTTATAAATGCTCTGAATCAAAGGAATGCTTTACATTGCTGATAGCTAATCATAAACATTGCATTTGAAAACAAGAAAACTATTAACATTTGTATTAGTTACGCTAACTAGAGCCTAGTAGTGAGGTGAATAATGCTAAGTAATGCTGATGTTGATCAGTCAAGGAAAATCAAATGATGGTATGCACCAGCTGAGTACTGCTACAACTCAGCAATCAGTCCAGCTGATAGAGGGAATAATTTTGCTCCACTCACTAGATAGTTGTTAAAGGAAGAGATCGTGAGAAGCCCTAGTGTGAGAACAAACAGCTCTCAGCCTAGTCTAGTGGTTGGCAACCGTGCACTTAGCAGGGGGATTGAGACTCGATGATCTTTGAGGTCCTTCTCAACCCAGGCCATTCTATGATTCTATGATATATCATAATGCTTTAAAGCACAAGTAAGTGTGGCAGACTGTGTCATCTGTCACCTAAGGTGCAACTTAATTATCAAGAACCACAAGGTATGTTAACTCTTTGTCTTCTGTGAGTACACACAGCCAAGCTAAAGGGAGCTTTCACAAGATCCACACAAAAATGGTGTGGAGGACTCTTAAGTTCACTAAGTTCTTGCTGAGTTTTAGGGGCTCAGGTGTTTTTTCTTGATGTTATGATCTTCACAGATGATATTAGGTCAAGACCTTCTACTCTGCTGTTTTCTTTCCTCTGATTCTATACCTTCATAAACTCCCCGGTACTATTTAGAAGTGATTTCTTTCGTTCCATTCAGATATTTTTTTAAGTCTGCTTCATCACATTCACTCCTGTTTATACTGATCTTCAATCTGTCTGGATTTATTGCTAAGTTAGGTCAAATGCAAGTAGCACATTTTTAGCTTTCTCATTTCTTCACTTGAAAACTGAGTTAGCCAGTTTGCCTTGAGGCCTCCAGCACTAAGAAAAAGTGCTTCCCACTGATTTCCTGAAGCAACTTTGTAACTGACCATGTCCATCAAAAGAAACCCTTAAGAAGTCTCTACTTACAGAGTGAAATACAAATGATCTAATTAAGACTTACAGGGTAGCGTAGTTCATAAGTTCTACTGTAAGACTGTGTAGATCAAAATATGTCAAGGATACGTGGGCAAAATATGCCATCAGAATACTCATCCATATATTTGTGTCCACGTCTGTCTCGCTCCAATTTATAGGAGGGAGAAGGGGTTCTTTTAATATACGTATACCCGACGGCGATTAAGACACAACGGGTCAAATGTTAGCCCGACCAGTTTATTACAAATCCTAGTAGCTTAGGGAGATGGGGAAGGGAAGGTGGGCGATAGAGAAGAGCTAAAAAAGCAAGGAGTCTTTGTAGAAAGCAAGAGAGATAGTCACCACCAGGGGTCCAGCATTGTTTGTAGCGTAGACGTTGATCTTCTTGGGTGATGGGTCATCAGGGCTTGTTGTTCAGTTGCTGACTGCTTTGGTTGACGACTGCTTTGGTTGATGACCGCTTTGGTCGACGACGACCTCCAGCAGCAGTATGAACTTATAAATAAGTCCAAATTGGTTGAGTCAGCTCTCTTTGGAGTGACAGTTCAACTCTAAAGTTGTTGAGTCAGCTCTCTCTGGAGTAGCAGCATCTGGCTTTGGGATCTCAGCAGAAACTCCTTTGTTCCCATCTTCCGGGCCTTGCCAGCAGATAAGAGGGAGCAGGTAGGTGCCCACCTGCATCCTGTTTTTCACAGGATACGATGGTATCATTCCCCAGTCTCCCATACCAAGCTGACGCTACTTGGTCACAGGCCAGATTTTCTGCCAGTAAACACTCCTGAGCACTCTCTTCCTGGGGTAAACAGCTCTGAAGGAAATGCTTTCAAATGTTCACACGGTGATGTTGATTGCCACACGGAGACACCCACCATTAGCCTCCTTGGTAAGTCAGTTAGAGTCTTATCACAAAACATACCTCAGAAAGCAAGCTTTGAGCCAAAAGAAAAGAAGGGTTCAGACAATGTCAAATAGTTAAATATAGTTTGAAGTATTTAGTGAATATGCAATACTGTGTGTCAGGTTGGAGATACTCTTTAAGGGAAGATACAGTTAGGGAAGATAAAGTCTGTAAAAGTCCTTTTTCTATGTCTTCCTTCCTTCTTTCCTTTCTTCCTTCCTTCCTTCCTTCCTTCCTTCCTTTCTTTTTCTGGTGTATAATTAGAGATATTTGTTTGTTTGTCTTGGTTCCTGTGTACACCTTGAATCAAGTACAACCCTAGCACTAGCTGAAGTCCACAACTAGAAAGCTGCAGATCAGGGCCAGTGGAAAAAGTAGACTTTGGAGAAAAAGAACAGTGAAGCAAAATAGCCTGAAATTGCAGATGTGAATATCCCAACTGGTATACAAATAAATTCTGTGTTAAAAAGCAAGGAAGAAAAAACACACACAGTTGGAGACTAAATGCTTAATTCAACATATTAGTTTTAGACTGATGTGATGTCTTTTATACCAGTGGTTTCATGCTGCCATGAAAGTGTAATGATGAAAGTTAAACCTCAAGCATGAAATTTGACCGTGACAAAGGCATCCTAGAAAATCTAGTGTAATGCTTGCAAAAAGTCCCATTTTCAAAAGCCCCCAAGTCATTAAGGAGAGTGATCCTATTTGTTTTAAGGAAGTTCAGATTGTATGTAAAATGACACTTAGTCTCAAACTATTTTGACATTGATCTATCTATATTGAAATTAATGTATTGTGAATTCAGATTACTTCCTTTAATATCCAAAGTATGCTTTCCTGTAGGCTGAGCTCAGGTGTGGAGCTGAGCGCTTAATTTTAGAAAAATGTTTGTGTAATGTGACTGAAGATTTAAATCAACCTGCAAATGATTGAATGTTGACCTGGATATTAACCTGTTTGACTGGAAGGTGAATTAATGTCTGTCTTCCATATTTACGTAAAAATATTTTTTCAAATTAAAATGACAGACATTCAGTGATACTCTGATACAATTCAGAAGAATGTCATCAGTGGCAGAGTGTGGTTGAAGGCCTACAACTAGCAGTGTTCCCCATGAGTCAGTGCTCTGTTAGGTCTCGTTCAATCTTCATCAAGATAGAGTCCACTCTCAGCAAGTTTGCTGATGATACAAAGCTGGGAGGATTGGATGACACACCTGAAGGCTGTGTTACCTTTCAACAAGACAGGACAGACTGGAGAGTTGGGCAGGGAGGAACCTGATAAGGTTTAACAAAAGCAACTGTAGAGTCTTGCACCTGGGGAGGAATAACTGTATGCATCAGTACAGATTAGGGGATGACCTGCTGGAGAGGAGCTCTGCAGAGAAGAGCCTGGGAATCCTAGTAGGCAACAGGTTGTCCATGAGCCAGCAGTATGCTCTTGTGCCCAGTAAGGCCAGTGGTATCCTGGGGTGCATTAAAAAGAGTATGGCCAGCAGGTCAAGGGAGGTTATCCACCCCATCTACTCTCCAGTTCAAAAAAAGACAGGGGTCTCCTCGAAGGAGTCCAGCAGAGGGCCACAAAGATGATGAAGAGCCTGGAACATCTCCTTTATGAAGAAAGGCTGAGTAACCTGGGTCTGATCAGCCTGGGGGAAAGAAGACTGAGAGGGGATCTGATAAATGTTTATAAATATCTAAAGGAAGGTGGGAGGTAAATGGATGAGGCCAGGCTATTCTTGGTGGTGTGTAGCAACAGGACAAAGAGTAAATGCCTAAAACTTGAACATAGGAAGTTCCATACTAACATGCAGAAGAACTTCTTTATGGTAGCTGATGCACTGGAGCAGGTTGCCCAGAGAGCCTGTGGAGTCTGCCTTTATGGAGGTATTAAAGACCTATCTGGATGCCTACCTGTGTGACCTACTGTAGGAAAACTGTGTTAGCAGGGGAGTTGGACTCGTTGATTTCTTGAGATCCCTTCCAACACCTGTGATTCTGTGATTTCTAAACCTCTATTTATTGTTGTTGGATGTACAGATTATGAGAAACTTGTATGAAGTATCTTCCCATGCAAAGGGCATACTTTAAAAGTTAATTTGTCTTTCTGTCTTTCCATTCCTGTGGTTGTCTCTATGACTTACTTTCACATTTTTCAGCACACTTGCTAACTCTGAACATACGTGAGGGTTGGTAATTCATAGGATAATCAGCTAAGATCTCTGGAACCAGTTAAAAAGGTAAAGCACAAATTGACTAGAGCCTAATGATTTTGCTTTTACGCATCAAGTTCAAGATATTTTAATTACAGAAATTCTAGGAAGATTAATTTATTATTGCTTTCATCAAAAATTTGTTGTGTGTTTTTGCTTAACATCTGAATAAAAAATCTTTGATTATATTAAATATGACCAATATATTTAATTATGAAATTAAAAATGCTTCAAAATGCTCTGTGTTATGTAATGTTATCATTAATAGGAAGATAAGATCATCTTATAGCCCTATGAACATTTCCCTAGCTGGATGTCAGTTTTAGTAACTAAGACTGCCTTCAGTAGAGTTTCATTTAAATATGGTAGGCTTTATCTGGCAATAATATATATATACAGTGCTGGTATATTAATGTGCATTAGTAAACTCTATGGATTAAATGCGCAGGTGAAGAAGCAGATGAACTTATCAGATAGAATCTCTGTAATTTGTTGTGATTAAGAAAATTACAGTTACTATAACACAAATGATGTTTGACAAGCTTTTAGATTTGTTTTCCTAGTTTTTGGCTACAATAGCAAAAAAATGAGACAGGTATTTTGCTTCTGAAAAAGTTAATATTTCTTTACTAAGCATTGCAGAAGAGCAGATAAAAGTAAGAATCCAGTCTTAACATGCATAGCAATAAAGATAAAAGGTTTTGGTCTTGTATTTACACCATGAGTGTTAGTTATTTCAGAAATTTCAGCTGAATTCTCTAGAAGACCAGTGACTTGGGTACTGCTGGAGTAAATTGACATTCTGTAACAACCGTGGAATATCTTCGTTAGTTTGATTTTGGAAGACTTTATTGAAAAAGATGTGGTTATTGGATTTCCAGTCATCCAAGGACTAAATGGCTAGAAATCTAAATTAAATAATGTAAAGATAATGAAGTATCCATTGTAATTAGAAATAAATAGATATATTTAGAAGAGATGATCAATCAGCATAATTTATACTATCTGGTATGTATGCAGCTTATTTGTTAAGGTATCTGATTACAAATTGTATGTTAAGATATGTGAAAATACTTGAGTGAACAATTTATATTAGTTTGGGCTGCCTTGATGTACAGATTTCATTAACTGCAATTCTCTTGCACATGGGTAAAGAAAATCTAAGACAATCTACACGAGTATCTGAGTTTCTGACTTGATGCTACCTTAAGGTCCAAAAGTATGCTTGTGCCTAAAAAATGTTAAAAATACAGAAATCATGCAAATGCTTGTAAAAGGCACAGAAAGGCCAACAGAGAACAGATGCTCTCTGAATATCACCAAACAAGATACATGTTTAAGTCTTATGCTTGTTTTCATCTTCATGGTATGAGAAAAATTACTGAAGTTAGTTGAACAGAAAAAGTTGTCAGTGGAATACTTGTACATTGCTAGCCACCATTAAGATAACTTGTCAAGAAAAAGGTAGATGATAAACTGATATAATTAACATTTGTTTTTAATTAGCATCATTGTTGCTATTAAGAAAAATGAAGGCCTGGAGAGAGTTCAAACAATGATGAGCTATCCCACTGTAATTACCACAATTCCCAGCAGGGTTCTTCTCATGTGATTAACACCACAGCAGGACAGCTGTCCTAGCATACATCTATTTGCCATAGTCGTGGAAATAAAGCAAAGGTGCTGACTGAGAAATACAAAGGTTTCTGTTAACGCTTAAAATAACTTATTTTTACAGCTATACTTCATAAATTCATGCATAATAATTGCAGAAATAAGTTGGGATACAGGACTAAAGGAGATGAGGAAAGAATGCAAATGATAAACTCATACAATATAAAAACAATTTTCTGGTGGAAAAAAAATATTTCAAACATAAAGCAGAAGAAACATGCTAAGTGGTAGAAATAAGTCTATTTTTTTAGAACTTGAATGGCTTACTATTCCTGTATTTAAACAAAAGGTAAGTTTTGTTTATTGGTAAGCTGGTATTGGATGGACATCAGACAGTAACAACTTCACTAGTAACTTCTGTAAATGGCTTAGGTTATGAATAATTTACTGTTTTAAGGCCTGACTTTTCACTCAGTGGTTATTAAGTGAGCTCTTCAAAGCTACTCAATCTCTTTCCATTTTTCTTTGGTATAGGGTTATTTTACTTCACCTAGCTCTACTCTAACCTACTTTTTCGAGTTTCGTTTTCATCATCTCTTCAGAGCAAAGGTAATTCCTTTCCTGTTGGTTTTAAGTCTGCTTTGACAAAGGTGAATGAAGCCTTTATCTCTCTTTGATATTCTGTGCAGCATGAAGCCTGGTAGACATTCAGGAGACTCCACAATGACCTACAGAATCCAATGCGATGTCCTAGTAAAACTGCAAGACACCCATCATCTAATAAACTCATCACATACTCTGATGAAATTACAATTATTTTTTACATGATATCAAAAATAATCCTGATAACTTTGTTCTTTCAGAACTTTTTAACAGGTTATTGATTCCTCTTCAAAGAATTAATTAGCTAAAATTCATAAATAAGAAACTGTATTTGTTATTTTGTCAATAAAATTTAATATACTTTAATTCTGAAACTGAAATTAACTTTTTTATACTTGGCACATACTGTAAGTTTCAATCCAATATAATTTGATGGAACATTATTTCATTAGGTCTCTAATTAAAATGAGCTTATGTAACCTCAAGGAGTCTTTTGCAAATATCTGTCTACTGTGATAGAGTTTAAAAGAACTGAAGTGTCAAAAGCATTTGATATATTTGCAGCATTGCAAAGTTTTCCGTAGTTACAGTAGTTATTCATGTTCCACTTGGGCTGAGTTGATGGATTTTTAAAAAAGGAAACAAAGGAATCCTTCATTTGTCAAAACTGGTTGGCTGGAATCTTTCTCTAAGCAAAATGATTGAAAGAAGTTATGCTGAACAACCTATCAAACTCTCAGATTCCTTAAGAAGTAATTTGACGATTGGCCTGTTAAGAGCACCTACCAAATGAAAGCGAGAGTCTGAGAGATTGTGTTCCTCCTAAGAAAAGAAAATGACCAAGCATTCAATTTTCCTTCCATTTTCTGCTCCAGCTTTGTTGGAGTCTTTTTTTCTGTGCGATCCTGAACTATGTCCTGATAAGACAACTGACACTCTCTGTGAAACTCATAAAGTGAATTATGCAATTACACTGATGGTCATCCTCTCTCTGAGTGTATTCCTAGTCTGACATATTAGTGTCTGTTCTCCACAAAAATAGAAATAGTGTTACACTAGTGGAATGAGGAGCACACCTGAGGGGCAATGGAAGACAGCAGCTGTTGCCATGGTACATCCTGGTAAACCCTCACAGAATTAAATTTGTTCATTATAAAGAAAGAGATACAAGGAGAGAATCTTGGTGCTCTGGGGAAGACAAATATATTCATATGGACATACACACCAAAAAAAGAGATACAAAAGTTGAAATACATACTTGTGGCAGTTTCTGTCAAATTCCAGTCTAAAATTCACTGTCAAGAATTAATAAGCACCAGGTTTCCCTGCACAGTGAAGAGAATTCATTCAGGTTTTCATGGATGAACTTGGTGCTATCTCAGGTACTATCCCCCAAATGTGTAAGTCATGAGCTTGATCTACACAAGAGGCCTCATGTGCCTTTTGACATATATAAGAGTTTTGATTTCAAATAACAGAAATATTTAATTAATTACAATCTTCTACAAACTGAATATATAGCCTGAAAAGAGAAAACATTCCATCTGGATCAGAAGTGAACTACAGTTTTTTTTTTTCACTTCACCAAAATATGCCACATACTCTGTAAATGCTGTTGCCACAAGTGTGCAGCAGATGAATAACAAACTGATTGTAGAGTATACCACTTCTGTTTCTGTAATTCATTCAGCCATTGCTGCTCATCTTGAATATTTATTGGAAAATTATGCAGGTTTCTACTGTCAGATTAGCTTCAGAGGCATTTAAGGACAAAATATACCTCCAATTACCCTTCTGCAATCTCAGAATCAGTCAGCGAGCCTGGTTTAGTTTTATTGATGAAACAGTGACCAGAATCTGATCCAGTCTCATTATATTTGGCATAGGTGATGCAAAATTACTGAAGACTTAAAATTGAAGCTTAAAACTCATTTCATGTTCAGCTTTTGTTTCAACAGTTTGTGTTTGAATTCTCTGTGACAGATGAGTTAAAGCAGGGAGGCAGAAATCTTGTCTCATTGAAGAATGTGGCAAAACCCATATTGATTAAAATTGGTCAGAGGCTGTACCTTAACATTAGACTATCTTGCTAAACCAAAAACTGTACTTTATTAAGAGAAGCAGGAGTAAAGTTCTATGAGTGAGTTATCCTACTGAATTTATTCTAATATTGTTTTTTTTTTTTAGCTCATTGAATAAACTGGGATACTTGGAACCCCCAAAATTCCTTATCATATGATAGGTTATCACATCACAAATGATTGGTTAAATCTTACTTTAACTTTCAGAATAAATTCTCTAAATATTAAAAGTTTTTGTTTTTTTTTTAAATTTCTGTATATTCTGCTTGGGTCTACACTAATCAAGCTAAGCTATGTTAAAAAAAAAAAAAACTTAAAAAAAAGGCAAAAAAAAGCAAAAGGATTAAGAAGGGTCTAAGACCATTTTCTCTGGCCCTTAGGGGCTTTGTGAGAGGACAGAATAATTTGACAATCTTTCTGCATTTTCAAATCAGTGGTGATGGAATGAACTGATGAACTGTAGATTGATGATCATGTCTATGAGCAGAACACTTTATATTTAATTCTTTCATCAGTTTGTACTAGCTAATTATGTGTGAGGAGTTTTATTCTTTGCTCTCAAAGACTTGTCAGTGTGTGGGATGACAGTATTGAGGGATAGAACAATTCTTTTTAATTGCTCCCAGCACTGAACGCTCCTTTGGTCATAGCTGGGATCTGTGATAATTTGATTCTCATTGCCCCTGACTAGGCACTCACAGGAAACTGAAAGATCCCAGTCAACCCACCAGGTTGGTTTGCACAAAACTTTCAAGATAATGCTTTTGTTTTAAAAACAGAGGTACTATAAATTGCTGGCAATTTTGTCATCTATGTTGTTGCATTTGGCAAACAGTAGACAACAAAAAACTGAAGTACTTTTTGCTAGATTCATTATGGTAAATTTTTATTCAGAACCTACAATGCATGAGCACTTTTTGTAAATAATATTTGGCCTAATTTTCTGTGTTTTCAAATTATCATTTCCACAACACCCATTTGGAAGTAATGCCAGAGAGTAACTGAATCATAGTACCAAAAAAGTCCAATCCTGGCCTTTTGTTTTCTGATCATAAATTTTAATTCAAGCCCCTTCAACTCTAGAGGTAAACTACAAACATTTAGATTAATTTAAAATATTATTTTAGGATTGAATGAAGGATAATAATAATTTCTAGGTGTAATTTAGAATAATAGAATCATACAATAGAGTCACAGCATATCCTAGGTTGGAAGGGACCCACAAGGATCATGGAGCAGGAATCCTGGCTCCACACAGGACCACTCAAAATTCAAACCTTATGTTTGAGAGCATTGTCCAAATGCTCCTTGAACTTCGTCACCTTGGAGCCGTGATCACTGCGCTGGTCTTCTATGTAGAGGGGCAAGATCACCTCTTTCAACCTGCTGACCGTGCTCCTTTTGATGCAGCCCAGGATATGGTTGGCTTTCTGGGCTGTGAGGGCGCATTGCTGGCTCATGTCCAGTTTCCCATCCACCAGTACCCCCAGGTCCTTTCTGGCAGGGCTGCGCTCGATCTTTTCATCTCCCAGCTTGTGTTGGTAGTGGATGTTGCCTTGACCCAGATGCAAGACCTTGCACTTGGATTGTTTGAACCTCATGAGGTTCACCTGGGCCCACTGCTTGAGCCTATCTATGCCCCTCTGGATGGCATCCCATCCCTCTGGTGTGTCAGCTGCACCCCACAGCTTATTGTCATCAGCAAACTTGCTGAGGGTGTACTCGACCCCACTGTCAATGTCACTGATGAAGATATTAAAGGGCATTAATCCCAGCACTGACCCATGGAGGACACCACTCATCACTGATCTCCATCCCGACATTGAGCCATTGACCACCGCTCTCTGGACTCGATCCTGCAGCCAGTTCTTTATCTATTGAACAGTCCATCCATCAAATCAATGTCTTTCCAATTTGGAGAGAGGGATGCTCTGGGGTATTGTACCATGTCAAAGACCTTACTGAAGTTCAAATAGATGACATCAGTGGCTCTTCCCTTGTCCATTGATGCAGTGACACCATCATAAAAGGCCACTAGGTTGGCCAAGCATGATTTGCCCTTTGTGAAGCCATGCTGGTTCTCTCATGTCACCTCCCTATCTTCCATGTGCCTTAGCATAGTTTCCTGGAGGATCTATTCCATGATCTTTGCTGGCACAGAGATGAGACTAACAGATTGCTAGTTCCCTTCTTAAAAATGAGTGTGATGTTGCCTTTTTCCAGTCAACAGGGACTTCATCTGATTGCCAGTACTTTTCAAATATCATTGGGAGTGGCTTGGCAACTACATCAGCCAATTCCCTCAGGACTCTGGGATGCATCTCATTAGGACCTATGGATGTTAGGTTCCTCAGGTGGTCACAAACCGGATCTTCAGTTACAGTGGGAGGAACGATGCTTTTCCAGTCCTCTCCTACCAAACCAAACATTTGATGGCTGTGTGACAAGCAGTTATCAGAGAAGACCAAGGCAAAAAATTTGTTAAGTTCCTCATCCTTTTCTCTTTTTACCAGACTGCCTGTGTCACTCACTAGGGGGCGTATACCCTCCTGAACTCTCCTTTTCTGGTTGAGGTACCTCTAGAAGTCTTTCTTGTTCTTCTTGGCACCCCTTGTCAAGTTTAGTTCAAGTTGGGCCTTGGTGTTTCTGACCCCATCTCTACACAGCCTAGCAAATCCCTTACACTCTTCCCACAATACCTGTTCCTGTTTCCACTCTATTTTCTTCTTGCTCTTCAGTTTGACCGGCAGGTCCAATTCAGCCATGCCTGTCTCTTGTCTTCCTTTCCTGACTTGCCACACCTGGGGATGGATAGCTCATGTGCCTCTCCAGCATGTATTTCACTTTCTATATCACATACTGCGAAAAAATTAAGTTCTTCCCATGTTTTATATCTATAGCAGGTTTTTGCTGGAATATGCGAAATTCAGAAGGCTAAAGCTGCCAGTACTGTTAAACCTCATGGAAAAAATTCCATTTTGTATTGACTGCAGTAGACATCAAAATTTTCAGATGTGCAAGTGTCCAAAGAATTCTCTGTTATTAAAATGTTAGTTTAATATGTCTGTTATTTCTTTGGCTAAAGAAGATGATTATTCTATGCAAAAAGAAATAAATAAACTAAATGAGAGAATAAATAATTGAAAGAGCCTAATGTTTTGTAGGTAAGGCACTCTTAAAAGTAGAGCAAATGAAGATTTTTGTTCTTTTGAACAAAAAGAGGGATCGTACTTACTACAAGTAGGATAAGAAAAGGACAAGGCCTCATCACCAGTATCTATTTTTCATCTTGTTTAGAGTCCTACTGATAGCTTCAAAGGAAATGCAGAGAACAGTGATGAGCCTATTTCCCTTGTGGAGAGCTTTTAGAAATTTGTTTAGGAAGAACACAGAAAGCCTGAATTATCTGGTCAGCAGGAGAAACTGATGAAGGGTTTTACATGGATTACAGATGCTGAAAAGGACGTATTGATTGTCTTAGGATTCATGTTTTGTATGGGAGAAGAGAAAGGAAGGAACTGATAGTAAGAATTTCTCTTATAACTTCTCCTTCAGAATCTTCCATCAAGTCGTCATTTCTGTTAACAGCTTTTCAACAGTTAGCAGGAACTTCTGAATCTGGTTATTCTAACCTGGAGCACCTCAGTGGTGACAAGCACCTACAAACTGCTGCTCTGTTATGCTGCAGGCTGTTAGCTGTGTATCAAACATACTGAGATGTTCTTACCTGAACCTATACAATTGCTTTCTTCCTGGCTGTTACCAAAGCAAAAAAAAAAAAAAAATTGATTGTTCCATACACAACAGTTTCCTGAAAATGTCACATTTAAAGTTCATTCTATGGACAATCATGTGTAACTACAGTATCTTCAGCAAGACAGTTCCAGGGAAGGAGGTAAACTGAAGACGGTGGTGGAGAAATAAATGAGCAAATAGCAAATGAGCACTTTCAAAGAAAGATTTTCCCACTTGAAGATGAGGCTAAAAAGACTCTCTGACTCACTCTTGTACTTTTGTTATAGGATAGTTTATTACTGCAGTTTGGAGAGCTGAAATGCTGTTCGCCCAAGAACTAGTATTAAAGGTTATTTAAGTTTGCTTTCATTAATTCCCCAGAGACTTTGCCTTTTTGTTTCTAATACCTGAGTTTGCACTTGTGCCATTTAATTACATGGCAAATACTGGTGTTGTACTACAAGTAACTCATTGGGAAAATCTACGATCTCAAAACCCATCTCTATGCTTTATTGATAACAGTGTGTCAGGGCGTTGCAGGGGCCAGTGGCTCCCTGGGGCCGGAAGCATGTGGTGTCCTCAGGTGGGCCAAGCAGGGCCAAGCATGCAGGGCCTGTCTCAGTGCTGTACTAGGAGCAGAGCACACTGGGCACCAGGACAGCCCCAGTCCCTGACACTGCCCGCTGGATCCTGTTGGCCCTGAGCTCGGCAGCACAACCCCTCTTTTCATGCCCTGAAAAGCCTTGCTTGAAGCATAGTGGATTATCCTTATGTGATTCTCGTATTCACCTGTGTAGACTTGATTACTGGGCAAATTAAAGAATTACTTATTTTCAAAGTGAAATTTTATTTTAAAGAGAATCAGTGCATTGTGTTAAAAAAAAATGTTTAATGTGACACCTGCAAGACAGTCACATAACCCCCTGGGTTTTTACACTTCATTCAGTGTGATTAAATTGTGGATTAATTTGTTCCACAGTCCTCTTATCAGTGTATTCACAGTAAAACTTCCAGCTTCCATGCTTCAGTTCTGGTTTTTGTAGCCCCTCTTGTTTTCCTCTGGGGCTATAGAGGCTTCATCATTGATGGGTTTTGTGTTTATAGATAAAAACCTATTTGCAATTCTTTGTTATCACAGCTCCTGTCTTGTTATCACATCTCTTGTCTTGACAGGAAAATGGAGCAAGTAACTGACCAAAAGTCCTTCTCTTTCCTTTTCATGCAATATATCAGTTTTGAGAGGAAAAAAGGGGGTACACACAGTAATAAACACGCGTAGCTTCCTGACACTTTCAGAAAAGGTCAGAAAGCTGTAGATTTGGTAAATTCCTCTGCTGGTATTTCTGTTTGTCTGTTCCTTTTTACATCCTATATGTGGAAAATTGAGTTAACCTCATACTGAATGGGGAAAACTATGCACAGAAATCAATGAAGTATATATATGTTACTCCAGAACTAAAGCCTCCTATCTATTTCCATGGAAAATGCAACAGATACAAGGAGCACAACAGTACTATTTGATAGAGCAAATTCTCAGCTACCAAACACTGTTTTTCAGCAAGGTCACTACCATTAGCTATGCATTTTATTTAGTCATGAACAACCTGCATGCTACACTTGTATAAAATTGCACCAGAAGGGGTGACCTATTGTCAATGTTGCCACTGACGAAAAACATCACCCACTGTTTCACTGTTCTCACATCCACTGTTGGGTCTCCCTAAATATTCAGAAAGCATTAATGAATGTCAATGGATGCAATTTCTTCTGCATGAAAGAATTCAGTGATATACCTTTGCTTCATATGCATTCCCATGTCAGATGCCATTTTGTCAGATTTCCCCTCTGCTGCCATCACTGTCATGGCTACAGAATGTAATGGGATATTAGGGGGAAGGTTCAGCCTCTACTGCCATACCACCTACATCTGCCCCTGATTTCGTGGGCCAATATAATGAGATAAGAGGCGTTACTTTTGGAGCAGCCCTTATACAGTGTGCATCAGCTGGGAATATGCCTCAGCATGTTTCAGCATCTGACATAAAAAGAAGCAGTTTGAACTGCATGTGTTTTCATATGCTGCTTTGCTTACCTCAGATATTTACATTTTGGGCAAATGAATTAATTGCCTGGAAAAGACCACTCTCAAAACACACACAGCAGGTGATTCTTCAGCTTAGTTTACATTAATTGCTTTCTTTGCTGCTTCAAGAGTCAGCAACACACAATTTTTTACAATTAACATGTCTTGTCACAATGGTTACTAAGTGAATCTTTTTTATGTGGGACTCCAGAGACTGCTGATATGTCTGGTTATGGAACTTAGAAAGTGAGATGGGACAGATGTGAGTCTATCTGATCAGAACCCATGCTAAAAAAAACACATTGACTGGACAGGCAAAGTTAGAGATTTGTGGATCAGTGTTTCCTCCAGTTAAGGGAGTGAAAAGGACTATGTTCAGTGAAAAGGACCAGATAGCCATTGATTCAACTGCAGTAGGTTCTTTTAGATAAAGCTATGATGTCAGCATAGATAGAGCTAAACTAGCTATGTAAACTAATATATTTTACCAATAGTATGAGATCTATACTCAGTTCTCAGATCTACTTGAGATGATTTTTGCAAAGTGATTGCTAATCTGTAATTTACGTCATGCTTAAAAACAAAGTGTCCAGGTTTATTTTGGTTTGTTTGTTTGGTGTATTGCTTGTTGTTGTTTTGTTTTAGCTCATTGGCTAACCAGTACTATTCAGCATGAATCAGGATGCAGGTGTCCACAGCTGTGGCTGGGCTGTACACGCTCTTTCAGATTCGGCAACCCACTCTGCAAAAATATAGAACAAAAATAATTAAAGAAACACAGGTAAATGAAAATGGATGCAGTAGAAATAAAATACTTGTCTGAAGTGACATTTTTTTTGTTTATATAAAAAGGTGTGCTCCAGTATTATACATCCTTGAAAGACTGTCCAATAGAGAGATTAATTTCAAGAAAGTATTTGAATTTGACCAGTAGCTTTCTGTATGAGTGTTTCTCCTTCCTGATCTCATTGAGACATAGCCATACATTTGAAATTCAGATATATCTGACTGCTTTGCTAAAGAAAGGTACACAGATTAATGGAGGTCTTAGTCTTAAATTAACATTTGATCTTTATTATTTCTTGAAATAGTGTCTGACTGAGTGCCTGTTTAAGGATATCCAAAGGTCTGTATAATGAGGTTTGCGGTTGCTTTTGACTGTGCACTTCAACTACGATTATTCAATATTTTATTTCTCTGGTAGTTTTGATGATAAGGAAGTGTAAACAGAGAACAGCTCTGATAGGGAATAATGCATAAGCTTTTTAAAAGTCATCATGTGGGTATTCCTCACTCAGCTTCATCAGATCAGAATAGCAGGTATTTTGTAAAAATAGATAGATAAGAAAAAAGCAAAAACAAACAAGAAAAACTTTTCTAAAATAGTTTCAGTACAGTACAGTAGTATTTGGGAATTAATGGCATAGAAAATGTCTTATTTCCTCCCCAACTTGAAATGTAAACTTGCAGAGTGACTATCATTTTTAAAGTTCATGATCTGTAAGTTCGTAAAGACAAATTTCACTCCTGCCAAATCTTTACTGTTAATGTATCCCAAAACAAACAAAGAAGCAAAACAAACAGCCAAAATATACCAAATGATTAAGACCAACCTTAATTAAGTGACTACTTTCCATTCTTTTTGTTATTTCCAATTCTCCAATACATACACATAAAATCCTAATGGAATTCAAATTAAAGTAATTTCCCAGTCATCGAGAAACTTAATTTTAAAGCTTTCAAGCTGATTCTAATCTCTTCTTTCACAATTTTTGAAGTACTGTAAGATTTTTGTCAAACTATAGAGTCAAAGAGTGACACTAAGGTAGTTAGGGGGTTGGGAAACATGATACATGAGGAGAGACTCAGAGACATGGCTTTTTTTAGCATAGAGGTGAGAAGAGCGGGAGGAATCTAGTGGCTGTTATAATTCCATAATTATGAGTGACACTTATAGCTGTTAGAGTCGAAGTCAATAGACGAGAAACAATGATCATAAGTCACAAAAGGAGAAAATCCATCTGCATATTCTGAAAATATTTTCATGATGAGAATGGTAAAACACTGAAAAAGTTTGTTGAAAAACACACCAGAAATTGTGGAGGTTTTCAAAACTCACCCAGATAAAACCCAGAGCAATCTGATCTAATTTTGAATCTGACACTGCTTTGAGCAAAGAATTAAACCAGGTGATGTTTGGAGATGGTTTTCAAGAAAAGTGGTACTGTAATTTTATGATTTTCTGTGCTTCTGTGCCTGCTGGAATTTAGTTAATCTTTCCAAGCTAAATAATTGTTTATAATGATGTAATTATACATGTAAAGAAAAAAAATAGCTTAAAAAAAACATACTATCCAACAGTTTCATGTGTAAAGGAGATTCATACATAACATCGACTTTTTATAGAGCAGTCATTCTGAACAGAGTTGAATTACTAATGAGTACCACTGTTTCCCATGATAGCTCTCATAATGGCAAAATCATCTTCCTGCAAAAATAAAGCACTCTCTAACCACTACAGTTAATTAGAATAAAATGTAACCATATTAATGTATTTCATTTCCAGAAGTACTGCCTTTTTAGGAAGGAGCTATTTCACTTCTGAAATATATAGCCACCAGGAGTCCACAATATTGTAACAACTATTTTTCGTACTTTTATTTTAATAAGCAGGTTGAACAACTTTGATTCAAAATAGTTTAATTATTCTGAAGCACTTCTGGAAACAGAACAAATGGTAGTTGAAGTTCTTTGCAGGTTGATCTGGCACTGCTGGAAGTTATTGTAATTAGTAAATCTGCAAAAAGCGTTAAATTTATTTTCTTCAGCTTCAATATACTACAGTTTATTACTGAACCTATTATTTATGCACTCCCTTGGGCCATTTAACATTTGCTTCAGTTAATGAGAATCTTCATCTTAATTAACAATACTGAAATGCCCTCTTCCACCCTCCAACTGCAAAATGAATAAAGCCCTCAGAAATGTACCCCATTTTGGAGTTATTAAAAGCAAAGATTTTCCATTGCATCATTTTGTGTTATCATCAAAGCTTCTTGAGAGACACTCAGTGAAATTTTATATAATGTGCACATCTTAATTAAAAGCATGAGCTAATATTAGAAGTCACTAAATGATTCAAAGTGAAGTCCATGCGAAGTCTTGAATGAATGATAATGAATTTTTGAGATTTATAGAAATCCAGAATTGTATTTCCCAGAATTGAGGTCAAAGTTCCAGAAGAAACAGTTTCAGATCACCTTTGTGTAACCATCAGGAGCTGTGACCAGATTATGCATGATTGTAACCCTTTAGTTCAGTTCAATTGAACCATGTCCTCTGAACAAGATTCTAGTAAAGTGAAAACAAGAGTTTAGCTTGCCAGCCAGAAGCAAAAGGTAACCTTTTGACCAAAATCAGTTCAACTAGAAATCTATTAAGTGTGTGGTCATTTTTATTTAGATAGGGAAAGCAAAGATACTGCTACAGTACAGAAGAGAAAAGCCTTAAAAATGCATCAAGTACTTTATTCTTCTTTATTTATTGAGAAAAATGAGACAGACTTTCTTTCTTATTTTTCTGGGGAATAGGAGGGGCCACCTGAAGAGAAGAGCTGCAGGAAATAAGTGAGTTTTTTCAAGTTACTGTTACTTTTCCTAAACATAGTGTGACACCTGCCACTATATGTGTAGCTTTGTGATATGCACAGGATCATACCTGAACTCACACCAGGGATCAAGTAATAGAGACATGTCTAGAGGTGACTCATGAGGGGAAAGTGGCTTTACCTCATGGTAAAGGGTAAGTTAGTGCCTCCTTTATGTGTGGCAGACTTAACTGATTTGTTGTGTAAATATGTCTGAGTTGTGACCTTTTGTCCAGTAAAGAAATTCCAAACAAGTATATTCTGCCAGACAGCTGACATATTGCAGTATTATACCAATCAATTTTACTACTGCATTTGTTCAGGATTTTACGTGGTGGAACATTTTGTTTCTACCTTCGGGAATTATTGTACACAGCGGAAAGCTGACATCGCTTTATTCGCGTAACCTAAAAGGCAGGTAATGATAAATACCTGTAATTGCTTTTAATAAGATATATTTTTTAAAGGTAAATACCGAGATACATAGAAGGGGCAAAACAGGAGTCTCATAAAGAATTTCTTCATGTAAATTACAGCTGTAAACACTGTTACTTTGTAAACTGAATCAAATTGTTTGTTTATGATTTTGAACATTAAGGAGTTTTCAAGTAGAGATGCAAAGACATTGAAGCATATCACATTCTTTTCTGTGTACTTTCAAACACATTGTTAGTTAATCTTATCAAAGAATGATGTCAAGGGTGTCTAATTTCACAAAACACTACAAACAATAATTTATGTTGGATTATACATGCGATATAATCTGATACTATGGGAAAAAAAATATAAAAGAACTCTCATGTCCAGAAACTGAGTTTCTGTTCTGTATTTTATAGATGCAATCTGTCCACAGACTCTTGCATATTCACATTATTTTGTTATTTCAAAAATAATCTTAAAAGAAGCGATGATCCTGAGAAAGACATGCGCAAGTACAGAATTAGTCAAATTGTGCAAATGCTAAAGTTATCTCTTAGAATAATTATGTAGTAATAGAAATTGAGTATTTCAATACAATGCAAACTAAGAGTGTCATATTGTGATGATAATTGTAAGGCAATAGGTACTATTTTCTGTTAAGACCCACAAATAGTAAGCTGCAATAATTTCTTAGTTCTTTTGAAAGGAATGAAATATTTGGTTATAAAGTATAAGAGATGATTTGCAAGCTGGTATATCAGTGAACATTTGTATTGATAACTTTTGGAGTGTAAATCCATAGAAGTTCAACTCTTTGTTTTTGAAGACCAAGGCTTTTTCAAGGCATTTCCCCCCTGTTGTGATGAGGGGCCAGTCTACACCCATACAGATTATGGAAACATGTATTTCAGTAGACATGTTCCTATGGAAATGATTGGACTATTTGGTTAACTGTTACTTCATCTAGACTTGGAACACAGGATAGTCAACCTGGATTTGTGCAATGTCTTTGACATGGTCCTGCACCACATCCTGGTTTCTAAATTGGAGAGATACAGATTTGAAGGCTGGACTATTCATTGGATAAAGAATTGGTTGGAAGGTTGCAGCCAGAGGGTTGTGGTCAATAGCACTATGTCCAGGTGGAGGCCAGTCAGAGATGGTGTCCTCCAGGGGTCCGTCTTGGGACTGATGCACTTCAACATCTTTATCAATGACATAGACAGTCGGACTGAGTCTACTTTTAGCAAGTTTGCTGATGACACCAAGAGTGGTGCAGTTGACACAATAGAAGAAAGGGATGCCCCCCAGAGGGACCTGGACAAGCTCAAAAAGTGGGCACACGAGAACCTAAAGTTTAACAAGGCCAAGTGCAAGGTTTTGCACTTGGGTCAAGGCAATCCCAGAGATGAGTACAGGCTGGGAGAAGAAATCACTGAAAGCAGCCCTCAGGGAAGGGACTTAGGGGTTCTGATATTGAATAGAAGGCCAGTATATCCTGGGCTGCATCAAAAGAAGGGTGGCCATGGAGGAGAGGAAGGTGATTTTCTCCCTCTACTCTGCCCTCATGAGGCCCCATCTGGAGTACTGCATCCAGGCCTGGGGTCTCCAGTGCAGGAGGGATGTGGAGATGCTGGAACTTGTCCAGAGGAGGGCCACAAATATGATCACAGGGCTGGAACACCTCTCTTATTAAGAAAGGTTGAGGGATCTGGACTTGTTTAGCCTGAAGAAGAGAAGGCTCCAGGGAGGCCTCATTGTAACCTTCCAGTACTTTTAGGGAGCTTACAAGCAGGAGGGGAAACGAGTTTTTACGTGGTCTGATAGTGACAGTACAAAGGGGAAGATCTTCAAACTAAAAGGGTGGAGATTTACGTTAGATCCTAGGAAAAAAATTTTTTACTCAGAGGGTGGTGAGGTACTGAAGCACATTTCCCAGAGGAATTGCGGATGCTCCAATCCTGGAGGGGATCAAGCAGAGGAGGGGGAGGAAAATGGAAACAGGAAAGAAAAAAGGAATACCCAAGCTACAAAGACAAATCCTGTTAAGCTGTTCTGTCAGATGGAAAATAGGAAACTATTTTACAAGGTTAAATTCTCTATGCCTAAGCTTTACAGGTCATGAAATGACACATTTGTTCAAAAAGTTAGTAAATCACAATGAAAATAAAAATATTTTTACAGGTAAGTTTGTTTTATTTCAGCTTCTAGAAATTAATTCTTTTTATTCCTATCTGTGGTAGTTGCAGAGTTCTGCAGTACTCTGTATATATCTCCTCATGAAGATATTTATGTACAGCAATTGAATATTCTCTTTAATAAAATAAATAAAACAATATCTCAGAGTGCTCCTGAGTACTCCATACCAGAAGTCTTTCCTGTAGCAGTTGTTTACCAGTTGTGGATCCTTCTTTCTGTAATACCTCCGTAATTTTTTCAACTGTGTTTTAAAAAAACTACAGACCCTGAAACTGTTTGTACTCTTAAGTGTTATTTCACCAGTAAGATTAACAGAGAGAAAACATTATCTCTTTGCCTTCTTCTCCTACTTGTGATTTCCTTATTTGTATATCTATGTGGGCTTTTGGTTGGTTGGTTGGTTGGTTGGTTGGTTGATTTGGTTTGGCTTGTATAATGATGGAGAGGGGTTGCATTTCTCATTTGATCTCATGCGGAGTTCTTCTGTTCTTCTCCCGTTAAGATCTCAAATACTTCAAAGAACAATTGCTTTGCCCTTTGGGACAGTTCCCTCTTTCCAGTAAATAACTGAGACTTTGCTAAGTACATACTACAAGTCTTACTCAAGGGGGAGGTCTTTCCATTTAGCTCTGCTGAAAAGAAATAACAAACAACCACAGAGACAAACAGAGTAACCTCAGATATCTTGTAAAAAAGACAAGATTTCTGATGAGGATAGTATTCAAGGTGTATTCAAACTACATAATATTCCAAAAAAAATTGGGATTAAGTAATCAATTTTTTATCTACTCTCAGAGAGTAAATTCTTTAAAACTATTCTTTAAAAATCTAAATGGTATTAAGAAAAATAGTCGTCTGTATTTTTAGAATTAGTAAGATATGTTTTACACTTCATCACTTGGATTGTGTCATTAAAGGCCATGCTTTTGTGCATGGAACTAGTGCACTAGTGTTGATATACACATACAAACTCCCATACATTTTTGCATTATACACACCATTTCTAAAACTGTATTTGAATGCTTTCTATTGAAAGAAGCTTGCTATAGCCTAGACAAAAAAGATTTTAGCTACTGTAATTGTGGGTTGCAGCAAGGTGGTAGAAGCAGCAAGTACTGCAGACTCATTTTTCCCACGTGTCTTGCTGATATGTACAAGAAGCAGGTAGTGCCTTGCTTAACTCTCCTATTTCTCTGTGATCTGACTCTTCTGGGACCTCTCGAAATACAGAGTGTACATATTCAAAAGTGAATTTAGAAATTAGAGCACAAAACAGCTCCACAAACAACAGTATGACCTACGTTACCTTACACAATCCTAATATACTATTACTCTATATTTACAGTCTTCAGCAACCCAGGAATGCAGTTTTAGTATTCTAGGTCACCAGAAGAGAAATTGCTAGATTAATGATCCTCAGTGTTCACCTGAGTTTACCACCCATTGCCCTGTTATTATGCCTTGATAAACCTACTAGTTTTCTACATTACATTAGGTTCTTGCTCAGGTGGCAGGGCAAGTGGATCCTGCCTGATAATTTGAGTAACCTGTTAAACATTTTTTTTATTGTTCTGTTCTATGGCCCTTCGATAGACACTAATCCTTATTTGTGATTCTATGTTCTGAGGGAATTTTACATCTACATTTTCTATTTTTGTATGTAGTTTTGAGTTACATATTTATCCTCTGTAATTAACAGTATTTTAAAATAATTTTTAACACCTAATTTTATTTATTTACAAATTAAATATCATTATTCTATTTAATGTTATTCCTTATAGCAAGTATTCTTTTTATAAGCCACCTGCTTCAAATTAGAGTATAGGTTTTTTTTTATTTATACTGTATCTGATTAAAGTTGTTCAGCATAAGGAACTTCCACTCACACAGTCATTATAAAAGGCCCTTTAAACACTCAGAAGGAAAAATGATATGGATTTACTCCCATTAAAAATAAAAGGAGAGTTCTCACTGATAGAAGAGGGATTTAAAAAGAGAAAGATAATTGTGTATCTTTAAAACTTAAGATAAAGTTGACACTATTTGATTCATGTTAGGTTGTTTTAAGATTATCTATATGTGGAAGAAATAATGCTAAAATTAAATTACCCTATATTTCCAGGACAGGATATACTTTTTATCTTTGACAGTACTGATGATGACAAATCCACATTATTCTACATTTAACTGATCAACTTGCCTTAAAATAACATTAGTCAGAAAAGACTAAAATGTCAAAAGCTTTTCTCAACCATAGAATAAATGTTTTGGTTTTTTTTCAACTCTTAAACTACCGACTTGATTTTTTTTAATGGATTACAAATGTATATTGAAAATAAAGCAAGCTAAATTGAAATGGTGAAATTCCAAGATGGAGTCGTCTAAAACAGATATACATTTGTTGTACAGAACTTCTTTTACTCTGAGAAAGACATAATAGGAATTTCTGAAATGAGTTTGAAACAATCTCCACTCATTCTTTAAATCATTATTATCTAAAATATAAAGTACAATTTTGGCAAAAATTCACCGTATTGGGAAAAATACATTGATTTTCTTTTTTAATATTTGGGTCCAGACTCTAGAAGAATATGATTTTTTTTTTAAGAGAGGGCATTGACAGATGTAGGTAATTTCATAACTATGTTTAATCTTATAATTTTGCAAATCTAATTAAACTGCCAGCGCAGGCTTAAATCACTCAGATAAGTATCCACTGTTATAGAATATATATTCCAAACATATTTGAATGACAAATCTTGTATATGCTAAAATGAAAGAATTAAATTCTACCTCTATGAGTCTGGCCTGAAATTCCTGAGAAAAGAATTAGAATTTAATTAGTTTCTAATGTGATCAGAAATTGTTCAATATTTCTTTGAAATAGCTGGCATCTTGCAAGATCAACAATACATACATAAACCATAAATAAAGCTGTATATTGACATCAGTTATCCAGTTCCTCTGAAAGTCAAAATGTGAATTTCTGGAGCATTGCTACCAGGTTAAAGACAGGAAAAGATCTGAACTCATTTATAAATTTCAAATTAATTGTTCTCATTCACAACAACCCTCAAAAAGCATTTCTCACGTGATGTATTACTTTCCTTGGAGAGTTTTTACTTCTGATCTCAGTTCTTCTAGGGATTCTAAACTTAATAATAATGCTAAACTAAATGAAGTGTGTCTTCTCTTAATTTAAGTTCACTGCAACTATAAAAATTTAATAAGGCTAATATATAATAACATTGGATAAGGTAAGAGAATAGAATTATAGATTAAATTGTTTTTTATTTAAGAAAATTAACAAGGACTATTTCTTATACAGTGTAACTTTTCATTTAGACTCTGCTAAAATTCTATTCTTCTGAGAGAATAAGCATTAATGAAAACTTCCTGTTTTTCTAAACCTAATTATTTATTCTAGTTTCTGTATTTATTATGTGAAAGAAAGGTTTATTTTAAAAAATACATATTTCTACAGTAAGTAGCTTACTAAACTATACTATTCTCCGTTCTGTTTTTATTTATTCTTTTATTTTCTGTATGATTATTGAAGAAAACATTTTATATAACACAACCCCCCTTCATTTTCAATCTTTCAAACAGAGAGATCAAATAAATTAAGATTCTGTAATATAAGAAAATAAAGAGATCATAGCCTGATTTTCAAGCATCATGCCTTGTTTGGACACAGAGACTGAAAATAATTATTTCTAATAGTAGCAACTATTCTCTTTCTCAAATATATTACAATTGCTTTTTTTTTTCTACATTTCAAATCTTATTAGCAGCTTTGTCTCCCTCATAGTGATAGCAGCAGTAACTGAACTTCTTAGAAATTAAGAATAAATTATGATGAGGAAGAGGAAATTCATGCCATGTTCTTTATTAATTGGGAGATGTAAGAAATGTAGGTTTTTTTATATGTTCTCTAGTGGCTTCTGCCTCTTTTTAATTGATTGTAGGGAAATATTAGTTTTCTAGATTTTTCTCTTTCTCCTGTATTAGCTAGATTCTCAGATTAGGTGTTTTCATATCCTGGTAGACTTTATATATTTATATTTACATATAATACATGCCTTTACATGTTTACACACCTTTTCTATTGTCATCGTCACTGCACTATCGGAGGCACTTATTAAAAAGTGATTTCAGTAAGATTGCAAAGGAGGAAATCTATAACAGAATTAGCAATTGAATCTCAACATCCTGGTGGGATCACTGAGGGCTATATCCAACTACAAAACAATCCTTCCTTCATAATATTTTTATACATAGTTTAGTTTAATATCTGATGTGACTCACATTGTTTTTCTAACTGATTTTAATGTGTCAGTTTATTAGACATGAGAGGAAATTTTTATTGTCTCAGAAGATTTTACTTTATTAATAGTCCTAAGCCTACAGCAAATAAAAGTGCTCTGAAGTCTAGGTGATATCCTCATTTTTTAGCAGAAAAAATGTTTGTTATCTGTCAGATTGTCTGCTTAAAATCTAATGGCAGTATATCTCCTGGTTGTTTATCTTCATTCTCTACAGATCCCTAATTCTGTACCAAAAGAAAAAAAGAGAAAAATATAAATCTTTCAAGAAAAACATAGTTATGGTAGTATAGAAATAAAATGTACAGGAATTGCATTAGACAAGTTATGGAGAAAAATAATGGTGTTGGTTAACGCATAACTCTCCCAATTAAACAGAAGGGATGAACCAAAGTTTGCTCAAATGTCTGTTTTCTCAAATGAGGGCACTCTTTCAATCCTATTTATTGTAAAGAAAATAAAGTTTCATTTCTGGAGCTGGTTGGAAATGGAAAGCTGAATATAGAAGGAAAAAGAAAAGGATTACCTAAGAATTAGAAATAACAGACTGTATAAAAAGAAAATGCATTTTCTAACATAGTAATGAGCTTGTATAGGATGACATTTATTGCCTTTTGCTACACCATATGTTGCATGTAAAGAGAGTTACTTTCCATCATCTCTCACACTGAAAGTGAAGAAAAGCTTTGTCAAATCAACAGATCTTAGGGCTGTGACAAACTTTGCTGTCTATGTGAGAAAATGTTGGTTGCCCAAATGAATATCTTGAGTAGAATTTTAAAAACATTCTATAAAATTTTAAGATAATAAACTTAGAAGAATACAAAGGGAGAGAATTGTTCCTTCTCTAAGCAGGACTGTATTTGACATCTTTGTTTGGAAGATATATTGCTCATCCATCAGTGAGTATTGTCACAGTGATGATATATTAGTGTAATACATTATCAGAATAACAACATTCCTATGATGTATTGCTAGCTAGCACCAAGTTAGTGGTGAGATTTGGTTGTGAAGACTCAGTACTTTTCATGGTATTAAAACAAACTAAAGACACTGAATTGACTAACTGATTTGCCATTGAATACAGTCAACTTCTCACATGACAACAGCATAAAAGGTGAGCCTGGTTTATTAAAAATGAAAATCAGTATCAGAGCTCTTTTTTTTCTTTTTCTGGCAGACATATGTGATTTTTCATAATTTAGACAGAAAAAAAGCTTAGTCTTTGCACAAGGCCTATTGGGCAGATCTTTCTCAATCAGGAGAAGTTTCTCTGCAACAAACTTAAGATGTTCTTTTTGTCTTAAAATTTTTTTCTATAGTATGAAAAGGAAGATAAATGTAGGTGAAAATGTTAAACAGAAAAATAAAACAGCAAAAAATGGACTAAGAAAGAAGGTAAATAAAACCTAGAAAATCCTAACTAGGTATAAACTGCATTACTATGACCAGACATCAGAACTGATGTTGGTAAGGCTGATCTTAAACCATTTCAGTCATAAGTCAGTGAAGATTTAGAATGTTTTTTTCTTTTTTAAATAGACAATTTTATTAAAGAACACAAATGATTCATAAATAGAGTATGATAAAAACAACACAATATCAGTCCTAACCAGTAAGGTTTGTAGGTTATGTATTTTACTATAGGGTCACATGATCATTCTCCTTTCAAGAGAGGGCCTTTCTCTCTGTCCAAGAAAGAAGGACAGAGAGTTAGAAAAGGAACAGGAAAATGAAAAAAGGCAGGATAACCAATGTGTCTGAGCATTACTGTATTAAAGCATAATTTTGAACAGTCCTTTGTCAGCATAAAAATGAATTGCTATACAGTAAAGGGACAGTAAAGCAGAATGTCTGAATTAGTCACAGGAAGAAATAAGGCTGGAAAAGTAAAGGGGCACCATGAAGAGCAATGCTGTAAAATGTCTATTAGTTTCATCTCAAAAGCCAGTTTATATTCCTATCATTGCATAATATTATCTTTCTTTTTTTCCTTTGTTTCATACATTTATAGAATTTATACCCAGAAAATGTGTTAGGTCCCATATGTAATATAATTTTCATCAGTTGACTAAAAGATTCTCTAACCTAGCTCCTAATTTCTCATATTTGATTTTTGTTTGTCTTCTCTCACTTAGATGGTACATTCTTACAGTGCTTGATGTTTATTTATATGCAACACTGGAGCATGATCTTGATATTTGAAGGAACTCTTGCAGAGGCAACAATAAGTAAATGTTAGTTTTGGCTGAAAAATACAGAGTTTGAAATCGCAATTTTATCATCAGTTTGAGGCCAAAATCAAATGAAAAGGCTAAGATGCAAGGAATACAGATGGATGGAATGCGACTATTTGCTGGGAATTCATACTGTATACTAAAAAGCATATATGTTCATTACAAACTTCACCATACATGCATATTGCAATATATGCAAAACTGTAAAATCTATGCAAATATGTGCAGTTGAAGGGATAGTACATCTTGGAGCTGGCACTGAAGTCTTTATCAATGTCAGTTTTGTGACAACCTTTGATAGTATACAGGGATTTCTTAAGTCACTTAGAGGTCAAGATAAACTGCTCCTCTCTTTCAGAATGTAGCTTCTGACTGATTTCACTTCAGTGAAAATTAAGCAGCAGAAAGGCTGTCTTTTGTGTTCCATTCCTTAGAGGACAAGAGGTTCCATGAGAACTTGATAAACTAAGTACCTAGATATAATTGAGAAAATAAAATCAAGCCTGGTATCTCAGTACTTGTCTAAACTTCTCATTGTCTAATAACTTTGCTATTCATTTATTAGTTATGAAGTAGTTTCATAATTAGAACCAGAAATATCACAAGAAGATCCATTTTTATATAATTCTTTACCAGCTCCTTTGGAAATATGTTGTGACCATCAGCACAATAAAATTATTTTTATTATTCAAGGAAACCCTGCTTTTCTCTTAATTTCATAAGTGACCGGAAAGTAAATAGCCAAAATTCTGTTTTTGTTGATATGAAGTACAAACATAACCAGAACATATATATATATAAATATACTTTGGATCATATCTGTTGTGAGTTCTTAACCTTAGCCTAAAAAATGTAGGAAAGATTCTGAAAAAGATCCCGTATCAGTAAGTTCTTTAAATAGATCAAGGAAGTATTCTAAAATGATGTCCATATGATGATCCAGATATGTGATTCAGCTTTTGAGTAGTGTACGTGTATTAGTTTCAAAGTACTCCAAATGTAAGTATGCACAACAGCCTGAAGCTCGAATCGCACTGACCAGATGCTGAAATACATTTGCAACTTTCTGTGTTACTGATATAGACTAGCTAGCCCAAAAATGTAACTTGAGATGAAGTTGTAGCTTTGAATAGTTAGAAATGCATGCCCACAAAATAGCAGTTCCAAAATGTCATGAGGATTTGTGTTGCTAAAGATGCAGATAGAATGCTAGTAGTGTAGGCAGTGTGCATAAAATTATGACATGATTTTTCAGTTTCTGAAAAGAATTTCCGGTCTTGGAAGTTGAATAACTTTTATTTAATTTGCAGTTTGAGCTTATATGCAAATCACTAAGACACAGTAAATATGGCAATTCTTCCTGCCGTTGTTTGAGTTGCATTTTAGAAAAGGCTATCTTAGTAATTATGGAGAATCTATTTCCACAGAATGAGAAAGTGCTAATGTGGTGTCAAAGTAAAAACCTGTAATTGATGTTTCTAAGTTTGCAGTTCCTTTCCTCTGTGAACACATCTGAGCAAACAGAAAGACTTTTTGAACATAACATTGGCAAGTCAGAAGCTCACATTATTTGTCCATAGTGAGCTGTCATAAAATATACTATCTGTAGAAAGTAAGTGCAGAAAGAATAACTTACAGCTGAAGAACACAGCTGACAGACATTTTAAAAATTCATTGAGAATTGCTATTAGCAATGATGTCACTGTTACTTGTTCAGCCATGTGGGGCAAAGTTTTCCATCTCAGGATGATCAAAATGAAGAATATAGGTAAAAATAGTTTTTGTGATTGGACATTGATAAAGACCAAAAGCCATACCTGTGTAAAATCACTGACTTCAGTAGAGTTAGACCAAGCAAAACTTAATAAACAGTATAATATTACAAAGCATTTTTGCCCTTGATACAAGGTAAAAAATACCTAAGGACTGGCATCCCCATTAAGAAAGCTGTAGAGAATAGTAGAAGTGAAAGTATAGATACATCAAACTGTATGGATGGAATGCAGGGACTCAAGCAATGAGACACTAGCATTATGTTTAAATAAGATATGCAGGAATCTTGGTAATTGTCCACTCAATTACTTCCATACACAATTCTTTCATCAGTTTCCATTCCCAACCATTTGACCCCATGCTCAACTCCTTTGAAAAAGAAGAACATAGAAACTTGAAGTTATTCACCATTCATTTGTTTGGTTTGGGTTTTTTGCTCATTGATTGATTGATCAATCGATTTGCCTAGCTGCATGCAAATTACCAAGATTGGTGTTACTTAGTATATATAAGGCACTAAAGGAAGGAGAGCTGATTAGAAGTAATTAAAAACCTCTGAGGAGCAACATAAAACAGTTTGAGTGACTGCTCCATAGAGGCTGAGACTTCACAATTCAGTACTAAGTCTTGTTGAGTAATAAAATATTGTGTTTGCTACAACTATGTGCAAGTAGTGGATGTTTTTCCGCCTAAAGCACATCTCCATAAAGCCTCAAGGACTGAAGTATTAGAAGCATCTAGATTATGCAGCCTTTAATAAAAATTTTTTACAGCATCAGGTACTGAACAACAGAAGAAGAAAGGGAAAAGCTGTGAGAAGATGTATGTGAGAGGTGCCAAAGGAGATTTTTTTGGAGTTTTTTGTGTGCTTTCTGTTGTTTTTGTTGGTTGGTTGGTTGTTTTTCCTCAGCTCCATCTGTTTGAATTTTTGTTAAATGAAAGAGTTCACTGAATTATTCTTCTCCTCACTAGTCCTGGAGTTTTTATTACTTTTCTTGAATTGCTAGCATTTAGTAATATAACTTTTGTTCCTATGTTACTTTTTTTTAAAGTATTTCATCCATAACAATACAGGTCGTACATAAAAATAATAAAACCTGGCAATGAGTGATTCTCCTTAAAATTCTATTCCTTTCTTTTTATTTTTTTCTTTTCTTTTTTTTCCTTTTTTTTTTTTTTGGCACTTTCTATCCATATTATGCTATTATTCTAAGAAAATAAGATGAATTTCTATCTTTCATTCATTCTTTTTTTCTTTCCGTCTGTCTGTCTGTCTTTTAAAATAGGAGTTGTACTGCAAGAGAAATGGCAAAATAAAACTGGCAATCACTTTCCAGTTAGATCTCTTTGAAGTTAGTACGAGTTTTACTCATTGCCTCTGGGTAGATCAGGAATACTACTTGACAATGGTTTAGAACAATGTTCTATGGAGTATTCGGATTGTTTATACAGTAATTCTTTACCTACTGAGATGAAGATTTATCCCATAATTTGGCTTCCTCTCTTGCTGAATTCAGATGATATGAGATTAACTTTTATGTTATACATCGGGTATTACTCCTTTCATGTTATAGGTTGCAGAAACTTTGCCAAGTTTCAGAATGTTTTTTATTTTAGAGATGTCTCTTTGATTTGTATATTTTAAACAAGTTGGTTTCAGTGGAGAAAAAGATTTTCATTCGAATGAAGGAATAAGATTTTTCATCATTATTATAACATCTAATGTTATGACAGATAATACAGCTACCTCAAAATGGAGAAAACGGTATTCAGTGGAAGTGGTAGTTGGTGGGAGAAAAAGTAAGAGGAAAGACAGTTTATCTCCAAAGTGGAATACTTCACATTCCCTTGGGAAATGAACATCTAGAGAAGATTGTTTCAGTATGAGAAAGTGTAAGTGGGAAGACAGAGGCTGAGGGGCAGGAAATGGAAATTTTCTTTGCTTAAAATTTCCACCTGCACAAGTGCAGAATTGCATAAATCTGTCTTTTAGAGAACAGATTGCTGAGAATCCCTCTATTTTCCTTAAAACAAGAAAAAACTTAGGTTTTATTTTGATCCAAAAAATTAACAAAAAACCTGACACAATGTCAAGTTTCCTTTTTGTATTGTTTCATTTGAAGCCCAGCATTTTCATTTTACATGCAAAGCATTACACATAGTTCACCAATTTGTCCAAAGTGAACAAAAGTAGTGCTTTGTCATAGCTCAGATGCTGAGATGGGAATCTTTATGAGCAGTACAGTATTCTGCATTTTTGCATTATCTGCAAATGCAACTTCTCTTACTGAACTGATTTACAATCAACTTTCTTTTATTTAACATCAGTGCTTATAAATCTGAATTTTTACTTTCTCTCCAAGATATTCAAGCACATAGGTGAGCTTTTTAAGAGAGTCAATGAAATTGCAGCACATAAACACATAAGTGCACATAGACACAGAAAATCTGAGGGAACCAAAAATTGCATCTCTCCTCAAGAGTGATGGAGCTATCCATATATATTATTATCAGTGACAGTTCTGCCAAGCTCAGCATTAACCTCTCTTTTATATTTTAGTACTGATGATCACCCCCAGGATGTTCTAATTGGACGGCTATGTGAAACATGGTTGGGTTCCTTTCTGTCAGCATGGAAACATAATTAGTTAAGATATATAAAATGCCACTTAGAAGTTTATTTATTCAGTGGTTTCTGATACAGTTTTTAATTACATAGCTCTTATTGTGGATTGACAATACATTAATGATGCAATACTTTTGATGTATAAAATGAAGAAGTACAAGATTATGAACCTGTAATTGCTTTTCAGCTCTATGTGGTAGAAACGACTGAAATGTCATCTTTTTCACTCATTGAAACACTGTCATCAGAGATGGGAAGATTTTGTCCCAGTGTATTTTTATGATATGGAGAAAGTGATTGGACAAAACATGGAAAAAAAATCTATTCAGAAATGTTCAATGATATTATGAAAAACCTGGACTCTGCTCCATTCCTTCGTGTCTTCATTTTCCAAACCATTTCAAGGGTAAAGTTAGCCTCTGATCAGAAACCCTAAACAAGATATATATCTTATTTAAAATTTGCTTAATCCTCTATTTAAGACTTCTTTAGAGCCTATGCTGATATTCTTCACAAAAGAACTGAGTTTGTTTTTCATGGACATTTTACATAGTATGAACTTGCTTTGAATCAGCATTGCTCATACATCAGCCAACAATCTAATGCTGAAATGTTTAGTTTACTTACAATGACTGTTCATTCTGAATTTTATACTTCATCTGAATTTTAATTAAATCTCTTATTTTTGCAGAACTTATTAAACCCAAAAAGCCCACGTGGCACTTGCCACTAATGTACATCAGTTCACAGTTCTTACTGAACATTTTGCAAAAGCTTGAAGGGAGAATGTGACTATGTGAAATAACAATTATTTTTGAGACTTTTGCAAACTTTGAATTGAAAATAATGCTAAAAATGTTCTGTGCTGTTTTTTTTCCTAGTATGCAACCAAGCAAAGCAGTAAAAAAAGTTGCAGAAAATGTGGGAAATAATGACTTTTGATTAAAGAATAGAAGAACAGTAGCATGCCATTCAGTGTCTGAAGAAATCTTGACGTTCCCTGAGCCATTTTGGCTAAGCATTTGCTTCTTGATCTAAAGCATAACAGACTAAGGCATGAGTTTATGTAAGAGAGGATTAATCTCAATAACTTTAGCCAACTGAAGGGTACACCCCTGTTCTAAGCTACCATTTGGGTTCTTTCTAAATCCAATGAGAGAGAGCTGCATATATCTCCTGGGAACAACCTCTTTAAAGGGTCAGACAAAGACAGGTAGTGAGAACTATCTTTACGCTGTATACACTCTCCTAACTGCTGAGGTATTTTAGATAATAGCATGGATTAGATGCTCAGTTCTCAGAAAGGTAAAAGTTTGATATCTACTCAGGTATAAGTTTTCTGCTGGCTTTTTGCTCTTACAACTATCTTAAATCATCCTTTTGATTTAAGTGTTTGGTAATGAATCTGAATGGTGATCATAGGAATTGGTCTATCAGTCAAAAATGTTTTTTTAATCTGTTGCCTTAATTTTTGCCTATCAAACAATGGGTTCTCCATTCAATAAATAGTAGGGAATGAATGGTAATTATCACAGTGCACTGTTACTGCACAGTAAATCAAAGAAAGCACGACAAAAGAGGAACATGTAGAACACTATTTTTTACTCAATTCAATTTTCCAACATTTTAATAGCTGTAGCATTCATTAATATTATAATTCACTCTTTTCTAAACTCTCTTCCTTTTTTAAGCAACACAAAAATAGATCATACTTGTTCTAAAAGAGACATTATCATCTGCTGTGTAGATACTCAATTACAGACTTTTAAATATACAAATTATGTAAATGCTTATTTGGGGAGTATTTACAAAATACATTATTGACCCAGTAAGCCATAACAGTTACAATCTGCCAGAGAAATACATATTTAGGTCCTACTTAAAATGCAAATTATTGACCCAATAGACCGTAACGGCTTCTTCGGAACTGCTACATTCTATCATGGAAATCCATGGCTTGGGACTTGCTGCCTAATGACTTTTGCATGAAAGCTGCCTTGGAAAATGTCCTTAAGAACACACTTTTCTCACATGATGGAACATAATGGCTCTTTTTCAACAGCTACCGACTATAGAATAGTATTGGGTTCTATTAGACAACTATTAGTTGTTAGATACCACACAAAAATGCACAGATGTTATACAAAGATATTCACTGGTTTCGGATTCTGCTCTAATTTACTTTAAACAAGAGGTGCAAATGCATAGCAGTTATTTTCCAAAAAATGACTACTCATTCCTCATGAGTATTTGCACTAATTTCAGAATGAAGCAACTTACAGTAATACTGAACATACTGTGGAAGACCAAGATGGAGACCAATATTCTAAAAGGATTATTATAAATCCTCATTAAGCAAAGCACTTTGCATGTCCTTCAAGAGGAATTACATTGCTGAAAGGATTGAATTTACACACTTCTAAATGTTGCACATTGAATGTTAGTAAAACTGAGCCAGATTGTAGGAAATGACCTCCATTATGCAGCAGCCAACATATCAGTCTCAAAGATGTCAGTAAGTTGCTGAGTAAACACCAGTCTGCATGGGAAAAAGTCTAAGAAACTGAGGAGATTGTCAGGAGTTTGTATTCCTAGGAAGGTATGACAGTTGTACACCACAGCTCAGTTCTGCAAGTGTACACTTAAAAGTACATTTTTGCCAGAACAATGATCTATTATCAGGTGAACATTCTGAACTACTAAAGGTGTTGGAATACCTTAGCAAATCTCAGCTTACAGACTTGGAAATTCTCATTAAGAGGTGTTGAATAAGAATTTATTTTTGTAAAGGACTATTCTAGTTTTGTATAGATCTTACATGTACCAAGTGTATTCTTTTCAACATTGGAAATAGAATTCTTCTGAGGACATCCTTAGTAGTTATTGAGTCTTTTGAACTCTTAGATTTTGTTTCTTAGGTTTTAATCTTAACAGAGGACAAGCGTCAACATAGTGGCAGAAAAAGGGTAAAAGAATGAATGAGGAACAAGCTTTTGGAATTGGTTATTAAAAACTGAATTCTAAGGATCATTCAGTGCAATTCAAGACCATTAATGTCATCAAAAAAAACCAAACTCTCTCAGATCATACAGAACTGATTGAATTGATAACTGTTATAAATTTTAGCTTTATTACTATCTTATTACTACCTTTATTCTAGTATCTTTATTCTAAAAGTTTTCATTGTTTAACCACTATGTATCCACATGCTAAATAACCTAATTAAAATTTTGATGTTTGTATTCATTGTAGTTGTCATTGTATGTGCAGATATTATACAGTATCAGTAAACAACTCACATTTTTTCTTCTGGAAATATATGTTGCATGTAGCCAACATTTTGCAGATTTTCATTTATTATAGATTAGTCCTCACAAATTAGTAAAGAAGTTCATATTTGATTGGAGAAAAAAATCAAACAGTAATGCTTCATTATTTGATTAAAGAGAGAGTATTTTTGAATTCTACTTATTTCAAACAGTGAGACCAAGGTAAATAATGCAAAAGCAATATATTTTTGTATTTCAACATCTGAAGGAATAAATTAGATTTTTCTTCACAATAAGGTGCTTTTACACAGGTTTAAGTGGAAGTAGATCTTATATATGTAATAATTGAGGACATATTTATGTATTTCACTCCGAGCATGCAAAAAATGAAGTGATATGAAGAGAGTATATTATAATTAGAAAGTAGATCTAAACTGAAAGTAAATTCCTACCCACTCAAATCATGGAATAACAGAAAAGATAGCCTGGCCTTAGATCATATTTTGGATTTGATCATTGAGATAAGATAGAATCTGCTTCTAAAAGTGTATTCTCAGTCTTATCCTTTCACTCTCTTTTTGAAGATCTTCTCCATGATGCTAGTTTTATTTGATTTTTTTTGTTTGTTTCCAGTGTTCTGGACAAATAGGAAGCAATGTAGCCCATAGCTGCATTCCTTCTTAGAGCTGTGGTTGGATGTGTACCCAAAAGCCAAGTAACTGAACGGGTGATATTACCTTCCAGCCTGTCAAACGGTAACAGAGCTGAAGAGAGCTAACGTTTAACTTCAAAACTGGGATTATATATGGCACATTGACAGAACACTGTGCTGGGAAACAAAGTATTCGTGAAAAGCCTTTCACCTTGTAGACAGCAGCACAGCCAGCAGCCAAGAGGCTGTGCTTGGGAATCCAACAATATAAAGCTTCAAGCAACCTGGTATAACCCCACAGTTGACCTTGCTTTGAGCAGGAAGAGTTGCCTTGAGCTGTCCATTCTAATCTGAATTGTTCAGTTAATCTGTGCATGTAAATGATTACATGAAATCATGGAATTCCAGACTCCAATTGGAGACTTGGACACAATTAGCAACCACATAACATTCAGATATCTAAGTAATGTTTCAATTCTAAATCTTTGTACTTTGACAACTCCTGGGCAGGGTATTTCATGAATTTGAAAATTTCCTTATTACTGGGGAAATAAGGAGAGTAACTTCATTACAGTTACTCTTCATTCCAGAGTGAAATTAATAACTGGAGATAGAAATTAAAATGATTGTTCAAGTGAGAGAATGTACTTCAGGACACTATGTCCCAGTAGTAAATCATTAGCTTAATGTCAGAATTCCAGGAGCATTACATATTTGCACACCATGCTATCTGTGTTAAACTAGATTGTGGTGTAAAATACTGTATAGAGTAGACTGCATCCTATGCAGCACTCTGTACTGGTCCAGGAGATGGCAATCTCATTTGCAAACAAGTTTTCACAAACTTTGCATTCTTTCCATGAACCAGACTTAAGCAAAACCGTGGTTTACTATTATTATTATTATTATTATTATTATTATTATTATTATTATTATTATTATTATTATTATTATTATTATTATGTACATTTTCTTTCTCCTTTTTATTTTTTCTGAGCTTTTCTGGAAGCAATACATTTCTCACTGCTAATGCCCTTTCTGCTATTACCCTCTCATCACTCCAGGTTGTTTCTTTTCCTTTTCTGTTTCCTTTTTCATGCCAGCATGATTCCCTTGTCACCATCTTAAAGGGAAAATAACTTTTAAGCTACTTCATCCACCCTATTGCTCAGTGGAGGTAAAATTAACCTATGTGTTAGCAGCTTGTGTAAGAACCTCCCTCTATCAAAGCCAACGGGTGTAGTTATGTGAAATCCCACATCTCCCCCCAGGGAAGAGAGAGCACTTTGATCAGGACTTTGATATCAGTCTCTTATGTGTTAGCTTGTGAGCAGGCTGAGAGAAAGCAAACAGGTTGGACTGCCTTATGCAGTCTTAAGGTGTCTTAGGATTCTTCTGTTGAAAAAGCACTCTCCCTAATGTGTTAAGATACCACTTTAAAATGAGAAAAACTTGTTTTCAGCTGATACTTCTGTTCTACTTGACATGAACCAGAGACAGCTGACAGCTACTATATGCAATTTTCTGTACACTTCTTCAATTCGACAATTTAAGGAAATTGTATCAGATCTAGTAGCCAGCTGAAATGTCACTGAATGACTATAGCAACTACTTTCTGCAAAGTGGTTGTTGTGGCTAAATTTAATCTCCAGACTCTTGCAAACCTAGTTTAGCAAATAGTACAAAAATCTCTCTTTGCATACAGATGACTTTCTAATCATCACATAACTCCATATGGAGACAAAAATCAAATGTATCAAAAATATTCCGAACACAAAGGAGAGATGTGCAAAGTTAAAATAATTTTTAAAAAATGAAATCTAGGAATGAATCCAAAATATACTAAATAGACTACAGACTTATTCTTGGAAAAAAAAGAATTATAAGCATACACAAAACTCGACAAAAACTGATTTATATAATTTTTTTATAATCAGAAATAACTTCATAAATAAATATTTGCCTTTCTAATGTAATCACTACTAATCACTAAGTTTTCTAAAAAAGTTCATCCCCTTATGTTTTCTGTCTGAGGAAATGCTGCTTAAGAAATAAATAAATAAACAAACAACAGAAAATTTTCATTACCAGCAAGAAAAAAAGAAAAAAGAAAATGACGTCCTTTGTGATGTTAGAAATTGCAATGATGTATATAATTATACTTTTATTTTTTCCTCTAAAATCAGGGAATTTCAGGGAAAGGAATTCAGGGACAGATATCACTGCTTTTCATCATTTAAGTATCTACTTCTGAGGTTTATTTTATATTCAATGAGTATACTATTGGCATTTGAAAATTATGGCCTCATAGTGAGAATCACAAATATAAGGAGGGTTTTTTTTAAGCCAGCTACACAAATGTAAGCAAAAGTCTCATTATTCATAATTCAAAACATTGTATGTGTTATTATTCCAGAGGATCTATTTTCCTTTAAATATAATATTTGTGAATAATTTTTTTACTATATCTTCACTATTACCACAGCTATTATTCTTAACTTTCAAGCACATGACTTGGAGAGACTGGATGTATCTCAAGATAAAGAAGTATACTGAGGGCCACGTGTATTTTTCTGTTAATGTTAGCAAGCTCTCATTGTTTTCAAAAGGAGTTGATCAGACCCCATGACTGAAAGAAAGGGCGTTTAACATAGTATTAGTATGCTGAAGACACCTTTCATATCACCAGATATTGGGCCAAAGCAAACGTGTCTGACAAAATCTGCCTTTGTCAAGAGTTCCCATTTGCAAGAAATTCTCCATCATGTAATTGTAACCAGATTGCAGGTTGAGAGGCATCAACAAACTAGAAAGTCAGAGGGGAATTTATATCTCTCTTTCATATGCGTACATGTGAACAATAAGAATTAACCTTGAACTTGAAGCAAATACTAGAAAGCATTCAGAGCTTTTTAGGATCAGCCTCCAACAAAAGCCGACTTTGGGGAAAGATACAGCCCACAAGATACAGGACGATTGATACTGCCTAATCTATTATGACAAAAGGTACTTCCATTGATTAGAGCTTCTAATCATTTCTTTTAAATTTTAGTGCTAACTAGAAATATGTGAAGGCAGGAAATTCGTTTTAGAACTACTGAAAGAGATTTATATGAAAACAAAACAAGAAAGAACAGCACAGGATTCATCTATTTAAATGCAGCTCATCAACTTGTTTTTCTAATGCCCCAGGGAACACAAAAGAAAATACTTTTGGATATAAAATAAAACAAGTATTTATACACAGCATCTGAAAGTCTTAATTAAATGAGTTATCTCAAGCCTAAAGTTGTAAGAGTAAAGGAATATTGCCATCCTGAATTTCTTAATGGATTTCTTGTTTTTAAAACCTGTTTCTGATAGACCATGTTTCAAGTAGTCTGATATAGTGGAATTATAAATCCTTAAATATATATATTATATATAAATAAATATATAAATAAAGAAAGAAAAAGGGAGAGAAAGAGAAAGAGAGAAAGAGTGAAAGAAGGCTTAGGAAGAGCAGTTCTCCCCTGTTATGAAATTTTTAACTGATACGGGTGAGAAGAATTTCAGGAGAATTAAAATTTGCAGCCAAAAACTCATTATTTGCAAGTCAATTATGATCATTTCTTTAATAGTTATTCTCATTTCCATAAGAGTAATTGTCATCAAGAATGTTGAAATTATAAAATTTAGGGTGTAATTTCTTATTTCCTTTTAAGGAATTCTCTTTCCTAGGTAGATCATGCTTGCACTTTTTTCATCTGTAAATAGATCAGAAAGGGTATCACCTGTCACATAAAACAAGTCTACCCAACTGACACTATATTATTTTATTGATGGCATCCCTCCTTTTCAAAAATGCTCCTTTTACTGAGGTTTATGGAAAATTTAATAAAAATAAAATCAGGAATTGCATTTTCTTGCACAAACTATCTTGTACAAGATAGACCTATTTATGTTTCTGGAGATTTTTAGTTATCAGAAATTTTACCTTGCTTCCTGCTCAGTTTGTTGAAAACAGAATCATGAAACTCCTGGCTAGTGCTCTTTTTCTGCCATCCCAGTGTGTAATTTTTATAGCATAATTTTACTGAGCCATTCACTTGCAATGGATCTGATATAGGAAATGCTTTTTCTTTTCTGAGGAGCGTGAAGTAGTAAGTTTAATGAAGGGTGCTCTTTCAAGCATTTTCAGGGATTTATTTTTAAGACTTTATTTTGTTTACTTTTTATGACTGACAAGAGCATCAATAAATATTATTAATCAATGGAACAACGTTGTCATTTGTAAACTTTGTGAAAATATGCAGCCTACTGATTGTGCCGAGATCACTGTGTCATATCCTGCAGGATAACGAGTAGTTGACATTTGGCAAATTTGATTTCTAGCAATGATCCAAGTGAGAGCCAGTGAGTCACTGAAAGCTTATTTTCTTTACCTTTCTAACCTGATTTTAAATAAATAAAAATAATAATAGTACAAGTACTTCAAGAACATATAGCTGTGGTCATAGATTTTTTTTTATTTGGAATTTCATGAATTGCAGGAGCAGTTGTGGTTCTTTGTGAAAGCAAAGAAATCGATTCCAGTCTGATCTGGACACTGGAGTTTTTATCTCCTGCCATTCATCTCCACACAGCTCTCTCATCTCCAGAACCTTCCCCCCCGTCAGCATCTTCTCTCCAACCAGAATTAATATCTCTGACTTTTGGGAATCATTTCTACTTTTTTAACTTCTTTTCTTTCCCGGCCCTAGTTTTCCTAGCAAAATAGTCTGCAGAAGCATGATGCTTGATATGCCTCTGGTTTAGTACTTCTGTCTCATCACTGTCGATCAGCTGGAGGATTCAGGATGTACCCTTTTTGTTTATTCAAGATATCAACATTTGCAGTCAACTTATGCTCATTGCAGCTAGCAAACAGCGGGCTTCTTCCTGACAGTTCAGAGTCTTGGTTTTGGACATATGCCCTCCCCTACACCAGTCACATACACAATTATCTGCCACCTGTTAGCACTCACAATTCAAGACACATTTGCTCCTATGCAGCAATCTAAGAACTTTATAAAACACTTGAACATATATTTAAGGTTTTATATTTAACATCATTCAATATAATAATAATAATTTGTCAAAATTAATTGTCCTAGCTCATTCTTTTTTTCTACATTAGATCATAAGGGCAAATAGTTTAACAGTAATTAAAATTTAGAAATAATTAAATAGTAATTTTTAAAAAGTTTAACAGTAAAAAAAGCAGTAATTTGTGATTTTGAAAAGAATGTGTACCCTAAAAATATAAAAAATCCCAGAATGTGAGGAAAGATCTATAAAAATTCTGCTGTATAGCATCAATCATTAAAAACTCAACAGCCTAGAGAGTAGTAAGGAAATGGGAAAGCTAAGAATCACTCAACTCTCCATCTAAATTGACAGAAGGTATAAAAATCTATATTCAGCTCTGTGATGTATTGCAATATACACTGGGATGGATTCCAGAAGAAAAAAATTTTTAGTCCAATAGTTTTGAGGTTAGTACTATGTTCAGTTTTAAAAGACAAATGAAAGCAGATGCAGTAAGTTGCTGACAAAATAAAGTCACCTTCAGTAGCAGACAGGATTTTCATGGCAAGAGTTTCTTTCCAGTTGAAGTAATGGACTTGCAGAATTTTAGCTGTGGCATCTGTTGCTCAAATATTTATCAGTGGGAGATATTGTCATAGAATGGTGTTGCACCAGAGCAGGGTGAACAGGAGTATAGGACAAGAGAGTCTTGGGAAACATAGGCAGAATAAGTGATAACTGAAACTTTATTAGGAGTATAGGAGTACTTACACATTTTTTTCCTTTTTTTTTTTTTTTTTCCCCAAAAACCTCTGGAAGAGCAGTAACAGAATGTTGGCTGCCACAACTTATGTAAAAATAAAAAATAAAAAAAATAAAAAAAATTGTGTCTTAATTTCCAGATGCTGATTTTCTGAATAAAACTAGATTTCTGAGCACCTTCAATCTTTTTAGCCAAAAGTTATTTTGAAAATCATATCTCCCTAAATATGATAGAGAATAATCCTGAAACACTAATAGATGAACATATTTTGTAATAGTAAGTTTATAAAAGACACAGTGATATTTTCAATAAGCTTAGGCTACATTGTTGCTGCTTACATATGCATATAATCTGAAGATATGACTCAGAAGGATTTCCTAATTTTTTATTGTCTATAACATCTGTATTTCTACTGATAGTTAAGTATTTTAGTATAGAAATAGGAAAATAAAACAACTTCTTTGATGGAAAAAATAATCTAGCCTTCACTCTGATCTGATTTTACAAAATGCATGTGTTTTAGTGATCCTTTAAATGATTTTGAGTCACCTGATCTGGTGAGAAGTCTCCAGCTGAAAGCAGGCATTTGGAACTTGATGATCTTTAAGATCCCTTCCAACCCAAACTATTTTGTGACTATGTTTCTTTTTGTATTTATGTAATTGCTGGGGATCATCATTGCTATTTTAATTAGTTGTAGGGAACTACAGAGAATGCTAAGGTAAATAGGAAAGTAAGTATGGGTCAGTGTAGAAATATTTTAATGAACGTTATACTAAAGCTGTATTGAAAAAGTTGTTGGCAAGACACTCTGGTAAAACCTCAGCAGTTCTGAGATCAATTTCTACATGCTGTTTTACTCAGTTATTATTTGACTTCTTTCTGACTTTATTATTATTATTATTATTTTATTTTCACCTCCTTTTAATTAGACACCACCAGCTCATTTAGACATTAAGATGGAGACTGAACTCTACCTACTCAGGTAGCATGAGTAACTTACATGCTATCTCTGATCAATGTTGAAAAAACAGTACATAAAAGTCTTTGTATTAATAAAAACACATCACTGAGAATACTAGATTTAAAACACTCTTTTATGTCTCTGTCATACTTTTGTACTTCTTACGTAAATAAGAACTTAACATCTAGCTCCCATTTTGGATACCAGTCTGTTTTGCTTGCTATTTGCAATGACTGCAGGAGGGGAACAGGCTTCCCCCATGCGTACTGCAAAATGCCTTTGAAATTCATTCTTACAGGTAAACGTAAGGCCCCAGGAGAGGAGCTCACAACACTCTATGGAGAATCTCAAAGGAGATATTAAGAACTAACCTAGAAAAGATGCTAATATGATGTGCTGCCACTTGTTGCTTTAAGAATAAAAAACATAAATCAATTCCTCAGAGACATAAAAAGTGACTTTCATGCTATCTCTGATCAATTTGAAAAAATGGTACATACAAGTTGAAGTTTGGCAGGTCTCAAAAAGTTTTCCACAAAACTTAGCCCCATTTTATTTCTGATGTGAAAATTATTGAGGTGATTGAAGCATGAGTTTTCATCAAGTTCAAGCCTATAGAGGGCCCACTCAGTTTTTCCATTTATGTAAAGACCTCAGGCTCCTAGGGTGTTACTCTAAGTCATTTTTATAATAACAGAGTTTTTTCAGTCCGTAAATAGCACAGAGAAGAGAAAAAGCTATTGTCTGGTATTTGCATGTGGTGAAGAAGGTGGAGCTCTGCAACACTGACACTTCTGAAAGGATACGTCCTTCCTGAGTTGCAGCAATGTCAGCCTGCCTCCCCCACAGAAGACAGCTCGCCTCTGCAGAAGATGCCAGAGCTGCCTGAATTCTGTAGGTGTAGCTTTTTAAAAAGTGCATGTTAAATAAGTTAAATCAAATAGCTGGAAAGGTCTCTGACAGCTTTCAGGTAAACACTCCACACTCAAAGAGGAGACGCTTGTTTTCTTAAAAATTAATGGTTCATAAACACCTTGAGCTCCATTCTGATTTCAGAGCAATTTTATGCCAAAGTAACTCCATTGATTACTGCTGATTTACACTGTTGTTCCCCTACAAAGTCCTCTAAAGTTTAGATCAAAAGAAAAAAAAGACTTTGGCTCAGTTTTATATGTACTTTCTCCCCACACCTTCTCCAAATACATGTATGTGTATCAAGATTCATTTTTAAAACAGAGTCTGTAGTTTTATGTAAGAGTACAGCCCTTGAAATTTCATCTCAGAGATTTTTTTACATCGTAAACTTTGCACAAATACGTCTATCCTCCTTTTCTGATGTGTTCCATTTCTGTTTTATACAGATAAATAGATTTTGATATTTTACTATCTCACAATTCTATCTTAAATATAGTTAATACTTATTTCAATTGTATGACCACCATACTCCAGCCTAAGTGCCATTTTTAAGGTATGAAAATCTACCCATTTTTCAGTTGTGAGTAGAAATGTTGAGGAATCACACAAGATGAAACCTGGGTACCAGAAAATATGTGTTGATGTGGGATGAGAAAGAAAACATCCACTTCCTCCTCATAATTTCCACACTACATCCCTTTTAATTTTATTGAGTGTAAATACTGAACATTATGTATACTCATAACTTCTAGCCAATTCAAAAAAGAGATTATCTACTGGCATGTAGACTACAGTTTCATCACCTTTGCATTCTGTTTGATAGATCGAGTCTTATACAAATGAGGGAGAGCACTGTGCATTTAAAATAAGAGCACGGGAGACATTTCTCTGTATATCTGTGGGCCTTTCCACCCGTTTCTGAGCCCTTGAGTACACTCCTACCAACAACTCTTATGTAACTGAGTATGTAAATATAGACTTATGTTTATGGGATTATATTTCATTCTGCCCACACTCCAAGGATATTAAGAGAACAATATTGTTCTCTTAATATTTTTAATAATTAATATTAAATTTAAATCTAATATTGATATTTAAATTAATATTAATATTTTAAATAATTACATACAATTTTCCCACTGTTTTGCAATTTTCTATGATGGGTTGTCTACATACAGTGTAACCTTAGGTCCACATATAGAAGATCTCTATTCAAAAAGTACTCCATAAGTTTATTTCTGCTATATGTTAGCTTACTTCTAGTTTTCTTCTGCTTTATTTCCTTCCAAAACTGTGCAGCATGAAAAGCTTTTCTACTTGATATTCACTAATGTAGTTACTTGAGCTATAGCCTAAACAATGACATCAGCAATATCCAGTCAGTGATATTAACTTTGCAATACAATTCCCAATGTGAACACACTTTCTCAAGGACAAGTATATTTATTTACAATTTAGCTTAATCTGCTTCTACAGGAGATTATTCACAGTTTAAATTATACTCCCATGTCAATACATGTCCTTGTGTGTCTAAAACTGTTGTATTCTCTTTAAACAAAAAGCTTTAAATTCATAAAACAAAAGTTCATTGTAAGATTCCCTATGGTCTTGAAGTAAAAACTGTTGTTGCTCATGACCTCTTTGTGCCACAGTTTACTGATCCTAATTGTGAGTGATTGTCCATTTCCCATAAAAAAACTGAAAATAATCTTCTCTTCATATCTATCTGTTTTCCTCACACTAAAAAAATAAAAATAAAATAAAAATAAAAATAAAAATAAAAATAAAAATAAAAATAAAAAATTGTTCAGGCAAAAACAAAGGTAACCTAACTGGAACTGCAATTGCTATCTCTGACAGTATTTGATTCATCTTTCTGACCCTTTTTTAGTTTGTGCTGCCTAGTCTTGGGATGCGTATGGCCAACTTCCTCCACCCTGAAGAAATGAAAATGGGAATTCCTATAAACAGTCAAAAAAAAATAAAAAATAGGTGAACCTATTGTTTTGAGGATGGTTGTCAGGGCTCTGAGGACACTACCAGGCCTTGCTATTTCTGTCTATCCTTGCTGAGGCCTCACTCATCCCTACACATGGATGTAGGAGCTTAGTGAAGCAGTAGGAGCACCTGGCCACAGCTTCGTCTCTGTCTTCATCGCCTGGATGGGCCCTGGTTTTAAGCTGCAGCCCTATTTATGTCCCCATCTTTGCTGAATGCATGAATGCATGGCGTGCCTCTTGCGATGCCTAGAGTTGTTGATGGACTCTGTCACAGTACTCAGATCTGCCCAATTTGGTCAGACCCTGATGGATGATACTCATCATTGAGGGCACTGCCACTCTTGAGGTCACCCTGGGCTCCTGGTGTCATCCTGGGCTCCTGGCTCCCCACTCCTTAAGGATCAGTCAGCCCTCACTGCACCCTGATGGTGATTAAGCTGCAACATTGCCAAATAAAAGGCAAAATGTGTGAAGTAAGAACAAGCCATGAGAAATGAGTATAATTATAGCAGCAAGAAATGAATTTTTCTCACCAGTGCTAATGTATTTAGGTTCTACTTGCACATTGCTTCAATAAGAATAATGATCTTAGACTGCAACCGTTACACATGTGCAAATCTGAAGGTTCAACAGTGGAGCTATAGTCTTCCTAGCAATTGCCTGTCAGCAGCAAAATTGGTGAGATTTTGTGGAAATTTCTCCATATGACACTCTATTGCCTGATTGAACTCCCACAGATATCAGCAGAAAGATTTCTACCAGGGTGAAGTGTTTGATGCCAATAGCAATTTATTACACTTTTATTTACTTGTCAGGAAATGAAAGTCGAATCCTGTTGCCTACTGTGCTTTATAGATACTGCATGCTGACTACTGCAAAGTCAGAATTTTCTTGTGTTTTCAGTACACAGCTAATTTGGTGGCAGCTGTAAGTACTATCAATTTCACATGCACAAACTGATGTTCAAGTCAGCTGAGTTTAGCCAGCTCAAAATGTATTTTCATCTGAATGTCTAAAACACTGCATCTCCTAAAGGCCATCATTTCATGAAATTTCAGTTTTCTACATATTCCCACTTTCTGAGAATGAAAGATATTGCGACATTTGGATTTAGTAATAGATATTTGATGTTTTCCTCTGCTGCTCTTTTTCAGTAACAACTATTGGCACTTTTAATTTGGAAAATAAAGAGCATATTCATCTAGAATATAGTTGCCTGATACTCTGAGAAAAATTCTACTTTCTTTTTTTTTCTGGAGAGATTATGCTGCTGCCACCACTCCAGAGTAAAAAAAAAAAGAATAGAAAAAAAAGAGGTCTTACTTAGCTGATGCAACCTCATCTATATCCAAGCTAAGAAATAAGATGAACCAAATACATTGTCTATTTTCAGTTAAGATAGATATCAGAAAAAAAAAAGAAACTGTTGATGTAAGGTACATAAATACACAAAATATTTATAAATTTATATGGCATGAATATTTTTTAAACAAATGATCTTTATAAATGTATAAACACTTGTCCTCCTACTATCAGCACAGACTCCAGTCTGCTAAGCTCTACCAGCTTTAACACAGCAAAGCAAGTGTGAGACTTCAAGATTACCCAGGATCCTCTTACTCTGGCCTCTCCCTACAAATTACATATCTCCAGAGATCTTTTTGTGATTCCTTTGTTCCTTCTAGATTTCACTTCTTTATTACTGAAAAAAACATCACCATCAGTATGTAGATACACTTTAATGTATATGTTTTTCTTCTTACCTTGCAGGACTTTGTCATTCCAGAGATTCAATAGATTTTCTTTCTCATCTCTTTTAGCAACCCTTTCTTCTATAATGGAAAACACATTTGACTGCCTGCTTTTTAAAGTTATTGGTAATTATTCTATTCAAAGTATGAATGGGATGAAGAAAAGACATAGAGACCTAATTGATTTTCAGAGGCTGTAATGTGTATGTCACTGACTGGGGCTATACTTTGAGGTATAAAATAAATGCATGCAATAGGAAAAAAAAAATGAGATTTGAATTGTTTTCCTCTTTGGAACTAAAGAGAGCGTTTTCAGTAATTTTAACACTTTCAAAAAAGTTATAAAAATAAATGCATTTTCAGTTTTCACTTATATATAGACTTATCATTCTTTACCTTAGGTCAGTACTATCATGCAAGGAAATACACAGCAAGTAAGAAAATCTTACTGCTTACACTTCCTCTAGCCATTTGCTTTCGTTTTAATCTACATGCTATAATGTCTTATTTACATGGACTATAAAATCAAAGTCCCAGCAAAATACATTTCCTTTTGATTAGGAATATGTTGCTTAGCTCTTAATGTCTGAAAGTCTCTTATTTTGTACAAAATAAGAAGTTTGAAAAAATTTGTTCATTTAAACATGCTACCATGAACTGATTATTTTTTCTGATGTTAAATCTTTGTGTCTCAAATTCTAATAATTATTTTGTTTCTTTTGATTGAGGTGCTCAATACTTATTCCTATATAGCAACTCATGTAATAGTAACTGACATATAAAGGCTTAGAGGCATTTCTTTCATTTTATGGTCATCATGGATTTCAGAAAACTCAAAGAAAACATAATAGTAAGGATGCCCGCAGGGAATGTATTCTGAGAAAAGAAATTAATTCCTCACATCAGCTGAAGAGACATTCTCAGTATTCCAACATTACTAATGGGTTTTGTAGCAATACTGTGGCAGTATGGGCATGTGAATCACACCAAACAATTGTCACTGATATCTCCATGGTATTTGTAGAACTATAAAAAGTCTTGAGTTGGAAGCTTTTAGAGATCATCTAGTTCTAAACCATTGCCATGGGCAAGGCTATTTTCTATTAGACCAGGTTGCTGAAAGTCCCATCCATTCTGGCCTTGAACACCTCCAGGGATGGGGCATCCACAACTTCTCTAGGCAACCTGTTCCAGTGCCTCATTACCTTCATAGCAAATGATTTCTTCCTATTGTCTAATCTAGATCTACTCTCTTTGGTTTAAAACAATTGCCCCTTGTCCTATCACAACACTCCCTGTTAAAGATTCCCTCTCCATCTTTCCCATAGGTCTCTTTAACCCCAGGAAGGCTGCTACAAGGTCTCTCCAGATCCTTCTCTATGCCGATATTCATGCTGTTCTGAATGGTCTACTTCACGTTTGCTGTTTTATCATCCACTTTGTTGTTCTCCCACCTACAACTTTTTACCAAAGCTGGACATTCATCAAGACTTCTTTCTTTGTCACTCAGTGTCAAGGAGCTTGGAGGTATAGCATGGTCAAAATATATAGTGATCTCTCCATACTCCTTTTCATATAATTATTTTGAGATACACCAATGGCATTAGCCACCACTGGTAAATGTTACACTGAAATGAATGATGACTCTGATGAAAATGCCAGAATCTACATTTTGCAGTTTAAATATGATCAAAATTCTTCATATAAGAGTATGAATCCTTAAATCTCAGGCTTACATCTAAGAAAGACAGGGTTTTTTAGGGTAAAAACTGCAATATCTTACCTTCTGAGTAAAGAATCTCGAAGGCACTTTGTGAGATACAAAAGAAATGTGCACAGCTCTTAGTATGTACTTACCATGCTTTTTCCCTTGCAGTTCCCTCTGCTCCCTAGGATGGTTGCCTTTTTCATTCCTGAGGTCATCCATTCTGCACTCTGTTCTACTCAAGAATCTCCCTTTGAGCTGTGAATGCCCAGCTCCTCCCTATGATTTTCCCTTTCCTCTTGCAGTCTCACCAGAAGCCTCATAGATTCTCTTTCTTAATAGACTAATTTGCTATCAAGGCAAGAAGTTTCACCTTCCACCCAAAGGTTCAACATGATAGTGTCCTACCTTTCCCAGATCAGCTGTTGGAAACAGCTATTGGGGTCTTTGTTTGTTTGCTGTTCCCTATCCTATTCTGCCCATGCTATCTCACAAAGGAATTGAGGCTTTGGTACTACAGGAGTTTGGTTCTATCCAAACTCAAGGTATTCTGCTGGGAAGAAAAAAAACATAATAGAAAAAAAGAAATAGAAACAGAAATGTTTAATAATCCACTAGTTTCAAAAAATGTCAGATGACCAAAAAATTTTTGGCTATAACTCCAAAATACTTCTCTAATCAAATGTATGTCCAGCAAAAACATATCTTCCATCTTTTTCTTCTCTTTTTCCCAGGTGTGACAATTATCATCTATTGTTGGAGTCGTTTCTATCCTAAAATCTTTAGGATTCTGTTTTTCACTAAGCCACTAGCCTCTTAAGCAGTGGCTTAGAAGAGACTATGTAATAAGTATTTTTTCAGTTGCTCTCCTTTCCAATATGCTTTTATCAAAATGATTGACATGCAGATTTTCTTTCTTACATCTTTCAAGAGATCACATTTATTATTCTTAACTCTACTTTGATATTTTGTAGATGAGGGGAAAAAAGTCTTGCTTTTATATTATTTTCTTCTCTAAGAAGTAAAAATGCTTTTATTCTTCATCAATACACTTTTCAGCATTTGAAAAACAACAAATTTCCTACATTGATTCAGCTTCTGGATTTCTTCAGTTTATCTATCACTATGGCATGTTATGTTTTCAAGGATTGACTCACTAGGCAACTATTTATTATGAGGCTGATGACATATTTTGCAGATGTTGTATTTGATGATTACATTGTCCTGAAAATTCAAAATAATAAGAAACCTCCCCCACACACTAACATAAATGCTTCCATTATTAACTTCTTCTCACTGAATCTGAGACAACTGTTTCATTTGTATTCTGTGTTTACAAAGAATGCATCAAAAATAGAACACACAAAGATAGCAAAAATTCTATTAGTAAATAGAATGGCCTATTACTAGATCATTTCTATTTTTTTAATTTCTTTTTTATGTTTCATACTTTGTAACTCAATCATACCCCCCCAAAAAAAAGAAAATGTTCTTACCCTACTGACAACACACTCTCCCAAATCAACTAAAAATGGCCTTCTTTAGGTCAGGCTTTGAAATGCTTCTCTGATGTTGGTTGTACCACATGATATTCTGAGCTGTATATTTACCTGAAAAGGGAATACCATGAGATTTCTGATGTACTTTCTTAGTGCTGATTTCTAGCATCTCATTAAACACCACATTTAACTGCTCCTTGCTAAGGGATAAAATCTAGACAAACATTTATCAAATGTTAATCAAATCTTTTATTTTCTCTCACTTTATTTATTTTGTTACAGATAAAATACAGAATTGCCCTCTGCTTTCTTTTGGCAGGAAAGATGATGGTACTGTAAAATATAGGCTGAATCTGTACAGTCTGAGGAACGAAACAGCGAGGTGGTTATGGAAAACTTGGAAGTGTCAGCCACTGTTGAAGAGAGGAAGTCAGCTGATGGACATCTGATAGGACTGTGTAGAAATTCTTTTTATGCAGACAAGTGATCCCTTCAAAGAGATCAAGACCTTCAATGTAAGCATGCTTCTTCATTTTATTACTCTCTTCTGTTTTCATTTTATTTTGGAGACCTTTCCTTTCTTATCTGCTGCAAACAGCAAACTAAAACTATTCGGCTTATTACAGCGATAGAAGGACAGCACTATGGTTTAAAATTATCATATTTATATATATAGAAAGTCATCCTAGAAAACTCAACAATTCAAGATATTATTTATTGCATAAACATTAGTTCATGTCTCATAAATATTTAATTTATACTTGTAAATGGATGCAGTTACATGTGTAAAAACTTGTTTCACGCAGGGAATTCAGTTCCCTATAATTAGAAGTGATGTTGTTTTACCAATAGTAGTAAAATACCACAACATTTGTATTGAGTCAAAACCACATGGCCTCAAGATACGTTTTGCCCTACCTTGGTCTGCACAGACTTGATTTTGTTATTGCTGTGATAACATTTGCCTAATAAACATCTCATTATTTCCTAACTTGTTTTTACTTAGCTCTATGAATACCATGTATGTATCTTAAAGTTGTGATCAACCTCAGTAACAGTAGCATAACAGCATAACGAATAATAACATTTCATACTCACCTTGGCGGAGTCAGTATCCCACTTTCAAAATGTAAGATAACAAACTACAGTAAGGAAGAAGACTGTTAAGAAAATATGTAAATACAGCTGCTAGGAGAACCCAGTATCAAGAAGGAATGGACCCCAACACTGCTGTGGATTTACTGCTAGAGAAGATCTCAGGGCCTGGCAACCCACACTGCCACAAATTGGAAAATGAGAAATGGGCAGAAACTACAAAGGGTTTCTGCATATCACAGTTTTAATGTTGTTATTTCATTAGTAATTTGAACTATGAACGTTAGTAGTATTGTAGCTGGACTGATAATAACTACTCAGTGCATTTTAATTGTAAAGACTTTATCTGGACAAAGTCTTAGCTCGGTAGAGGCAATGGCCTTATGCTACGCCAGAGGAGATTCAGGTTGGATATTAGGAAAAATTTATTCTCAGAAACAGTGGTGAGGCATTGGAAGAGACTGCCCAGAGAGGTGGTGGAGTCACCATCCCTGGAGGTGTTTAAGAAAAGTGTAGATGTGACACTGAGGGACATGGTTTTGTGGTCATGCTGGTGATGGGTTGATGGTTGGGCTAGATGACCTTAGCAGTCTTTTCCAACCTTATTGATTCCGTGTTTCTATGATTCCATACAGAACTAAGAGCCTATACAAAGTCTTTAGCACATAATGAGTTTTTGAGTGTAATAGAAGTAACTTCCTCATATAAACTCTTCTCACAGGGAGTAAGTCTTACAACCTGTTCGATTTCCTTTCCCTATTGTTATAGAAAGGCTGTTCTGAAACTTTACTCCCTATCTCCTGCTAATTTCAGCCTTACATGGTTTACAATAAAGATCTCTTTTCATGAAAAGTGTTGATCAGTCCATCTCTACAAGTCCAGGCAGACTCCAAGCACTGTTGTTATCCTGGAGTGCAGTAACTTTCTTAGTTGCAAGTTATTCAGTTTCCTCCCCACAGCTCAACTTCCTCGGGCTCTTCCTTTATTGTAACCTCTTAGTGTTTATTCCATAGTCTAGTTATAAAAATACCCTCTATCCTTTCTCAATCTTCAATCCAATAAACAAGTCAGAATCTCTCTTTTATTTTTCTATTTTCCTCTTATACTCTAGGCCGATTTTGCTTCTTAAAATCCTGCTATCCTTTCGAGGCAGGTGTTTCCCAATGGAAATTACTCCTTTTGAACCTGGGTAGTTAGAACTGAATGTAATATTTTAATCATACAATTATGAATAAATACTATGTGCCTAAGAAAATATTCATACATCCTCACAAAGGCTGGAAATGGTTGCCTGTGGTAACACATTTTCCATTTCAATGGAAATCATCTAGATCACTGTTATCATCTTCACAGAAAATTAAGAAGGTTGCTTTAACTTCGGCTGTTTTTAAATCCTTATTTCTCTAGTCAATTTGACATTCATTCAGCAACTTTTCAGCAAATAGTTTTCTTCCTGTATACAGTGTAAAATTTCAAAATATCCAATTCTAATGTATGGAATAAATTTTGGAAATTCAACAATACCACAGAATTTTAGAAGTGAAAAATAAAAATAAAGTAAAATAAAAATCTCCCCTGGTTTTCCTGCTGAATACAATGGGAACTTCTGCTTTCAGGGCTATAAAGACATGCTTTGTACCACTTATGAACTATGGTCGTCAAGTTTAATTGTCAACATATCATTTCTTCTTTGTATCTGTGCATAGCTGGCAAGAGAGAAATGGTATTGAGATACTGTTATAATGGATGATATTATCATACCTCAAGGAATTTTCTCATTAATTCTCCAGTGTGTCAATGATGTGATTACACAAAGTTATCTGCGTGATACTTTTTCATGTGTTTATATTTGTACTGATTGGTAAATACCACCACTCCTAACACTCCCAGCCTGATAGCCTTTCACCTAACGTCATCTTTCCCTGTCTCTAATGGGAAAAAAAACCAATGTGCCTATGTAACTTATGTACCCCATTATAATCACTGTTTTACTTTACCAAAATGATCAGCAAAGTAATCTTTTATGTGTTATTCTGGGTTAAACATAATGAAGTCTCTGTAGCTTGTTCAGAGAAATCAGATCCAGATGTTTTCTGCTGCCAGTGCCTGATAGATTTTATTCAAGAAAGAATAAAATGGGTCATTTGGATTTAGAATGTTAAGTCATAAAACTGAGATATATTTTCAACTGAAGTGAAATTTTGATTAATGCTTTCTCTTTAATATATACCTATGAAATTTATCAACATCAAAATGGGTTTTTAAACCTGGGGCAGTTTTACTCTATGAATGCAAATTTGTGAAATTTTTTCACCCAATTTAAATCTACGTTTTTACTTTTTAGAAAAATATAAATTATTACTGGAGAACATTCTCTTCATCTGAGATGTATTCTGCCCATACTAATGAATCATGATAAAAGTTATTTGTCTCTTTTTGTGCTGAGACTCCTTCCATTGTTCCCACTGTAACACACCTAGCCATGGGTATATTTCTTCTGAAGTGTCTCACAGTGTCATTAGTTGAGCTATTGTGACACAGACCAGGGCATAGATTTACAGAACATTAAAATTCTCAAGTTAAAAAGGGGTAATTCATGTTGCACATACCATGAGTTAGAATATGGACTTGGAGAGTAAACAGAGAGCAGCCAGCACACAGTAAATACAATTTTTGGCTTGCCTTATTACCTAAAGAACACTGCACATATCTTCAGTAATAAAAGCTTGCATTCTCTATGATTCTCACTGTCAAAATCCTCCCACTCTTCCCCAAGAAAAGAACGTTATTGCTTCCTGTGGGCTACCTGAAATAAAATCTCTCTACATTTAACTAAAGCTGGATTCTTCACAGTGTGCCTACCTATCTTACCATAAACACTTTATTCTCCCACTGTGTTTCCACAGTAGTATCTTGCTTTAACTGCAGCTACTTGGTAAGAGGTGTGGGGTTTTGTTTGTTTGGGTTTTTTTTTGTTTGTTTGTTTGTTTTGCTTTTTTTGTTGTTGTTTGCTTTTTCTTGCAGCAAATGATGAAGGTAGTGTGGTACCTCAGTATTTCTTAAAAAAAAATGTTAGCAGTGAGGGGTTTTTTTGCTCATTTTAAGCTTCCCGCTTCCTTTTGGTGTAACTATTAAGATGATTTGTTTTTTATTTTCTATGAAAGCACACAGTGAATAAACTTATGCTGCTTTCTTAAAACAATGAAAGAAATCCTCGCAAAGACATAACAAAGGCCCAATTTTCTGACCTAATTCTAATTTCTGGTTAAGTCAAGCACTGAGCAGTGGTTAATTTTATAAACCATTAGAAGATAATGATTTTCCTAGCACTTTTCCTGGAGATTACATGGATTAAATGATTAAAAGGTACAGTGCACTTCTTTCAGTGAGTGCTAACTGAACCAAAACTTCAGTGGACTTCAGCAGTTTTGCCTAAATAATTTTTAATTTCCACATAAATCAAAGTGAATATATGGCAGTTAAAAACAAGTCTTTTTTTTCTCATGTGCTTGACTGTATGGAAGACATGATAATTAGAATTTATCACTCACAATATCTCTTGAATTAAAAAAATTTCAATCTGATAGGCAACATGTTTACTGTATTATGTATGTGGTAGAGGGAAAACTTGAAGTTTCAAGGAAATTGATAGGTTTCTGCTTGAGATGTAGTGAATTAATTTGAACTGGGAGCACGGGGAAATAACTTTGATAGATTATCTGCATGATATCTAAGGAAAAATATTCTAATAAAGTATCTGATAATTTTCAGGAACATAACTGCTTAAACTACAAGTTCAGTTCTGGAACTGAAGAGCTGAACCTGGTGCAGCATGAATAACATATAGTGATGGATGCAGTAGGGGAAGAAGAAAAAATTACAGACAGCAAGGGTAGAGTTTCAGCACATCAATCTGGAAAACTCTTTCTTGTCTTTACTGGAGTAGAACTGTTTTGCGACATGTTTTTTGTGTAAATTGTGACACTGAAGCTGGAGAGATATATGCCTCTGGTCAGATGTATAGGAGTGTGGTTTTCTGTAAGGTTGATCTGTTTGTTTTCAGCTGCATGCTGTTCCTTGCAATACACTTGTGGCTCAGGGGAACTCTCTGGAGAAGGAGTTATTTCTGCTTTGCTTGCAAACAACTGAGCAAAAGCAGTAGGTAAACTTCTGGACATTGCAGCGTGTAGCAAAAAGAAGGCACACAGCAAGAAACATCAGGCAGAAGAGAGGGATTAGAGAGAGGAGCAGGTAACAGTGGCGCATCTCAGCAGTAACTGAAAGGCAGTCTTCCAAGACAAACTGTGAAAGCTTTCTGCAAATTACCTAAGACCAGTGGCAAGGATTTACCTGCAAGAAAACAACGGGTAGGGGAGAGTTGTGTGTGAGGTCATTTTATTTTTACTTGTCAAGTGTGGCCACTTTGAGTTTTCTCTGTGTAAGAAATTAGGAATTTGGGTTTCTATTATAAGAAGATGGAGCTTCTCTTTTTTTCAGATTAAGAAACATTTCTTCATTTTGGTGTTGAAAGCAGTCATAAAATAATGTCCAAGTTCACATTCTTTGATGTTTAGGACAACTTGAGTTCTACCACAAGGACACACAGAGTTGTTTAATTTCACTTTTTCTTCTTTTTTTTTTTTCTCTTTTTGTTTATTTTTGTGTTTTCTCTTAGGAGCACTATGTACTGTACAGCCTAATCTAATGCAAAGCATTTTGTATTCGAAGAGTATTTATTTTTAAAATAGCGGAAAAAGAAATCTATTCAGTTTAAATGATGTAGGCTCCATAAACATGCTGAAAATGTTTCAAAGAGGGACCAAAAAGAATTTTTCAGAGAGGGATCCAGTGTAAAAATTATCTCTAAGGAGTCTGTCCATTCAGGCTTATGCAGAAGTTTTCAGCATTTTTATTGTTAACAGAAGTATTATCGTAACTATGGTAACTGAAACACACACATAAAAGGTAACTTGGCACTATTCCTGACAAAATATATACATATACATTTCTTTGAAAAGTTAAAATATATGCTACAAAAATATCTCCTGAACACAATGTTGTCTCTTAATTTTTAGTTACATACAAGTGTTATGCTTAGCATTTATTTCAAATGGCCATTTCTCTCTTTAAATTCTTCTCTGAAAAAAAAATTTAGAGACACTGAAGTCTTAAATACTTCATTCCAAACATTGAGTGATACCGAATAGAACCATTCCATTTGTAACAAAAGAGAAAGGTGTTCAAAAATCACATATTATTCACATATTCATTACAGTTATCATGCATATATTCAGTGATATGCTCTTAAAAGGAGATTATAATTTCATCTGATTCCAGGCATTCCAGACTCTTCTGTGTGTTTTGCATTTTTTTCTGTGGTGGTTTTTTTTTTGTTCGTCTTTTGTGGGTGAAAGAAAATGAACAAAGTGGAGTGGTTGCCTTTTAGAGCACCTACATTATTATTTATGAGCTGGGAGCACTGAAGCCAACTTATGTGGAAAAAATGAAACTTTGTTAAAGTCTCTGGTGAAATCGTTTACATCCAGTAGGAACCTGTTGAGTTTTTACCATCTACTTCAAAGCTACTTCTTTCAAATCATCTTTAATTTTTGCTAAGTGACTTCTCATCCATCAGCAGGCTTTATTTTATTTATTATTTTTTAAAAAGGTAAAAAGCGTAGAGTTAGGGATTTGATTAGTTCTGATAGTACATCACAAAGCATAATTTATTATGGGTGGGCTCCTTAGATTTCTTTGACTGCAGTCAAACTCAAAATTAATTCATCACCTCCAAAATACAGCTTTCACAAAACAAAATTCCCTGCATTAGGAGTTGTACCACGAAGAGCTAAACTTCAACAAGACCAAAAGTCACTTTCATTTTGCTAATAATATTAGTTTATGCTCCTGGGTAAGTCCACAGCTTGATTAGTTTATTTAAAAGAACAATAACAACAACAACAAAACATTGCAAAAAAAAAAAAAAAAACATGCAAAAAAATTAGAACAACTCATAAAGATAATGGGAATTGAGTCATAGCCTTGAAGACAGTTCAAAGATTTCAAGCATGTACTTACATCAACACTGGTGCTGCAATTCATTGACCTCCTGAAGCAGATTAAATTTTCAACAGTTGCTTCAAAAGGAGGCCTGGAGATGTATTGTTTCAAAGGAATTTAATGGCTACCAGAGAACAAACACAGGCAGGAGCAAGACAGTGCACACAGAAAATGAAAAGGCACAAGACTGTTTTCTGCTTAGTTTTGCACTGACCTCCTAGAGTAGTTCTTGTGGTTTTTTTTTTTTAATATAGCCAGTACTAAAAGCTTTTTGTAGTAGGATGCTGCAGATTGGTACTTCTTTGCTTAAACAAAAAAAAGCCACCTCCTTTTTTCTCACATATGACTCAAGAGTGTTAGTGATGTGGTTTTCTGCTTAAAAGAAAAAGGATGAAAAGATATCTTATTTGTCCTTATCTCCCATTATGTAACACTGGGGTAAGATGCAAAGTTATTAACAGATGGAATATGACATATAGCAACAGACGGAAATAATGGATGGAATTCCCACATATATAATCACAATGCATAAGTAAATTATACTTTGATGTCATGGTTTTATGATTTTTGGTTATTGGTATTCCACATTATAACATCATGGAGTGTATGTACCTGGTTCTCAGAAGAGAAGGACTACTACATTCCCCAGGGTACTTTGCTCCTCTGTTACCATTTCTGGCCAGAGGGAAAAGATAAAAGCTTGCAGATCACGAGACCTTGCCTTTCTTTCCACCTGTCTCTCATCCTGGCAGCATCTCGCTCTCCAGCCATCTTATCATTGGTAGTAGAATAAGGCCTACCTTGATTTTTGGACATTCTCTGTATTGGATTTATCAGCTTAAATTGTAATTATATTATATTATAGTGTGTTGTTTTGCATTCCGATATCTTATTTAGTAAATTAGTTTGTTTCTCCTCAGATTGTTGCTGCTGTTCTTGCTCTCAGGGCCATCTCCTTACCCTTTTTTCCCTTTTCCCAGGGCGTGGGTCCGTGGGTCCCCCGTCCCATTCGTCATGGAACCGGGGCAAACGCCCGTAAACTGTTGAAAACTCACATTTTGCACACATTCCACCTATTAAACTTCTGGAGATGAACAACTTGACATTGAAAGCCCTGTCAAACATTCTAGTCAACACTTCAGTGTGCCCAGACAATAGCATTGAAACAAAATTAGTTAATGGAGAGTTGAGATTGCAGCACAGAAAAGAAAAAGAAAAAAATAAGTCTATTTGATTTAGTTAATAACACAAGAAAAACATTTTTCCGACACTGAGATTTTAGCCCATCCTGCAGAAACCTGCCTTATTCATGTGTTCAAGATGTCCTATTTTAATGATATAGCTGAGCAAACTGACCAAACAAAAACTGCTTAGGTGAATTTATCCACACTGAGATCATATATCCTGAAGTGTAAATATGATCTCTATCAGATGTAATTGTGTCTAAATTAAGGTAACTCCTCCACTTAGGTTTGGAAGCTATTTTTACATGCAGGCTCATAGGTACAAGTGTGCCTCTTGGGTCTATTCTTTGTCTTCTGAGCTCAGAATCATTTGAAACTTGTAAAGATTTCCTGTACATCTGGTATCTCTCTGAGTGACTTTTCCATCCTCAGAGAAGGAGAAATAGCAGAAGGAAGTATGAGTGAGAATTTATCTGAAGATCATGTGAGAAGGTGGAGAAATCAGCTCTTCTCAGCCCATCTGTTCATCAACTGAGTGCTGATGCTAAGCAGGGCGCACCAGTGCGAGGACATAGACTGGGACCTGCCTGGTGAAAAGCAGTGCTGGAGGAAGAGACATGGGGCCTGGGAAGGCACAAGCTGGGCATGAGCCAGCAGCCTGTCCTGGATGCAAGGACAGCCAACAGTGTCCTGGGAGCAGTATTCACACGGACACAGCCAGAATCTCAAGGGGAAGGATTATTCCCCTCTGTTCAGCACTCATGAAATCCCATCCAGACACTCTGTACAAGTTTTTGATTCTTCTGTAGAGGAAAGAAAATAACCAGCTGGAATGAGTTCAGCAGAGGGCTTCAAGCTGTCCTGGTTCTTAAGTGCTTTCTCTGTTAAGAGATGTTGAGCGACCAGGACCTGTTCAGCGTTGAGGAGAGATGACCTCAGAGAGACCTTAAGCAGCCTGCCTAGTGCCTAGCATAAAGCAAGAGAATAGAGCCAGGGTCTTCAGTGTGGCTTGCTGGGATGACAGTGTACAAGGAACAACATTTTCACCTTGAGTTAGTCAAGTAGATTCATAGAGTCAGAAGTGACATTTAAAAGCCATCTAGTCCAGCTCCTCTGCAGTGAACAGGGACACCTACAGAGAGATTAGTCTGCTCAGAGCCCTGTCCAGCCTGACCTTGAATGTGTTCAATGATGGGGCACTCACCACCTTTCTGGGCAACATGTTCTACTGCCTCACCACCCGCACTGTAAAAAACTTTTTCCTGATATCCAATCCAAATCTCCCCTGGTGTAGTGGACCACGTCAAGCAAGACTGTGTGGGGACCTTTATCCATGGGTGTTTTCAAGACCAGGCCCTGAGAAACTTGGTCTGACCCCACAGATGACCCTGCTTTGTTCAGAAGATTGGACTAGGGAATTTCAGCAGTCCATCCCATCCTCACATATGCTATGGTTGTGGGAATCTCTGAAATTTTATACTTATTTTTGCAATGGAGCCTCATGGATTATTCACATTCTGGCCTATCTGGAAGCGTCAATAAACTGTTATGTCACAGTTATGATACTTTTAGTACTGGATCTATATCACTGTAAATCTAATAGTTGCAATTACAGAAAGTGTGTAGACAATATCATTATGCTAGGTTTCTACATTTTTCCCTACAGTTTTTCTAAATTGAAGAAGTAATTAAAAAAAGTAAAATGAAATACATGCTATCTTTAATAGGCAGTTTTAAGATGCTAATCATCTTCTAAGATATGGTGCAATTTTGGATTTTTAGTTGACTCTCCCAAGTCGTGTCATTTACAATTACCAGTTGCAGTGACACAAAGAGAATTAATTTTAACTAGACATTCATAGGATTACAAAAATGATATGCATTTTACGTTTGACTGTAACAGTTTTGTCATAGATGCCGTCATTTTACTAAGTCAGATAAGCTCTATTTTAAAATTTGAAACAAAGTATTTTGAAAGTGAAAATGTACTGTTTAAAGATGACATAATTCAAGTTACACAGTCTGCATATGTAATCCCTTTCAGGCTATATTTTAAGACTGAATATTATCTTTAACCTGTGAATCTAGAAGTCTCCATATCCTGACAATAACTTCACTATTATTCAAGTATTTTATAAGATTTTATTTAAAAAAAATCATTTTATTATTTCAGTTACTGTCTTTATTATTGTATAAGCACAGAGAAAGACAGAGATCACTACTATGCACTGAAGAGGTATACAAGGGTCAGGAATTTAACAGAGAACATAGATCTTCTTCTTACACCTCCATCTGACATGCTGCTTTCTGCAAATGCAGGTCCCAGAACCATAGAATGTCTTGGAACGATAGGAACCTTAATGATCACCTAGTTCCAACTCCCTTGCAGGGCTGCCACCCACCGGATCTGGCTGCCCAGGACCCCATCCAATCTGACCTTGAATGTCTCCAGGGGTGGGATGTCTACAGCTTCTCTGGGCAACCTGTGCCAGTGCCTCACCACCCTCATAGATCTGCCCACCTAAAGCACTGTATGGGCTGCGACAGGAGCAGGCAATTCTATCTGAGTCATGGGCATCACTCCATTTCTTTGAATGAAAACAGGATCATATCCTTCATTTTCTAACATCTGACAGCTCATTTATGCACAGTTAGTGTATCAGCTCACATAATATGTCAGCTAAAAAGTTTGGATAAATACATGGCAACTGGATTAATTGTTGTCCAGACTTCTCTTGTTGCTGCTTTCCACATTTCACAAGGTCTGTCTGTTACTCGCCTCCCTCCCTCCCAACACCCTTCTTGCCATAGCCGAGGCCGGACATGTCGTCAGCCTCCAGCATAGCTGCTTACCTTTAGGACAGGACCAGCCAACCCACTCTGCACTTCAATCCATACCACATCTAACCCCACTGCTGTAAGGCTGCAAGCCTTTTAAATGCAAAGGGTCAAAGACTTTGTCATCAAAATAAGACAGACTCTGAATTAATTAACTGATTGATGAATTTCTTATTAAATGATTTATCATATCAAGTAGCTCTGTGTCTGAAATCTTCAAGGTACATATACATTCATATACACAGATATATTTATTTTCTCAGCCTTCAAGATATATACTTATTTTTCAGTGTTAAGGCTTGTAAAAATGCAGAATTTCTCTGGATAATTGACATGGCAATATTTCTTAGAGTGTCTGCCTCATTACTTAAATAAGACAAACATAAAACAAATATTTTGTTATTTTTTGTAATGCCCACAGTGTTAGAAGCTCAAATGACTCACTCTAATTGACCATTAATTGTAAAATATTGGGAAACAAGTATTTCAGCTTGTGTCTATTGGTCAGTACAAAGTGTATCTTTTAAAAATATATCTGTAATGTTACAATATTGAAGCAGAAAACATTTTTCCTACACTTCAGCTGCTCTATGCTGTGATGGACATTTTAAGGCTCAGGTGTTTAGCTAGTGAAAATTGCTATTCCTGTTTTCCACCAAATAAGGATCTGCCTGTAAATGTTTCTGTTGTGCTCAGATTTCTCTCCAGTTCTTTATCTGATACCAGAGTGTATCTGTGTGTGTATTTTGCTCTGTGTTGGTGTGTGGAGGCAGGGGGCTTGGGTAAGGTTGGGCTGCTCAGAGCAATAGAAAATTCATGTTCTGTTTCAGCAACTCACCACTAAAAAAAAAAGTGACCAAGGAACATTACCTTAAAGTCTTGTCTTAGACTTGCTAGAATACAAGCATTTAAGAGAATACTTTCCACTTTAAGCATATTAAGTTTCTAGATGCTGTTAATAAGATCTTCAGTTACTAGCAGCTTTAGGGTGTGCTTTTTGTAATGTTCCTAGGTTTCATTTATTCTTCTTTCTATACTGTTTCTGACAGTGTTTGTCATATTTCCTCTGATTTCTTCTGCTCTGTGTCAATGTAAGAGGCTCCGCAGGTTCACAGTTCAGTCAGTTTCATTACAACAGCTCATCTTCAGCAATGTATTACTCTATCAGAGATCATTGTACTTCTGTCTTCTGTTGTCCAACCAACTGGACTTTTAATGGCAGACCTTAAAAGAGAACTTTTCACAGATGCTTTTGATATGCACCCTCTATTCAATCAATATCATACAAATTAAGTCTCTGGTAGTGCTGGTGTTTCAACAGCAAAGTAAAACAAAAGAAGTGCTAAGACTGTCCTTTAGGCTTGGTAGGTATCTGGCTACCTCTGCGAGTGTTTTTCATTTTTCACCTGCTCTGTTTGGTGGAGTTCTGGTAGCACAGATTGCAAAAATCAATCTTTTTCAAATCTTCAGTTTTTCAGATATATCTTCTGTATTCATAAGAAACTCACTACAAAATCTATATACAGTAAATATTGCCTAAACTTGATGTGATACATTGTCTGCTAATATGTTACTTAGAAGAGTTGCTGGAAATATAAAACAAAACACAAAACTGTAATTATCAGGTATTGGTGCGTTATGGATGCTCAGTATGAATAAATCATTTTCAGAATGTTCTCTGGATTGAGTAGACGTATCATGAATTATCCCTTGTATTTTGTTGTTCTCTATCAGGTAATTCATTCAAATGTAATAATTTACCAAATTTTTATTATTATATATCTACTTAAGTATTCATATTTTACCAATAAAATTAGTATCTAGTCTTTCATTAGTGTACAGCCCTACCACTACATGTTCACATATCTTTAACAGGCTCCCTGTGTATGGTAACATTTTTTTCTCTTGTCAGACTACTATTGTCCTTGGAGCCAGCTGCTTTTGTTTGTCCCCAGAGATTCTAGGAGTGAAAAGCAAAGAGAATGTGCTATTTCCTTGTGGGATGCCTTGATTTGATTTGATTGATACATAAGAGCTCTTGATTCATTATTCTCTCTCTTTTTTTCCATTTATTTATTGGGTATGCTGATAAGCAAATTAATATATGCACCTGTTCTTCCAAGTCTTTTCCCCTTGTACCACATCCTGTGGCATTTCATTATAAAAATAGAAATGTCTATTATGACATTTCAATTTAAGTTGGACCTCAACTTGAATTTTTGGCAGCACAAGATCTGGAAACTCATCCAGAATATTATCTGTGAGGTTATAAGCTGTGTGTGTGTGTGCAAGCTACTATTTGCTACACTGATAATATGAAAAATATTTCTGTTTCTGTTTGATCATAATACTTAGAATGCTGTTGCCAGCAATGACCCATTCTTCCTGTAGTTCACTCATAGGCGAATTTTCTTTACAGGCATGCTTGTGAAATATCTATTTGGAGCATTACTTCATTTTATCCTTTGCCTTATTTCATTTGTATTTCATCAGTATTAAAATGTTTCATATCTAAGAAGGTCATCTTTAAGTACTTATTTCATTACCAACAACTTTTCTCCTTTAATCTCTGTCCCACTAGTTAGAATTTCTGCTCGTTTTGTTTTGTTCAGAATCCTGACATGAATTCCAGGTCTAACAGAATAGTTTGTGCTCTTGAAATCGTGGATGTTTTCCATATGTTTGAATTTGATGCCTTCTTCTAAACTGCACCCATAATACTATTTCTGATCATACACTCTTAAGTGAAGCATAATGTGGATTTACTTTTAAGTATCAAGAATTTTGTTCCTGCATGCATCCAAAACCTCCTCTATTTCATTGACATGGACACTTCAGCATCAGATTCACAGACCAGGACTCCCTGTGTTTGCTCAAAGAGCATGCTGCTGTGCTCATTTTGTTTCTAACATACAAGGAATCCACAGACACATGTGCACACAGTCACACACCATGTTGAGCTCTGCACAGTGCTCATTGCAGCACAAAAGCCAATGCATTCAGAAACAGGCAGGCACAGTGAAATGGTGTCTGTTTATTATGACAGGTATACAGGAAAGTACACAGGTTTATGACAAGCACACAGGAAAAAACAATGGAGAAGTTAAGTAGAAATATAATTGTCAAAGAAAGTAAAAGAATTTATTCCTACCAAGAAAATATTAATCATACTGTAGTGTAACAACAGTTTAACACTGTCTGGAACATAAAATTACACATACTCTTCCACAACGCCTACACAAAAGGCCATAACATTAGAGTAATTCAGTCAAAGGAAATTTTATTACTCATGAGTAATAGTTGTGTGGGAAAAGTTCAGCATTTGCTTTATAATAGATATGTATATTTTTTTTACATCCCTGATAAGTAAAACCTCATCTGGTGACAATGAAGTTATGATGTAAATGGCTTTCTGTTCATGAATGTCTTGCAGAATGCGGTAGTGTCATTATACAGTCAGATTGCAGCAAATTACTTTTCTTTGATCAATCTCAGTATCATTCTAATGGTTATTTCATACAAGCTTACATTTTGTTTCAGTGTGATTGCTCAAAGAATATGTGGAAATTAAAAATGCACTTCCACATTCTCTGCTTACTAACACTTCTGTAGTGCTTCTTCATGAGTATAGAAATCATTGAGGTTCTTATCATCTGAAGGATCTCCCTGATCTGAAGATATTTATGTTTTGAGTATTTCAAGGCAGTTAATACTTTGTCTAAATAAGATGTTTTTCATTTAAGATCATCAACTGTACATGCCACAAGTTATCAGCTTTCCAAATAGTTGTAAAAGCTGCCAGTGTTTTGTTGTTTTATCTGAGAAATATAGCTCGGGGTTGCTGAGGATGGCTCCAAATCTAGGAATCTTTTCTTTTGTCTAACTATCAAAGCCAACTTGCTAGTCCAGCATGAGAAACTTTTTGTTTGTCTGATTTTTGGCAGTTTATAAAAAATTCAGTGTAGACAAATTGTTCAATTAAAGGGAAATCTACATATTCCCCAGGAGAAGTATTTAGTAATGATGGAGGGGTAACTGAATGCCGATGTACCACCATATTTGACATTATACAAAAGGCTTACAGGATTAGGTAAGCCTAACCATAATAAAAGTATAAGCAAATACAGACTGAATCAATTTTAATTAGACTTTTAAATCTATTAAATCCTAAGTAGATCTTAAAATTTAACTGAAGAGTATTAAAGCAGACTCTAGGAATTTTAGTGTTCATCTTAATTATCTGTGCCAGTACATTTCCATGCAGTGTCATGGGATGATTTAAGTCATATATAAAGTGTAACCATGAATTTGTCCTTAATAGTGTTTTATATATATATATATATATATACATATCTCTTTTATGCAAAGTCACAGTTTTATGACTGCTGATAAACCCGAGAGCAAAAGGTTTCTTCGTATGAACTGGAGTTCTGCCAGGTTAATGCCTTGGTTCTTTGGAATATGAAACTCCCAGACCACACTATTCATGGTCTGAACCTCCTCTCAAGTTCAACCTTTGTAGTAAGTACTGTTTCACACTTGCTACTTAAGAGGATATAGCTCACTTAAAAGCAGAATTTTGAATGACTTCAGAAATTTTCATTCTATCTAATTATTTAGATCACTTCACACTTTTTACATATTTCCCATTTGCCTTCATATTATGTAAAATCTCTGTGGTAAAATCCTGATTCCAAATGAAGAGAATAGAGGAATTATCATTAACTTTCTCAGGGTAATATTTTGCCTTTCTTTTTTTTATACTATAGGTATTTTGGAATTTAGCTGTAGCCCCACAAGCGCTGCCAGCCTTAACATACAGCAGAAACCTTCTCTTTCAAAGAACTCTAAGCAATTTCCCTCTTAATAGCACGCACAGATATAAAATGCAAAAATATATTATCTTGCCTCAGGTCCTTCCTTGAGATTCTCTTCTGTGGTGATGCCTGCAAAATCATTTAGCACTGCTAGGCAGGAGACAAGATGAAACTATTGCTTTTCTGATTGTGCAAAGTTTGTTTCAAACACAATCTTTTCTTTCACCGCTATACATGCAGTTTTCCTGGTGCTTGCATGAACTATCTCTTGTATCTTGAAACAAAAGACAAAATATCAGATATCTGTGATAGCTGTGATCCTCTTTTGCTTCATATTTGCACCTTTTCTCATGTGATAAAGTTCTGAATTCTGTTGACAATTTGCAATATTACCTTCGTGCAGTGTAATGGTAGAGCAATACGTAACTCTACAGTAAAAGCAATGACAAAAGAACAGTTGAACTTTAGTCTCACAGCAGTGATTTCAACAAGAGCAAGTGCTAGATTATCCACCTGGGACAATCCTGGATATACGTACAGACTGGGAGGAAAGAGGTAGGAGAGCAGCCCTGCAGAAAGGGATCTGGGGGTTCTGGTTAATAAAAAACTAAGCATGAGCCAGCAGTGTGCCCGGGCAGCCAAAAGGGCCAACCATATCCTGGGGTGCATCGGGCCCAGCACAGCCACTGGTGATGGAAAGAGTTGTCCCATTCTGTGCTGCACACTGTGGCCATACCTCTAGCACTGGGTTTGGGGATCATAATATAAGGAGATCATAAAATTATCAGAGAATGTCCAAAGGAAGGCTATGAAGATGGTGAGGGGTCTAGTGGACAAGATGTATGAGGAGCTGCTGAGGACTCTGGGTTTGCTCAGCCCAGAGCAGAGGAGCTGAGGGGAGGCCTCATGGTGGCCAGAAGCATCTGGACAACACCCTCAGATATATGGTCTGATTTTTCGGTGGTACTGTGTGAAGTCATGATTTGAACTGAGAAGTTGGACTCAATGATCTTTATGAGTTCCTTCCAACTCAGGATATTCTGTGATTCTATGATATTATGAATCTATGAAATGGAAATATTGAAAAAACTTGACAAAATATCTGCATGCTTAGTTTCAATTTGGCACTGAACTTGCAAAGACACTACAATCTAATCGCTATCGTAAAGGTTAAATAAAGGCATTTCAATTTTGCTAAGACTAAATATTATTATCTATTATCTGTTTTAAAATTCAATGTGTGAAAAGATTCTTAAGATAATTTATTTGTAAGGATTATGTAGTTTATAACAATAAATAAAGCATTTTCATGCTAAAAGAAAATTTCCCTTTTATTTTTAATACCAGATTTATTCAATACTCCAGCATTTCTGAGCTCCGAGCAGATTATGATCTGAGGGAATCAAGACGGTCTACAGCGTTCAAAGTAGAAGAAGCTTTAGTAGATGTACAGTTTTGTCCACTGTACTACAGATTTAAAAGGACAGAGATATTGTTTGAAATAAAAGAGATCACGCATTTCCCTCTAGTTAATCCTTATACTTTCCACAGTTGAAAGAATACAAAAGAAACTTTCCACAGAAATTGATGACACTGCCTGTTGGCAACAGATTAATGACTGTCTCAGTAGGTTGTTAAGCAGGTTAACTCAACATGTCCCTCTCAAGCTCCCCTCAGATCCACTTTCTGATCATCAACAAAATCTATTTCATGCATCTCAGCAAAGAGGTTCAATTTTCCCAAGTGCAGGCAAATCACATTTTTGATGTTAAAGCAATAGGAATAAGTGGGATGACAGAAGCTCCTATCTAATTCTCTGTTAAGGCAGAAGAGACCTTATTTTCCTTAACTTGAGATGGCTGAGCTCTTTCTCTATGTCATGTTTCTTTACCTTTGTACCTTTTCAGAATTTAAGATATTAAGTCATGCTTACTCTTAGTGGGGGTTAAGTCAGGGGGAAAGGAGTATCACTACTCACTGATGGGCTGAATAAGCTTGCAGAGGTTTAGACAATCTTTATTCTCTCCAGTAAAAACTATATACATACATACTGATGTCATTTTTTTCTGCTAAACACTAAGAGCAAATTTCTTCTTAAATTGTAGCCCTTGTAAAGTAGTACGCCAGCTGTACATTTTAGGAAGCTGCAGTTTGACTTTTTAAGGTTCTCAGAGGAAAAAAAGATCAATAACTTGTCACAGCAAGAGATACTTTGCTGTCTGCAGGGTGCTGTAATATAACATTGTGAATAGGAAAAAAAAAAGAAAAAAAAAGAAAAACAATTTTGAGCTTGTCTATGTGCAGTTGGACAGGCTGCTATTAAGCTAGTTAAACAATTTTTTCTTCAATAATTTAATGCTGAGATTATTAGATATGAATGTCATTTTGTTACAATATTTTTATGCATTGGGCTACTTTGTAAATAAGATATGTAAAAATGCTGCAGCCTTTGATTTACTTCTCTGTATAGTATAAATATAAATAGATAGCTCCTGAAGAAACTGCTTTGACTAGAAAGGAAGGAACTTAAAATGATTACAATATGCATATTTTTATTAATTTCTACAAGGTCCACAACTTTAATCTGATTCTTCCCCTTTTCTATTTCAGTGTATGATAACGAATCTCTTATCTTAGGAAGTAATGAATACATAACTCTTACAAATATTAATAAACATAGCAACATATTGACCTTGTATTTGTATACTTATTAAGGGATCCAGCCATTAATTCTGTTTTCTTTGGCAATTTATGTTCAAATTGCAAGATCTGTCAAGTTTAATTGCAAATTCTACTGATAGGGATTGATAGCAATTTTCTTCACTTCCTTAATTTCATAATTTTTATCACTCTGTGATACAAATTATTACCTTAATTTTACTCAGTTACACTAGTACTGTTATGGAATGGAGAACAGAGAGCCAATATCAAATTTAGTTGTATTTGCCTGTGAAGACACTTTTCTAGTCACACACCTTCAATCTGCACAGTTGTAGCTACACTGTTGAAGTCCAGAAATCTCAGTAACTCTTGTTTCAAATTGAAAAGTTATGGAAATCCAAGGAGGAAAAATTGGTTCTACAGCATATGATAATCACATGATGAGCATTAGAATCACAGAATTATATCCTCTGTAAGTCATCTAGTCCAACCTTCGGCTCAAACTAGAGCTATCAGTGAAAGTAATTCAGGATAGTATCAGATACAATTCAGAATTGTATTCGGCTGAATTTTGAACATGTTCAAGGATGGAGATCCCACCGACTCTGGAAATCTGATCCATTGTTTGAATACTTTTTAAAATTAAGTAGAATTTTTCATCATCCAATGCAGAATTCCAGATTTGCAGAAGTCTCTGGAGAGCACCTGCTTCATCTCTTTGTTGAAAGGAAGGCCATAGATTAGGCTAGATTACTGAGGGTCTTGTCAAGATGGGCGTTGAATATTTTCAACAAGGGAGATTCTGATACTTTGATGGGCAATGTATCCCATTCTTCAGTTATTCTCACAGTGAAAGATTTTTTTCTAAATTGAACAAAACTTTCCTAGAAATAAGTTGTATTTTGCATGTCATGTTACTTCACACCTTCAAGACTCTGGCTCAACTTTTCTACACTGCCCCTGTAGTCACCTCCATGCTGAACAAAACAGCTCTCACAGGCTCTCACCGTGTGTTAAGTACACTAGCCCCTTGTAATTTCTGTAACATTATGCTGGTCTCACTCCAGTAGGTCAGTATCTTATGCTGGGGAGTCCAAACACGGGCACAAAACTCTTGATGTACTCTTACTAGTGCCAAACAGAAGTAAGAAGCAGGATACATAAATGCACATACCACACAGTATTCAGTTAGCTTTCTTAGCTGCAAGGGCGTGTTACTGACAGTGTATCTGTGTCTAGAGATATCCACAAAGATTTATCTACTTATATATGTTTGTAACTACAGACATTATTTGGAACAGAATGCTCTTTCAGCAAGTTCGTGGTGGACAACAAATCACATATAAAGGAAGAGAAGGAGAGAGAAAGATGATATCAATACATATATGTATAGATAACTATATAGATCAATAGATAGATCTATAAAATATAGAATGACTTAGGAAGTGTCAATCCTGTTATTGATTCCTGAAGTGTATGGGAACTGCTGAGTCATGGCCTGAACCACTAATTGAGTACCTGGAGGAAAGACCCAGTCAGCCCTGGGAGCACAGGTGAAGGCAATTCACCTTAGGCCTCATTTAAGGGCTGATTGCCACTAAGGAAGGATTTTAATTAATTAATTAATTAACTAATTTTGTTTATTTATTTATTTATTTATTGTTTCTTGGTGGGAGCCTTTTCCTGTGAGGCTAGAATCTTCTGATATGGGCGAGCGATCTACTTCCCTTCCCTTGTAGCACCTTGCTATTTTGTCAGTCCTTCCACCTCTTTTGTAACATCTTTTCCATTGTGTTGATCCTTCTGTTAGCTACACTGAGGCGTATTAATAATAAATGGTTGAATTTTGGAATTTGCATGGCTGATCGTAACCCTTTTGAGCCTGACCATTTAGCCAAGTTTTCACCACTTGAAACATTTACCAAGTTCACATAGCTGTAAGTATCCTATGGAAAACCTTGTCAAAAGACTTGAAATGAATGTAAATGACATCTACAGCTCTCCTTGTCCACAGGATCTGTAATGTTATCACAATAAACTAGAAGGCTGATCATGAATGTTTTGCCATTGTTGGATCTATGATGTCTATCTCCAGTCTTCTTTTGTTCTTTAAATGTTTGGAAATAAAAGAGGATATTGATCCACAGCCTTACAGTAACCCTGACCAGCCTACAGTTTCCTCAGTCCTCCACCCACCTACTTCAAAAAGGCTGTGACATTTTTCTAGCTGCTGATCTCTCCCAGTTACTATGGCATTTCAGAGAGAATAGTTTTAGAGTAATACCATTCAAATAAGAGACTATAAAGGGGAAAAAAGGCTAAAGTTACTGATTCAGAAACAGTTTATTTCCAATATAAATAGAATGTCATTGATTTTGGAGGACTGGAGATCCTGATATGAGGTTCACCAAGCAATATAAAATACATGCTGTGGAGATGAAAATATATCATTCCTTGTTAAAGACGAGCTTTTACTTTAAAGACAGTGTATGAAAGAGTTAGGAAACAGGAAATATAAGAAAACAGACTCATTTCTTACATATAATTGTACAATCATAAAACAATTGAATTTGGAAAGTAGACAGTGAGGATTACCTGGTCCAATCCCTCTGCTCAAAATAAGGCCAACTAAAGCAGACTGCCCAGAACTGTATCCAGTCAAGTTTTGAATATCACCAAGGAGGAAGACTCTACAGCCTTTGTGCAACTCTTTCTAGTGTATTTGAACAACAATGAGGGGAAAAGGGGTTAAGGGAGAGCTGTTAAAATGAATTCCTTGTATTTCAATTTGTGCTATTTCTTTTCCTTTAAATGGATACCACAGAGAAGTATGGCTTTGCCTTCTTCAGTCCCTCCATCAAGCATGATTATACTCCTTTGAGCCCTCCCTTCTCCAAGCTGAACAGACCCACTTCTCTCAGCTTCTCCTTGTATGTCAGATACTCCATTACCTCAATCATTTTCAAGGACTTCTGCAGGACTTACTTCAGTATACTGGGGATTCCAGACCTGGACACAACACTCCAGACATCATGAGTCTACACAAGGATTGACTAGAATGGAAATATCACCTTCCTCAACCTGAAAAGAGACTGAGAGAGTTGGGAATGTTCAGACTGGAGAAGAGAAGGTTCTGAGAAAACCTTATAGCAGCCTTCCAGCATCTAATGGGGGTCTATAAGAAAGCTGGAGGGACTCTTTAACAGGGAGTGTTGTAATAGGACAAAGGATCTTAAACTAAAAGAGGATAGATTTAAATTAGATACTTTCAAGAAACTCTTTACTCAGAGGATGGTGAAGCATTGGAACAGGCTGCCCAGAGAAGCTGTGAATGCCCCATCCCTTGAAGTGTTCAAGGCCAGACTGGATGGGGCTCTGGGCAACATGGTCTAGTAGATGGTATTCCTGCCCCTGACATGCAGATTGTGACTTTGGATAATCTTTAAGTTCTCTTCCAACCCAAACCATTCCATGTTTCTACGATTCCATGAAAGTTTTACAGGGAAATGATTCTTGTAAAACAAACAGCTATTTTGGATCCCTTTTTTTCTCCAGGAACTCAACTCACAGGATTCATCAAAGAAGATCTCAGAAAAGGCCCCACAGTTTTCTCCTTGAGTCCAGTATTGTGATTCTGCTTTTTGCCTTGTTCTTTTATCTAGATACCCTGTCTCTACCATTCCATGGTCACTGCAATCAAGACAGCCCTCAGCCTTCACAACTTTAACCAGTTTTCTTTGTAAGTATCAAGTCTAGCAGAACGTTTCTGCTTAGCAGTTTCTTAACAACTTTTTAAAATTTGTCATCAAAGGACATTGCAGAAACCTCCTGCAATGCTCCTGCCTTGCTGTGTTGTCTTTCTAGCATATACTGTGGTGGGTAAAATTCTCTAGGAGAACCAAGGAGTAAGATTTCTTCCAACTGTCTAAATAAGGTATCATATAATTCTTCTTCCCAATCAAGCAGTCTGTATCAGGCACACATAATATTGTTGAATATTTTCCACATTAACTTTACTGATCAAATCCTCTGTATGTCAGCTATTATTAATAATAAGATCTTTCCAGAGGGATACTGTGTATTTGATACCACTAAAACTTGACACCATTCTTTTACACTCTTAATATACAAAGATATTCTAATGCCACCAATAATGCACTGCTAATAGTCCAGTTATTGACATCTTATTCCTTCAAGGGAAAATAAAATAAGAAATAAAAATCTAGAGGCAATAATTGAAACGCTCTGGTGTTGATTGTAATTGCATGTTCTGTTCAGTAAAATTTTATTTAGGTTAATTTTCCAGAGCCTTATTTTTTATAATCAACACTCCTCTCTTATAGGCAGGATGTAATTAGATTCCATGTCACTGAATGAAATTGGAAACTTGATTCAAATGTAAATCACACTGGTTTGGGAATGTAGAACCTGAATAAGCAGATGTGCTGAATAGGAATTTTTTTTAGGGGAAGCAAAGTATGTGGTATGAAACAGTCATCTGTATGAAATAATTCCAGTGCTTTATAGTTGACTTCACAAAAATGAATGTGTTGCATATTTTCTACTACATGCTTCAGAACACAACTTTCATTTTCATTTTTTTAGCTGTTCCTCAAAGAAAAAGAAGTTTATATAGTGTATAGTCTGTTGCATTGCAAATTTATGACTATGAGTTGTGAAATGAGTAGGAACAAATTACTGTTTACAACCTAGAACATACATTAGAATTTATACTAGGCACCTAAATTAACTGAGGAATCTTCAGGACAGGAAGAAACTTCCATCTGTCACAAACAACCAGAGCAGATTGCCTGCCAATAATTTAGCACCAGATTTCCTGTGATCTTCCTGTGCACTGGATGTAGTACCATCTTCTATACTTACTCTATTTATGACATAACTCCTGCATTAAACCCAGTCATTGGTTCTCTAACGTATTTGTTACTGAATATAGCTCTTTGTCAGTCATGACAGAACAAAATGAGCATTTTATAAATGTTTAAGTTCAAACACAGATCATAAATGTTGGATCTAATGTGGTGGTCTTAATAGTTTGCCCTGAGATTTTTTGGACCTCACTGTATAGCTTAACTCAGATTGCTTTCCATATAGATTCTACTACTTATTCTTCTCCCTACAAATGTCAAAAATACACCTGATCAACATTTAATGGGGATGCAACAATATTAATTAAAAATAGCTGTACTAGAAAAAGTTCTCAAAAACCCTTGGCCATTCCTTCCAACCTCACAAAGCAGAAATGTCCTCCACGGTTCTCATTGGAGTTTCTTACTTAAAGGGACACCACATGATACTATGCTAAGAGTGAGAAAAGCCTGAACAAGGTGTGGAATTAAACATTAAGAACAATCTTAAAACTGATGTGCACATAATCATTAACAACTTTGCTGAATTTTACTCATATATTTTAGAAGGTGGTAAACATTCATTTATTATCTTTTTCAAATAGAAATAAAGTATAATGTTTACATATAAACAGGCCAAAGCCTAGTCTATGACACCAGATATTCAGCTACAGGATCTGTTCAATCTTCAATGAAAATTTTCTTTGTCTTCTGCAATGATAAATTCTTTAATTGTCTTTGTGAATGATAGCAGATTGTATTTAATCTTCAACACTGTGTTCATTCTATCAGTAACTGAATTAACAGAAACTGTTAACAAAACAAAGACTGGGCTAACAAAACATAGCACTGGCATAGCTAGTGGATCAAGAGGTGGAATGCGGTACAGGTACATAATGATGATGTGACTATTGTAAATAATGGGATGTAGTTAACAAAAAGTAGTTAACAGGGACAGTCATGCTACCACATCACTGTGACTTAAATCAAGGCTTTCTATCTATTAGGGTTAATATTTTTAAATAGTAAATTAATGTTGCAGCCAGAAGAGCAAAGCAACCTGCTGAACAAGCAATTGACTCAGCGTGGGAGAGGGAACTGCAAAATGACAGCAATTAAACTGTAGGAATTATGAATTGCATGTTGTCCTGCTAATCTGTATGTCAAAGTTTATTTCCCTTTCAAAAAAAATTGCATTTTTTTACACTGATTCACATTTTTGAAGTAATCAAGCTCACTGAGTGCCAGAATATTCTTGTTTAGTTTTCCCAGGTTTCTCCAGAGACATCTGAATTGATGTCTCAGTTTCTTCAGAAAATAAAATATCCAAGGGAATTGAAAACCTTGAGGATATCTCTATTTTATTCTAATAACTGACAAATTCAAAAAGATTCCATCTCATTTCCTACATGCCCCAAAAGTCTAGCAAATCATTTTTATTTACAAGACTCTAGATTATAGTTTTGAAACCCAAAACTCTTAAAATTTTGGTACTGATAATGAAACTTTTGAAGAGAATCTTGTTTTTTTTTTTTTTTCCTTGAAAATATGATCTTTAAAAAACTAAAATCAAAATTTTGCTTTTTAATCTCTCTCTAAATCAGGTTACAGTTTTAGATAATGAATAAGGATTATAAAACTGGGATTACATGTTCTGGATAATTAAAAATTTAAATATTTGTTCTAACCTTTTTTCTTTTTTTTTTTTTTGGTTACTTGTACTGTGAAGTTTTCTTTTGTTACAAGTGTTTAACATTTTACTGTTGCTATTTTAGTAAAAAAAAAAATTCTGAAACTGGATATATCAACTGAATTTCTGCTTTGAATCGGTTGCTACATAAACGGTTCTTTGACAGCAATTTTGAATGATCTCATTCCTAGGTTAAAGGATGACTGATACAACACACTAGTCTAAGTGAGCTGTTTTAGTTTTGAGATCTTAACTGACTGTCCTGACTGCAAGGTTACAGATTATGCTGCAAAGCTTTGTCTCTATTTTATCTAAGACTTTCTAATGACCTGTCTTAATTCAGATAGTGAACAGAATATGTCTGAAACTGCAAAGTTTTTGCACAAAGGAAATCTATTTCTTCCATAACCTCCATTTTCTTTTCTTTTGAAAGTTACTTTCTTGAAAGTCATGTGGCTTTCATGCATTTTTCAAAAAGTAGACCATATAAAGACAATTTATCTTCTCATATGAAGAAACTGTCAATACTAGTGAAAAGACAAAAGAAGAATTAGCAATTACAGGAACTCAAGCGCTTTTCTTCTAATTATACTTATCTAATTTGATAGCCTTTTAATGATCACACTGCATGAATTAAATACGCTTTGTGTGCATCTTATCTGCAGGTCTGTAAAGGCAAAATTTATACTTTTAAGATTCTCTCTTGTTTTTTAATATCAGTAAGAAATGCTAAAGCTGGAAGAAATTTTTGTGCATAGCTGGAAAGCTTAGAATCCTCTAAAAGAGAAATATGATTCCTATTAAGACCTTAAGGAGCTAAAGAAATATCTAAGATATTCAGTGATATTTTTTCTACAAACAGCACTGAGACAAAATCTATCGTCTACCTGCATTACCAAGCTAAAAATTCATGAACTGGCAAAATTAGAAAATTATTCAATCTCATTAATGAACAGGAAGGATTTTCATTTAAAACTGCAAGCTCTGGTGGACTCTTCATCTTAGTGAAACTATGGGGTCATTACAAGTCAGTACTCCCATCTAACTTCAGACTGTGTTGATATGTATCTTTCTCAGTTTTGACTCTAATAGGATAGGAATCAGATCAAAGAATACGCTTTGACACAGTACTGATTTAACACTATGGCAGGAGAAATATTCACAGGGTCACCTATAGGCATGGTACAACTTTTATCTTCTCAAACCATGCAAATTGAGACTGATTTCATTAACACACATTTAATTAACAATCACATTGTAGCAAGCTATTAATAGATGTCATCACAAATCTGCATATACTAGAGCAGTGTGAAATAGAACAAATGCTCCTCTGTACAGGAGTTGCTTATGTTCAAGAGAAAAAAAATAACAATAACTTCTACTTTGCTGTCCCATATTCTGTATCCCTGCTCAGTCATGAAATCATTGCATCAGATTTAACCATGTTGTATATTTGGTAGGCAATACACATCATCTTTTTTTCCCTTGCTTTTTAAGACATGCTTCTTTGTTAACTTACTAATTCAATTTGTGGACCAGTAATATCTGATCCAATTCATGCTTGGCCAACTGGAGTATATAGAAGTCTAAAATTAGATTATCTAACTGCTTCTAAAATATATCAAAAGCTCAAACAAAATAAGGAGTATGTCTTCTGGATATTTTAATGTCTCTGTTGCTGTATATATTCATATCTGACAGGACTGGCTACCTCTCCGTCCAACAGCCATCACTATCAGTTAGTTGATTTCTTAGTTTCCCCATTATCTGTATAAAGGCAATTGAGTTTTAAATTAGATTGTTTGTTTGTTTTTCTATGGCTGGAGCTGACCCCATACGTTAAATATGCTATAGTTCTATTACAAGTACCCACTTCCATTATTTTCATGTTCCAAAGGAAATGGAAATGAACAGTATACTGTAGAAACATAGTAAAGCAAAATAGTGGTAAATAAAAGCTCATATCTACAGAGACATCCTATAAGCAAGGCTGTTTAATAAGAAAATGCTGTATACTAGAAAAGTATTTCTGCACAAGATCTAACTGAAAGTACTTCCAGATTCTCACTGTCCTCTCGGCATCTAACTCTACATGATTTTTAGCTATCACACTCTGTGGCTGTGGGTGTTACCCAGTGGTAGCCCTGTGACTGCAGAAAAAGTTAAGCATATCAAAGCAATGAGTATGCATCAGAAAGATAATTGGATGTATGACTTTTGTTTTCTGATGTAGTCACCTAAGGCAGCATCTTCTGTACTCCTCAGCTATTCCCAATGCAAGCAGCTCACTTATTTTAAAAATAAAGATGGAATTAAAAGTTTAATGAATTTAAAAATATAATGATTAAACTGCCATGAAATGAACTATAACATAGTTTGGTCCTCTGCTGTGTATATCCTTGGCTTACTGTCTCGCTCCAATTTACAGGAGGGAGAAGGCGTTCTTTTAATATATGTATACCCGACGGCGAGATTAAGACACAACGGGTCAAATGTTAGCCCGACCAGTTTATTACAAATCCTAGTAGCTTAGGGAGACGGGGAAGGGAAGGTAGGCGATAGAGAAGAGCTAAAAAAGCAAGGAGTCTTTGTAGAAAGCAAGAGAGATAGTCACCACCAGGGGTCCAGCATTGTTTGTAGCGCTGATGTTGATCTTCTTGGGTGATCAGTCATCAGGGCTTGTTGTTTGGTTGCCAACCCCTTTGGTTGACCAACCCCTTTGGTCGACGACCCCTTTGGTCGACCAAAACGAACTTATAAGTCCAAACTTATACGAACTTATAAGTCCAAAGTGGTCGAGTCAGCTCTCTTTGGAGTGGCAGCTTCTGGCTTTGGGATCTCAGCAGAAAACTGCTTTGTTCCCATCTTCCGGGCCTTGCCAGCAGATAAGAGGGAGCAGATAGGTGCCCACCTGCATCCTGTTTTTCACAGGATATGATGGTAGCATTCCCCAGTCTCCCATACCAAGCTGGCGCTACTTGGTCACAGGCCAGATCTTCCGCCAGTAAACACTCCTGAGCACTCTCTTCCTGGGGTAAACAGCTCTGAAGGAAATGCTTTCAAATGTTCACACGGTGATGTTGATTGCCACACGGCGACATCCACCATTAGCCTCCTTGGTAAGTCAGTTAGAGTCCTATCACAAAACATACCTCAGAAAGCAAGCTTTGAGCCAAAAGAAAAGAAGGGTTCAGACACTTACACAAATCTTTCTGTTTATTTACCAGAATACACTTCAGTTAGATTAAAGAAGGGAAGAAAATCATATTTAAGCATGAATCAGAAAAAAAATATTTGTGAGTTCTACTATGAAATTCTGATTTGATATAGAAGCATTTCAAAGTTCAGTTCGTACTTTCATGTTTGCTAATGATGGAAGCTAATACAAAAAAAAATGCAATAAATGCAACTGTACCTTCAACTTTTCTTATTACTCTTCCTTATGTATTTTTGGACAGTTGTTCTTACAGTTCAATTATGGTAATTTGTCATAAACTTAGATTTGTCAAACAAACATATTTGTTTGGGAGGGTAGTCAAAGAAAGAAACTATTCCTGCCTCTTTAAAGGCATACCAGATTCAAACAGATGCTCTTTGTCAGAAAAAGTCACATAAAAAAATCATAGTCATTAAACAAAACACAAGAGAAGTAGCCATAGGACAAACATAGGCTGAGTGATCACAGCTCTGAGACAACTGTTGTTCTAAATAGGGAGCTACAGATAATGACCTATTTATCCAATGTTGTAACCACAATTTTCAAAGAAAATTGGAAAATCCAAAGTAAACTGCAAACATCAGTTTCTTGTATCTCATCTGAGGATGCTTCTGCCCATACACTACTATATTTAATTCCTGGGAGAATTCCTTGGAGTTAAATATTTTAGATCAAAAGGGTCACAGTTGAAATGACCTGTGGGATGAGCAGGGTGAGGGAAGGTGGCAAGTGTTTGTCTTCAGAACTGAAATATTTTGGAAGAGCAAAAATATTACTGAAGTGACAGAAATTTCAGGACAGTGGTGAAAAGCCTGGACTGCCAGATGTGCAGGATAGTACTTCATCTAATGACATGGACTGGGTTTATGTAGGTAAGCTTTCACAGGTGTTCAGATTGATTCTCCCATCTAAATGTTACTTGCTTCATTCTTAATAAATGTTCTTTTATATTCTCTGACTACATTTGTATTTTCCATGTCAGATAACTTTGTCACAGTAGTTTCTTTACAGGGACATATCCAAATGGATAAAATTTTCTAACTGATAAGAAGCAGACAAACAAAAACAAAGAAAAAAAGAAAAAAAAAGATAAAAAGATGCCTCTTCTTTAGATATAATTGAAATGAGCACACTTAGGAAAATCTGTAAGCCCTTAGATTGTGCAGTAGGAATACAAGGCAATGGATAGTTGATTCTGAACATAGCAGTATTTATTTTAGTATATATTAATATCTCTGACAAGATATTTTCACACTGTCAGGGTTTCCAAGAATTTTCAACTTAAAAATTTCTTTATTTCAATTTATTTCCTTTGAGTTGATTAACTTATCTCAGGTCTTACTGATTCTGTCGGCGCTCATAATTGTAATAACCTTTTCTAATCACTGCCACAGATTATAAGTGGGAATGCTTTGCACTCAGTGAACTGGAATGATGTAGTTCATAGGGAAGGAGGGATAGGTTGGAGGGTGTGTTAACATGCATTTTTTCCCCTTCTATTTCTACTAACCTTTGAATTATTGCGCAAACTGAATATTTTGTTGATAATTAGAAGCTGGAAATGAAAATTGGATTTGCACTTAATCCCTACATAAAGAGGAATTAAATTAAAAAAATACTACGGTCATCTTGCTTGATTATTTAATGTGCAAAGTTCTGAGTTTTCATGCTTTATTAAACACAGGTTGTATTGTAAGATTAAACCACATTACAAACTGAAAGAAGTGTCATTCCCCGAAGACATAGCCTATTCAGACACTTTTTCTGCAGCAGTTCTTTAATGAAGTGGGTAAATATATAGTTCTGAGAAAGAGAAGAAGGTTGTTAAGTAAAAATTGCAGTGTTGTGATTTCCATTGCAAGGTACACTTCAGTATCTCATTAGTAATGCCAGTGGAACAGACACACGTATTTGATGAACTGAAGGCAACGACAGGACTTTCTCTTCTTATAAATAGTAGTGCAGTCTTCTGAAAATATAAAACAATTTCAATTTGACAGTTTATTTTTTTTAAGAAAACAACTTTGATATATTGAATTTCTTTAATTATTTTAATATCAATTGGTGTAATATTTCATAATACTAATGTACAAGGTGCATGAATTCACAAGTTCTACCCATCAAATGTGAAGAACCATTGTAGATTTGATGTAGTACTTTGGAAGCAGATACTACAGGAGCTGCTCCGAAAGTAATGTCTTCTCTTTAATTATGTTGGCCCACAACATCAGAGGTGGATGTTGGGATTATGGCAGTAGAGGCTGAACATTCCCAACAATATTTGTTTATGTTTCGTTGCTGTGTGACAGATGGCAGCAGAGGGTCAGTCTCACAAAATAGCATCTGACTTGGAAAAGTGTATGAATCAAAGCTGTGTCACTGAATTCCTCATGTGGGGGAAAGATTGCACCTGTTAACATTCATCAGCACTTGCTGAATGTTTATGGAGATGAAACAATGGATGCGAGCACAGTGAGATGGTGAGTGGTGCATTTCTGCAATGACAATAGCAAAGTGAAATACAAGTCACATTCCAGACAGCCATGCAAATTTTTTATCAGTGAAGCATGCAGTCTCCATCACTGGTTAAAATGCATAGATAACAGTGGTGATTATATTAAAAAACAGTGTTTTGTAACTGTGAATTTGCTCTATCCAATAGTGTTATTGTGCTCTTTTTATCTGTAGTTTCTATGGAAATAAATGGGAGACATTACTTTCTGAGTGACCTTCCTATATACAACAGTTTACTATTTGCTTAATGACTGTTGTTGTAGCTGCATATTACAAAAGACAGGTGGCAAAAACCTAATGAAGCTCAGTGAAAACTGAATACTGGATATTCAAAATACAGTTACATAGTTCATTCTACCATTGTTTCCAGAGTACTCACCTGAGACTGATATTCATTATATTAGACATATATAATTCATGCACAAGTTACCATTCTTCATCTGCATTGTTTGGTATTTGAGTAGGATTAGCTGAAATATTAAAAAGAATGGGTATTTCATTCATTTTACTATGGAAAAGAGAGATAGAAATCCTGATATTCTACAGGTCACATATGGAATCTATGGAGGAATTAAGTCATAAATCCAGATGTGTCACATTTCCCTCAAGAATGAAATTCATTAAATTTTTCAGAATTTTTTTTACTGAAACTGTTTTGGAGGTGTTGGTTTTCTATTGTTTATGAAAAATATCAGTCCATTAAACCTGGAATCTTGTGCAATTGATTGAGAAGAACTCTCAGCATTAAACAAGGATACTTTGTACAGAAGTCTGGTTGTATCCATAATGAGCTCATGCAGGATTCTACCTAACCCTCTTCCACCTCATGTCATAGATCTTGGACTAGATAACTCTGTCTTAGACGAAGGCTTGTGTACCACATATTGCACACTTGATCATAGAAACCCATTCTGTATCTGTGGAAAGTGGAAATTCTGCATATCTGTACACCTGCAAATGTTGATCACAACTAACTTTCACAGACTTACTTAGAAAACCCTAGAAATTCAATGTGGGAACCACAGGTTTTATAAGACAAAATTCAAGTCACAATGATATTAACTGTGTAGGGGTATCTTTGTGGCCAAATTATTGAGTAAATGCATTGCTCACATGCATTACTTCTTTACTATATGTTATAGAACCTGTCAGAAAAACCTGCAAACCTTCTGAAGAGGAAAACTTCAAGTTCAGCCTCTTTGTGTTACATTTGTGTCATGGTTTTATGATTTTCAGTTATTGGTATTCCACATCATAACATCATGTAGTGTATGTACCTGGTTCTCAGAAGAGAAGGACTACTACAGTCCCCAGGGGACTTTGCTCCTCTGTTACCATTTTCCAGCCAGAGGGAAAAGATAAAAGCTTGCAGATCATGAGACCTCATCCTTTTTTTCCTCCCGTCTCTCATCCTGGCAGCACCTCGCTCTCCAGCCATCTTATTGTCGGTAGTAGAGTAAGGCCTACCTTGATTTTGGGACGTTCTCTCTCTCTGTATTGGATTTATCAGCTTAAATTGTAATTATATTATATTATAGTGTGTTGTTTTGCATTCCGATATTTTATTTAGTAAATTAGTTTGTTTCTCCTCAGATTGTTGCTGCTGTTCTTGCTCTCAGGGCCATCTCCTTACCCTTTTTTCCCATTTTTCCCTTTACGGTTGGGCCCGTAGGTCCCCTGTCCCCTTCGTCACAGAACTGGGCTGAACACCCGTTGATGATTCAGAAGCTCAGTTTCCTGAGGGCAAATAAAAACACTCCATCAGGGTACCCCAGATTAGTTGGTCTGCTTTGTCAACAATAATTAAATTCCCATAATTAAATTTAAGGTGACAGTCAAAATTTTGTTCTATCCTGGAAGAAAAAAAAATCTGACAATAAATACAGGTCAGATTTGAAAGAAAGAAAAAAAAAGGGGGGCGGAGGATTTTAAAGGGTAAACTGAAATCCAGTTTTACATATTGACATGGCTAGCATCATCAAAGTTCATTCAGGTCAACACATGACAGTGTGATTTTATTACTAGATAATCTAGTTTGGTCTCCAGTATTTTAGTCAACGTGATAGTCAGTACAGATGTTCTTAGATCTTTCTTTTTCTTTTTTTTTTTTTTCTTAATCTTAAAATAATACTTTTATATTGAAAACATTGAGTATAAATGGTTTATGATTTTTGTATATGAGCAGTTTTTCTGTACTCTAGACATACCAGTTAAACTCGTTAGGTCAAGACCTAGAAATAGGTGGCATATGAGCAAACCAGATTTTCAACATCTGAGCTTGTTGACATGGTACTAGGACAAACATCTTCATATCCATGATTTTAAGAATAGATGTGGTTTCATCCACCAAGTAGTTTTCTGTTAGCAAATGTTCAAGTATTTATGGAAGCAAACAAAGCAGTCTGGGGTTTAATCTTGTTTTTTTTTTTTTTTTTTCTGAACATAGATGAATATTTAGTACATGAAACCTCAGAATATCCTTATCTTCTCTGTCGTTTCTTGTTTTCTTGTTTGTTTTTGTTCAGGTGTATACATGAGACGTTGATTCCCTGAGTAATACAAAAGACTGGACCCACAGAAGCATGTCTTCGCCACTCACAGTAGGTAGGCATCTGATTATGCCTAAGCTCTGCACAAGCATTTTATGTATGTAGAATCTATAAACGCAATTTATATCTGTGAATTAGATGCTTGCCTTATATACACAGTTGTCTCGTCCCACACAGTAAGTTTAAAGGGAGGTGAATCTATCTCCTGAGTCGCACCTCCCCTAGTCAACAGGGGTCGCTACCGCGATGGAGTCATCCAAGACTCAGAGGAATGACACACATTAATTTATTGAGAGTTTTCTTAATAACAGCAAACCTATTTGGAGGTAAAATTGGCTAATTTGCTAATTACGATTAATAAACATTACAGGTAAGACAATGTTACGCAATGGCTACTACAGAGAGTAAAGTAATAAAAGAAGATAGAAAAGATAGAAAAAGGGGAAAGAGAGACAGATAGATATACAAACACAGCAAAGCAAAGCGGTTCACCGCTCCTCGATCCTGAGATGTCTTTGTGTCAGCCGCTGATCTTCAGTAGTGGTGGGTCCACCGAGGTTGTGTTGATCAGTTGAATACTAACGATCACAGTACAAACTCTTACTAGTCCAAAGTGACTGAGACTGCTCTTTTGGAGTGACAGATTCTGGCTTACGGATCTCAGCAGGAACTCCTTTGTTCCCGTCTTCCAGGCCTTGCAAATTTAAATCAGCAGATAAGAGGAAGCAAGGAGATGCTAGCTTGTATCTTGCCTTCTGTCATGGTTTTGTGATTTTCGGTTATTGGTATTCCACATCATAACATCATGTAGTGGACATACCTAGTTCTCAGAAGAGAAGGACTACTACAGTCCCCACGGTACTTTGCTCCTTTGTTACCATTTTCCAGCCGGAGGGAAAAGATAGAAGCTCGCAGTATAAAAACTTGCAGATCACGAGACCTCGTCCCTTTTTCTGCCGTCTCTCGTCTTGGCGGCACCTCGCTCTCCAGCCGTCTTATCGTCGGTAGTAGAGTAAGGCCTACCTTGATTTTGGGACATTCTCTCTCTCTGTGTTGGATTTATCAGCTTAAATTGCAATTATATTGTATTATAGTGTGTTGTTTTGCATTCCGATATTTTATTTAGTAAATTAGTTTGTTTCTCCTCAGATTGTTGCCGCTGTTCTTTGCTCTCAGGGCCATCTCCCTACCCTTTTCCCCTTTCCCCTTTTCCCGGGACGTGGGCCCTTGGGTCCCCCGTCCCCTTTGTCACGGAATCGGGCCTAACGCCCGTAAACCTTTGACACCTTCACAGGATACAATGTTATCATCTGTCTGTTTCCTTTGTCAAGCTGGAATGGTCCGCTCCCTGGCCGCCTTCAGCCAATAAAGACTCCTGGGCCCTTCCATTCCAAGGCAAACTACTCCAAAGAAATGCTTTCGAATGTAAAACTGTCCACAAAGTGTTGTTGAATGCCCCATGCTG